>NC_142133.1:85500441-85809315 GCF_024610735.1 Ursus americanus | reverse complement strand
TTCCCTTTGGCTAATAGCAATGCACAAGCAGAGCCGTCCAGCCCCTCCACTGATCAGGACCGCTCTTGGACCACATCCCCGAAGCACCAGTCCCCTGAGACACCATTTACACGATGAGAACGTGGAAGAAGAGACCAGGCTTGCGAGCAGCAGAGAAAGGAGAAGCAAGGATAAGGGGTGGGGCAGAACGGAGAACCACTTAGGCACTCCTGGTCCAAAGAGCCGGCGTCCTGCAGGGCTGTGGGGGGAGGGTCAGCTGCGTGTTCCGTCTGAAGAGAAAAGCGCAGCCTCCCTGGTTCCAGGACGGACACAGCGCCCGTCAGGATTCGGCTGCCGGTGTCCGCTAGTGACCTCCGTTTTCTTCCTGTGTGAAGTTCCTTAACGACACCTTTATCTTCGGGGGAGGACTGTCGAGAGCACGAGTCCCAGTGGCCAGCACTTCCATACACTCCACGGATCTTGTCCGTGTCCTCCGAGTCTCCAAGCCACCCCCCTTTCCTCCCACCCCCAATACGTGGCCTAGGGCCCCCATTTCTTCATATCTTGGCATTGTCCACAGTGAGCTGCTGCCTGTCGTGGACAGACCTGTGTGGGGCTGTCGCTCTGCTGCTGCCCCAGACAGCACACAGCTGTCCTACCATGGGGCAGCCACGTGCCATGCGCCATGTGCCGTCCACCTGTTAAAGCCCAGAGACAGGGCGCTTGCTGCATGTGGAGGAAGAGCAGGTGGCTTCCCTGCACTGGCCAACCTCCCCCCAGGAGAGCAGGCACCTGGGCACAGGGCTTGGTTTCGATTCCGCTCTCTGTGAGGCTTCCCGGTCTGCACTTAACACAGGTGTTACGGTGCCTCCTGTTTGTGGCGGGGTCCCTGCGTGACCTGCCCAGAGAGCCTCCTTCCACGGCCCTCGGCTTCGGCTCCTGCCTGTGCCTCGCTGAAGCCCTGCGTTCAGACCCGCGTCCTGCAGGGTTTTCTCCAAACGGTGAGGAATCAGAACAACACTGGGACAATAATGATCGCTTTATCTGATTTCCGGTTCTATAAAATGCAGAATACGAAGTGGAATCGGCCCTCATGTGCGATCCCCTGTAAGTATATAATAGTTGAATTTATAACTAGAAGCTTTAGTTCAGTGTTAGTTTTTGTACCTCACCCATTTGACCTTGAAGTAACAGGTGACGTGCTCCTCAGATGTTTCGGGAAAATGTAAAATATAAAAAAGGACATGATTCTGAACGAATCGTCACCAACAATGACTAAAAACACACTTATTTCATAATACCAGATAGGGTTTACTCAGGCATGCCGGTTTCCAGTCTAACCCATTCCACATGCCGATCTCCCCATTCCTTTCACATCACACTGCAAGTCCGGCGGTGAGCGGTGGTCTCTGTCCTTCTCACCCCTGGGCAGTCAGCACAGACGGAGCACCTGGCCCGCGGCACGTGTGTGGCCCAGGGTGTGGCAGGCTGAAGTTTCCACTTGCCACTCATGTTCCAAACACCTGCACTGACCATCTGTTCCATCCTCTTGTCCCAAAGGCCGTGCTGAATGCCTCTCACAGGCGTTTCTTTCTCGATTGCCATGCCAGCCCTGAAAGAGTGGAACGGGAGTCGTCAAGCCCTCTCTCAGAAGTGCAGGAGGGGCTGACCCCCGCCGGGAGGTGTCCGTGTGGACACGTGGCTCTGGGTTCCTCCTGCACAGCGTGCAGCCTCTCCTTTGGGAGAGCCGTGTCTCTGAAGCAGAGCTATCGTCAAGAGACGGCCAGACTCCGCCAGTGTCCTTACGTGCCAGCTCGTCTCACTTCCAGACCTTTTGCGTTCCTCGAGTCTGGTGCTGAATGGGCCACGTCCACACTGTGAGTCCAGGCCCCCTTTCCCCTGGAAGCCCCGTCGGGGGTGCTCCTGGTCCTGTCAAATCAAGCTCTGTGGGGTTGCCCACAGGCTTGCTTCCTCAACACTCCCTCTGAAGCTACTATTATTTGGGACCTTATCACCCCTTGCCTGGACTGTCCCCCAAATGGCGTCAATGTCTTCCCACTGCTCAGTTCTCTCTAGTTTATCTGATAAAATATACACAGTACAGCTACGATCACGTCATTCCTTTCTCAAAACATCGCTGACTTCCAATCCCTTTTAAATATAAATATAACCCGACTCCAAAGTCGTTCTCGGGGGTTTTAGCCACCTTTTGAACTTACGTTTCCTCCACTTTCCTCTAACTATTGTGCACTTCGTTAGACGGGGCTATTTACACGGCTCCATACCTCTCCCACATTTTCCCTCCTTGGGAAGATTCCATCTACTCTTCAAAGCCCAGGTCACGTCCTTCCCTCAGGAAGCCTTCACTGGCCCTGTCCCGCGTCACCTGGCCCTTTCCATCTTGCACGCACGGCACCTGGGAGCCAGTCTCTTCAGCATCCCGCGGGGTCTCTGCCCTAGCACAGCGGCCTGTGGGCTTGGCGCCCAACAGCTGGACTAAATGGGTTGCTTCTTTTACTCTTGTCCCATCTGCTGTTTTGGGAGAACGGTGGCTCTGCTTGGTTAGTCTCTATTGCTACATTTTAAATGTCCAACTTCCAGGCGGGGTATTAAGTCCATCACTGGCGTCTTGGTGGCAGAGCCGTGCCTCAGCGGCCCCTCCGCGGAGCAGCATCCAGAATCAGAGAGCTAGAACAGATGCTTAGGCTGGGCTGCCATGGAGACGAGTGTTCTCTGATCCTCTCTGTGAAGAATGCCTTCAGGGTTGCTGGTTATAGAAATGACTGCTGTTAGTCAACAGTGCAGCTCCCCCTCCATCATGAGAAAACCCTATTTCCAGTACCATGCCCGTCTGAAGCACCAATTAGTTTTGCTTCCAAAATCAGTTGTGTTGCCACCAAATTAAATCCGCTGTGAAATAATGGTATCTGCCAACACGTGGGCATTCGGTTAATTACTGTCTTTTTATAAAAGAACTATGCTTTAATTGATACATTTTCTTTTACTTAAGCCATTAATGATGTGCTATTCTGGCCTTGTCATCAGGCTCTGCAAAGAGTGTATTTTTAGAATGATAATAAATGGCATTTGACAAGTGTTAATGCCAATATCCTAGTTGTCCTAAGAGAGTCAAAACCTAATTAAAAAAACAATGAACACCATCACAGAGGCACACGGGTTGGAGCTGAGTTTGGTAGGAACTATGGAAAATTAAAACTGAGCTTTCAAGTTTTTGCTATGATAGAATTGTTCTTTTGAAGACCTTGGGTCAATTGGGAAAACAGAGATTTTTATCCTCTTACGATTAAAAAAAAAGAAGTTTTCTTTTTCTAGTAAATAACTAGAAGGGAAATCTGTCCTTTAGTGGACAAGTATGGATGGACTGAATGTTTGTGTCCCCTCCAAGTTCGTAAGTTGAAGCTCTAACCCCCCAATGTGATGGTATTTAGAGCTGGGGCCTTTGGGGAGTGATGAGAGCTTGATGTGGTCGTGATGTTGGGGCCCTTGTGACGGGATTAGTGTCCTTACAAGAGAGCTCTGTCTCCCTCTGCCTGAATGAGGAGAGGTCATGGGAGCACACAGCAAAATGGCGGCCTCAGACTAATACCCACCTTCCAGTACCTGGACTGTGGGCTTCCAACATCCAGTACTAAATGTGAGAAATGAATTTCTAGTTTTTTAAGCTGTCCAGTCTACAGCATTTTATTATGTCAGCCTGAAATCACCGTGACAGATAACTTAGAAAGTTTCCCATTAAAATTCTAAATGAGAAGAGTAACAATGAAAATTAAAATGATCTCTAGAAGATGACACGTGTGTTACTCAGCTTAACAAGACATTTGCAGATACAGTATCAAAACTTGACTATCTTGATTCTTTCATAAATTTTGGGTAAAATAGGGCAGATGGATTTATCTCTGCTTTATACATGAAGAGACGGAGGAATGCAGTGTTGACGACCACCCCAAAGCTCCTCTGGATGGAGTGGGCATGGGAACCCTCATTTCCTCATTTTGTATTGTCCCCCATCTTCCTGCTCACTGAGGCCCAATCACCAGGCCCTGGGCATTGCTTGGACACCCCCTCAGTGGCAACTAAAGGAGGGCTTGGTTAAATGAATTATGCACATGCAGACATTAGGTTGGCATGAAGAAATGACCCGGGCTGTTGCAAATATTTTCGATAACAAGGCATACTGCTTCTCTGTTACATGTTTTATGTCCTGCACCTTTTTCTTTTGAGAAATTTAATCCCCACCGTGTTCTCGTGTGTGTGCGTACATATGCGTATGTATTCCATTTATTTATTTATTTATCTTTTCAATGAAGAAGCTACAGTTTAATTGTAATACTCTTGATTAAACATAACTTTTGAATTATGAAAGAATTCATCGCACTATGTAAAACTTGGAAAATTCAGAATGTGTTAAAAGAGAAGGAAAAGAAAAATAGGAAAGAAAAACTAGCCATGAGTTAATTCACAGCCTAGAGCAGTTCCTGGAAATGTTCTGGTACGTGTACCTCCAATCAATGCTACCTCTAGGACCAGCGTTGCTAAAGCCACCGGCGCGTCCTAGCCCTCAGTTTGCACACAGGCACGTCCACAGCAGACTCTCACAGTCCGCTCCGTCACGGTCTGCTCTTCCAGGCTGTCCCGGAAGCTTCGTTTCTCCCTGGCCTCTAAGTGCTGGGGTTCATGGGATTCCATCCAGGGGCCTCTGTTCCCCGTAACCACGTTCCCCTCATCAGTCTCATCTACCGCTGTTTCAGATGCCACCTTCACGTTGAGGCTCCTCCGTGTTCACACGTCCAGGCAGACGTCCCCAGGCTTGCGTCAGCAGCGTCTCCTAACTGACTAAGTGGCAGTCCAAACTCGGCAGGTGTCCACCCTCATGCTCCCCACAAACCTGTTCAGCCTGAACTCGTCACATCTCAACCAATGGCAACTCCAGGTTTGCCCAGTTGAGGCCAAATGCTTGGTGAGATCTGTGATTCTTCCACTCGCCCAAAGCAGGAAGCCCTTCCCGCCGGCCTGTGTGTCCACAGTCTGAGCACTTTGACCTTCAGCTCTATCTTGAAGTGTAACATAAAGAACTACAACCGTCCCAGCCCAAGGACGGCTCTGAACTGTCTCAGACTGAGTGCACACCACAACCCCACTCAAGTTCAGGAAATAGGACTTTCCAGTCCCCAGAAATTGATGAGGAGCCCTCGCCCCTGCCCATTACTAGCCTCTCATCCCCTCTCCAAGTTACCACTCCCTCGATTTCTAGCGCCGGAGTCTGGTTTTGAACTTTATATAAACATAACCATTGAAATGCATGCCTGGCGTCTTGTGCTTGACATTCTATCTGTGAGGTTTTCTTTGCTGTCACATGTAGCTGTCATTCGTTCCTTCTAATCACTGCATAATATTGCGTCGAATGCTTATATCGCAATTTGTTTATTCACTCTATTGTTGGCGGGTGTTTGGATTATCTCCAGTTTCAGGCTGTTATGAATTATACTGCTGTGAATATTCTTGTCCAAATATTTGCACGTGTGTCCTTGCTCTGAGGGCGTGTGTATCTGGAGCGAAGCTGCTGGAGCACGGTGGCGTCCAATGTTCGTCAAGAGTGTCAGGCGGTTTTCAGACCTGCTGTGTGTATTTCTGCCCCTCTGCTGGAGGAGATCTTTATATATTCAGAATATAACGCTTCTGCTGGTTTGAGGGCTCCAAATCTCTTCTCCATGTGCTTTTAAATTGTTTCCTCTCTTGCTGTTGTCTCTCCATGAACACAGCTCTTAAGTTTCATATAGTTTGACTAATAAATCACTTCTTTTATGGTAGTGCTTATGTGTCCTGTTAAATTTTCCCTAACCAGCCTGAAGATATTTCCCAGGATTATCTTCCAGGATCTTCATTTTTTCCACCCTTCCTATTTTAATCTACTTCTACCGAGGATGTATTTTGTGTGTGCCTTTTTGTCCCAGGATGAGTGCCCAAGGGTGGCTCACTGTGTTCTCTCTTCCTTCCCATCATCTGGTCTGTCTACCTTTGAGCACACAGTATACTGTCTCCACGTTATTCCGTAGCTTTGTAGTAAGTCTACCAAGTGCCTTTTCTTTATGCTTCCTTTCAGAGTTGTCTTATCTATTCTTGTCATTTTCATATAAATTTCAGATTTAAAAAAATTACAACATATACCATCAATTAATGTGGTGGCATATTAATTGATGAGTCATTGAGTCTACGATTTATTTGGGGGTAGTTGACATCTTTACAACATTGAGTCTCCCTCCATTTATTCTATTTTTTTTTTCCCCAGGGGGAGCAGAGGCAGCTGCTTTATGAGCGGCCATGGGCCAGCTGGCTTCCACCAAAGGCCATGCACTTGATGTTGATGTTGCCATCGGCCGCCAGGTACTTGCTGGCCTCCAGGTTGGGGGGGTTGGGGGCCTTGAGTGTCCATTCCTCTGGCAGCTTAGTGGTCAGGTCAGCCTGGCTGAAGGAGACGCACAGCTCCACACAGCTCCTGGCTGGGGGGGAAGGCGCACTCCGCGGCGCGGCACGCCAGGCCCCTCACCCTTGTTGTCGCACACGGTGGGGCTAGCCTCCCCGTGCGCATAGAAGCCAGGGTTGAGTGCTCTTTGCCCTCTCGGCTTTGGGGGCTGCCTCGCCCTGCACTCCGAGGCGCTTCCCAGGTTGGAGATGCAGGTCCCAAGCCACGACTGAGGACAGGAGGTGCTCCTGCGGCTGTGGCACCCACTGCCTCCAGGCTCCGCCAGAGAGATAGCCCTCCATTTAGCGTTGAAGGAAACACATAATTTTATTCATTTTCTGATTAGTGGCCATGCACATATTTTGTAGATTTCTTCTACGTATTTAATATTTTGTGATATTTTGGGGTGTTATTCTATTTTCTGTTTGCTTCTGTCTTGTAGAAATAAAATTAGTTTTAAGCACTTTTTTGGATTTCCACATATAGTCTGTCTTCTGCAAATAATGACGAGGTATGTTTTCAATCTGATCATCACGTCTGAGTTACTTTTATTGCCTTTTTGGGTTGCCTGGGATTTCGAGCACAACGTTGGGTGTCGACATGCCTGTTGGCATCATGGCATTAGTGCTTTGACCTCTCACTGACAGGAGTAATGCTTGCGATGGTGTTTTGATTTTCTTTCCTGATGACATCCTTTAACACATTACATACTTCCTTTGATCTGTTGTTTGCTAAAAGTTTTTATTTTTTTCTTTATCACGTATGAATGCTCACTTTCATGAAACATTTGCCTCCATCTTTTGGGAAGATTATGTGCATTTTCTCTACAGCCTGGGAATCTAGAGGGCCCCTCGTCTATGGCAGGTCACAGACTCCAAATGATGAAAAATATAATAACAAAAACTTGCCAAAAGATTTGGCACAGCAGAACTTTGGATAGGCCGACCCCCACAAGTCTCTGGAAAGCTTGCTGAGGCATCCGTGATGCCTCCAGGGGGAAGAGGTGGCCTCCGGGCCCCACAAGTACTCAAGGTCTTGGAGCCGCTCTGATCTCTTCATTCACACGCATATATACAGTTCTGGTCTAGTTCTTTTTCTCTCCCCGACTTTTTCTGAGCAAAAGAATTAGTGTACCCATGTAAAACCATCCCACTGCCTTTGGAATAAAGATAAAAATTGTGAAGGCCTAATGTCTTACACGCTTCTTTCTCTTCTGTTGAGGTTCAGTTCATGTAATTTCTACACTTTAATTTTTTGCTGTAGATATATTTTATCTGTGAATTTATAAGGAATGGTAGAATTTCAAAGTACCTCATTCTGTTCTGTAGAGACAATAATCAGCATTGAACTAGCACAGACAGGAATTCCTTTGATGAAATGTCCTGTGAATAAATATGATTTTAATCATAAATTTATTCTACATAAATCAGCACGATGGCATTCCCGTCACTTCAGCTCAGTAAGAACTGAGAACAGAGCAGGACCTGAATTTTGGGAGTTTGCGGGAGTAATGACTGAATCACAAGGTTTGTTTCAAGGAATAAATGAGAAAAAGGTTTTCGGTGTGAATGGTATAAAATGGGGTGTTCCAAAATACTTTGCTTGGACCTTAGTTAGTAGGGTACACGAAGGGTTCATCACTGATTTCAGCATAGAATCGTTCCCATGACACCGGAAGGGATTCCACGTTCATATGCTTTTCTCTGCTAAGGCTTCCTTGTTACGTGTGCGAACGAATTCAGAAGCCAACTCGGTTGGGGTCTGCAACGAGTTAAGTTGATGGGTTTGGAGCGTTCTCTTCAGGGATGGCGGAAGCCACTGAGGACCTTCGCCCTCTGGCCACTTCCTGGTGCATCCCTGCAGGGGGGCCCTGGGGCAAGTCAGCCGAACTGCTGGGAGAGGGAGTTTTCCAGGGTGAAAAAGAAAGCCAGAGGACAGAGATATTTTCTTCATTTCTGTAATGTCAGACTTGTGCTGTGAGGTTGGTTTTTTTTTTTTTGTTTGTTTGTTTGTTTGTTTAATTTTGGGGGAAGTAGTGCAATTAAAGAAACAGACCACTTTGCCAAATGTTTACAAACTGCAGTAGCTCTGCTCGGATGTTCTGTGCTCAGACATGAACACCCGACTCAAGGCGCCAGCTGCACCCTCGGACTCCTCTTCGGTTAGTGGGTCAGATACCACGGAGCCCGAGGCCGGGGGTGGGCTTCCTGCGTGTCCTGAATGTCTGTTGACCTCGGTCTCCAAGTGTGTGGATATTTGCAACACGACCAAGGAAACATTTGGTCCAAACTCAAGCCGTAGTAGGTTCAATCGATCAAAGGCTGAACGACAAGAATTGGTGTTTTCATTATTTATTCATTCCACAGATAGGACTTGAGCGCCCACAGTATCCCAGGCGCTGAGCTAAGTGTAGGGTTTGGGGGAGAGGCCCCATCGCTGCCCATGGGACAGGGTCTTCGGGGCACACAGACACGGGCTTGCCTTCCTGTGAAACAACGTTGGGATCCGAAGCCCGAGGGAGCCACCGCGTCTGTCCTAGGAGAGGCCGCAGAAGGCGCCCCGGGGGGTCGGGTTCTGAAGAGCAGGAAGAGTTAGCCACGCGGAGCCCCGTGGCACAGCTCACCTCTTCTGCATCCTGCTGATTGGCCGCAGTGTTCCCAGCGCCACGGTCATCCCTTGCCTCTCCCACTCCTCGCGAAGGTCTGGAGCACAGGCACCTGGACTCCCCGGGCGAGAGCGGAGTGAGGACAAAGTGTGTCTGCAGACTGTGATGGTGAGTCGTCCCGGGACCGCCCACCTCCGCTCGGCTGTGCCCTCCGCTGCGCCTCACGGTAACCGCGGGGTGGGCACCAGATCACACGCACGCATACACACACACACACACACGCAGAAATGGCGCTCCGGTTCCAAACCGTAATTCTAAACCATGTGTCGGTGTGGCAGGTGGAAAGTGAGTGAGACGCCCTGGGAACGAGGGCTGTTTTCTGGCGGCTTCTCCACCTGTCTGCTGTGAGACCAGCGCTGCTCCTTAAACTGTTAGGCTTCGGTTTCTTTCAATACAAAGGGGCTGATAATACTCACCCTGCAGCATTGTGGACAGGATTGAAAACGTCCTTGTTTAAAACCACTGGGCCTGACACCTGGTCTGAAGAAGAACCCAAACAAACAGTAATGTTTCCATCATCACTAACGACGGTCACACAAACGCTGGCAGCCCCCACCTCCCTTCTCACGTCTCCACCGGGGAAAGCGAAGCTGTACGGTGAAAAATCAAACGGGATTTCACAGGCTGTGGAGACAAAATGAACTGTGTTCACACCTATGGCTTGCCACCTACTCATGCTTGGCTTCGGGCAAATTCTTTAACCTCTCTGGACCTCGGTCTCCCCATCTGTCAAGTGGGGAGACTAACACTTACTCGGAGGGATTCACACCGGACCGGATGAGGCCACACGAGAGCAGGTCCTGACACGGTGATCGCCTGAGGGGAAGCACACAGGCTTTCCCTCTGCTCCCGCACGAGTAGGAACCGTTTTACGAACCCCGCAAGAAGAGACCCAAACACCGGAAGACAGACGGAAATGCCCCAGTGTTTCACCATGACGGCCACACTAGAAATCCGTCGTGTGTTTGGCAATAATGCGGGAGCAATGAAGGTGGGACCCCAGCATTGCAGTTTGGGGAACCCACAGCCTCCGCTGGGCCTTCCCGGGGGGGCCTTGTCTCGGCCTTTACCACGGCAGCAAATGGCTCTTTCCTGTCAACAGGATGCGACAGGGCAGGGACTCACGGCCTCCAGGACTTCCTAAATGCTTGTTGAACGGACATCTATCTGAACGAATATCAGACTGTACTTAGTTATCAAAACAGCCTGTGATTCTGGGAATAGTCGTGAGTGGATTTCCCTGGAAGCTCTCAGAAAGCCCAGGGAGAGAGGAAGAGAGAAAACATGCCTCTGATCAAAGTACAATTGACCAGTTTCGGTCAAATTGAAGATCAGAAGAATGTGTGTGTCACCTGATCAGTTTTCAATATTGAGGGAGGAAAGAACAAGTTTTGGGGAACCAGCGAAACGTGTGGCCGTGCGAGCACATTCAGTCAGGGGGCCTTCCCTTCCGGACCCACACAGCCGCGGCCGAGCCGCCTCCGTCCCAGCCTCGGTGCCAGAGCGGGAAGAGCCCTGGATGTGGTGGGCCTGCAGGCTGCGCGGCCCGGGAGCGGCAGGGGCTCAGGGGACAAGCCAGCCACAGCAGGGAAGCTTCCCTCCCTGTCTACAGACGGCTGGGGAGCTGAGGGGACGCCCTGCAGCTGGACACTCGTCCTTCTCTTCCCGCGGCTTGGCGAGGCTTCCGAGTCCAGGCTATCCTGGCTGATTCTGCCGAAGGCTGACTTTCCAGGGAGCCCCGGGGGAGCAGGACAGCCCCGAAGTCGACCTTGAGCCAGAGTCCCAGTGATGTGGTAGCAGGACCAATGTGACAGCCTCTCAGTTTCTTTCCAGATCCACCCCCACCTGATGGAAGGCGCCCACAGGCCAGGCTCCCGAGCCCTTACCAGTTACAGCAGGCTGTGTATTCACGGAGACAGTGGTTCACAGAGCCAGTCCTCAAACTGAGGTCTTCCAAGCCCAGACCCTAAGCCAGCGACTGGGTCTAACCCAGAGAGCCTGATTTAGAGTTGTCCCTGGGCCGATGTTGGGGGACAAAGCCATGAAGAGCCGTACAATGATGAGCTAATGGAACCAGAGGCCATGAGGCTGTAGCACAGAAGAGGTCATCCTCCAGCCTGACGTCAGTGCGGACACTGGTGGGAGAAGGACGGGCTGCTGGGGACTCTGGATCTCAGGCCCAGGTGTAAGGTCCGACCTTCCACATGTCACTTTGCCTCTTTTGGCCATCATGACTCCATAGTTAGCAAAGTACATGGGTTAGAATTTACACTTGTGGGTCTCACGGACGGCTACGGCCAGGGGGACGCTCGCCACAGGGACGCGCTGGACAGAGCACTGGGAAGGGCCCACTGCTGCGTTCACCCTGCTTTAGCTGAGGTAGTTTGAGCAGGCAGGGCTTTGCTCTGGGCTGGAGGCTCCCGGGGGCCGGGTGATTTTACAGCTGGGCCCCGAAACATCTCGTGGAGGAGAGGGAGGACTGAGTGAGGCAGACATGCAGCTGGCATGACCTCTGGCCAGGAGAGGGGCACCGGGCAGTGTGTGGCTTGGACAAGGTCCGTGTTTTGTCTGTTCAGGCGTGACTGCCGAGGGCTCTTGTTTCTGTCTCGATCCATGATGGACGACCTGGTACTGTGTCCTCTGAAGTTGCTCACGGCCACAGGGAAGCGCCCGCCCTGGGCCAGGCCAGGTCCTGGATGCGGGGGGCTGCTTCTTCCTTCGTTAGGTCCAGTCGGTCTGGGCGTCTGGCTGGAGCAGCTCAACAGCGAGACCACAGTGGAACTCCTTCGGATCGTGTCACCCACGCAGCGCTGGAGAACAAGCCCTGCGCGGAGGTGGCTCTTCCCTGCCAACGCTGACATCGCGAGGGTGAGCAGTTCCGCATTTCAGCAGGAGCTTCTCGCTGATCAAGCAAGGTTCCATAGAAATAGGTTTCTTCCACTGAGCACAGGAGGTAAGGCTCCTTGGAATCTTCGATCACTGCGTGAATGGCCGTGCTTGACTCGACAGGGAGGGAGCCACTTTACAACATGCCCACAGCAGTAACGTGGAGTATTAACACTGTTGAGAGACGTTGCCAGAGGCATAGCGTGGTGGTCGGCGTGGCCAATACCTGTGCGGTGCAGACGTCACCGCTGATCCAGTGTACCAGCCTTGCTCTCGGTTCAGACCTCGGGAGGATCTCTGCCCCGTCTCTGGGTCCCGCCAGACAGAGCCATCCTGGGAATAAGGGTGGGTTAGCACAGGGAGGCCGTGCTGGGCTTGGCTGCCTCTGGTCTCCGAGGTCGTAGGCGCCCGGCCCGTGGACAGCAAGCAGGAGCACCACGTGGGTGCCGTGAGAGGGTGAGGGGAGGCCGGGCACCTCCTCGAGGTGCTCGACTGGCTGTGCCGGGAGCCACGTCTCATGGCAGCTGGCCCGCACACACCACCCTCCCTGGTGCGCGTTCCCTCAGCCACGCCGGCTGTGGAGGGGACAGGCTGAGGGCCTGGAAGGGCATCACTCACCAGGGCCATGTTGGCATTTCGGGCTGCATTTTCAGAGACCATGGTATTCCTCCAAAATGGGTCATTAGACAAGAACTTCCTTCATGATGGTGGGCTTCCGGAGGGCTCCACGGTGTGTGCAGGCTGGGGCTTGGAAGGGCGGCCTGTAGCTAATGTGTCCTGGGTGACCGTCTGGGTCGTCCAGGTTCAGCTCCAACTCCAGGGTGGGGCTGCAGGGCTGGGGAGGGAAAGGACGTCACTGATGAATTTGAAGGACAAACCTAAGCTTTGAGAACGTTAAATGCAGAATTTGCAAAAAGCAAAATCTTCTAGCTTATGAAGTGCCGTGTTTTTATGATCATAAAGCTGTGGATGAAACGCAGCTGCATTTTAGAAACTTGCTGCCTACACTGTCACTCATGTAATGGACAGCAATTAAATTATATGTTGAACTCAAGTGCTTCCAAAGGAAATAGTTTTCTAATTATTGAACCCATCTTTTGATGATACTGGAAATTAAATCTTTTCAATTTCTTGTAAATGAGAGTTTTTTAAAAATAGAATTCTTGCTGAGTTTATGGAATCTTGCTTCTTTTCCCTGACTTTTAAAAAAAAATTTTCTTTTTAAATCTCCCAAGTTTTAAATGTGGAAGTGTGACTAGGGGCATGTTTCATTGGTGGCTCGACTGCGTGGGTGGAGATCCGGGTCTAGTGTGAGGGGATTGACGTTGGGTCACCCAGGGCCCTTCCTCAGCTCTGGCTGCTGTAAAGAAGACCCCAGGCGGGGGGCTAGATAACAGGCATTTATACCCTGTCCCACCGCCAGCTGTTTCCTTGCTGTGTCCTGGCACAAGGAGGGGCGAGGAGCCCCCGGGGGCCTATCCAGAGGGTTCTACCCCTATGGCCTCGTCCCTTCCCGAAAGCCCACCCACATCCAGTCCATAACACCAAATGTGATTTCCCGTTCTTTTCCTTTCCTTTCCTCTTCTCCTCCCCTCTTTTTTCTTTTCTTTTTTCTCTTTGTCTTTTCTTTTTTCTTCCCTTCTTTTCTTTCTTTCCTTTCCTTTTTCTCTTTCTTTTTTCTCTTTCTTTTTTCTTCCTTTTTTCTTTCTTTCTTCCTTTCTTCCTTTCTTTCCAAATTCCAAAGGAAAAATCAACAGGGACGAGATCGAAGACGATCAGAGAAAGGGGCATCTTTGGAGAAGCAAAGCGAATCTAACCACAAACGGGAGCCAGAATGAGCATTATCTGAAAGCTCTCGTGCAGGAAATGTGCTAAAATATAAGAGATGCTATACCCAACAGCACCTGTGTATATACATTTTTGATAAATTTGGATACATAGAAACATACGTTCATTCCGTGTCTATTCAACATGTAGTGTCTTCATGTAGGAACATGTGAGATACTTGGGTCAGCGATGAAAGGACACATCCCCCTTTCCTGGAGGCCCACAGTCTACGGTGGTGGACGAATTAACAGCCCACCCTAACGGAATGTGGGACGTGGAAGCCTGATGTCTCACCTGAGACCAAGGCTTCAGGAAGAGTGAATTTATATGCAGAGATGTCTTGAGCAGTCATCGACGGTATCTTATTTGAAACAGTGCTGAAGAAAACACGAATTTTACTGAAAAGGGCAGAAAGTCCTTCAAACGAAGGCTCGTGTAAGTACGTGTGCAGAGGTGTGGACCCCCTTCTCTTTGGAGGATGCAGGGAGCAGTAGCATCAGTGTCTCACTCCAAGCTGAACCCAGAGTCAGTGCGTCGTGCCCTTTTCTGCCTCTAACCTGCCTCACCTGTCAGCAGGACCTGCAATTCTGTCTCCAAAATACCTATGAATCCTGCAGAATCCTCCTTGTCCACACCACACCATCCTCCATACCCACGCGGCGCCGCCCTCCTCGTCCATGTGGCGCCACCCTTCGTCCACGGCATACTGTCCTTGTTCACACCCCGCCTTCTCACCCTGGTGCTGCTGGTTGTTGCCTGGGGACCCAATAATCTGCTCAGTGTGCCTCCTTCCACCCTGAGTCCTTCCGCAGGGAAATACCGAGTCAAACGTCTGTCACAACGGTTGAGTGAGTCCCCTTCCAGGGCCTCTGTGTCCCCTGAGCCTCCCTGCCCATCCTGACTGGGTGTCTGTAGGGTTTGATGCAGCCCCAGTGGGATGTGCAGGGACAGGACCCGCTCTCTGGACAGTCCTTGCGTTCGTCCCTTTACAATGACAGGCAAGCTTCCTATCATACGGTTACATCTTTTGATCTTTTATTTTATCCTTTTTTTTCAGCATTGTTTAAGTTCAGAGGATTTTTCAAGTTCAGAGATATGATGAATTATAGTTTCTTCTAGGTTTTATTTTTATCACTTCTTAATTCTTGACTTTTTCATAATGTGGCTTTTATTTCCATGTGGTATAAAATGCTGATCTAAACAGGTTTTCCCACAAAACCATTGATAAAAAATACCACAGTCAGTCAGGAACGTTTTCATCCATTTCCTAGTGAGGAGCAATTAGAGGCTGATATTGGAACCTGTTCATCGGATTCACAGATTACTATCTATGCGAAAAGTCAGCTCTGCAGGGTTCGTGTTATGAAAAGGGGTTTCACATTTACTATCAAGTACTTGTAGGTTTTCATAAAGCTTCCAGATAAACGAGCATTTCATGTCTTTGCTAAATGTAGATTCTTAAAATTATTGTTGAAGTTAATATTTTCAGGCCAGGACTGTACAAAATAGGCAAAAAATGTGTGTTAAATAGACACAGTATATCCGGGTTTGCTCACAATATATTAAAAAACTAATAGTGTTGTATTCTAACGAGGCCGCATTGCTGTAAGTACAGATTGGTCGGTAAAACCCAAATGCATCTTGGATTGAAATTGAAAACAAAAACCAGGAAGACTTCATATTTGTTAATATATATATACGTATATATACACGCCTTCCAATGTGTTAGTATCGTAAGTAGTAGATCGTACATGTGAAGTTGGTGTAAACGGGTTTGCCTGCAGAGCTCTGGGGACGCGTGTCTCTCAGACTTCTGCACTTCCCTGCGGAAGGGAGGCCAGTCCAACGGGGCACCGATCACAACCAAAATACACGAATCTATTTTGTCAGACTTTTTCAAATAACGTTCTTGGGAACCCAAGCTTGAGCAAGAGTCGTGTTGCTTTGGGGAAATAATCTGTGCTTCAGACCTTGAAACGACGTTCCGGGGAGGGCTTGTTTCCTTCCGACGCAGTCCGCGTCTGTGTTTTCCTGGGCTCTCCTTCCCCTAACTGTACAGCCCGTTTGAGAGAGGACAGCATCTCGTGTATTGGTCGGATCACAGGGTGAGCCAGCTCATTCACTCCAGCCGCACCCATAATCCCATTCTTAGGGCCGCTGGCTCCTCAGTTAAGTCGGGTCCTTTACGCACGGAACATGCTCTTCCGGGGAGGGAGGTGTGCTGACTTCAACGTTAGCTGGTTGCAGACTGTGGCGGCTACGCTCATTTCCTGCGGACGTGTGCAACCACGGCTACGTGCCAGTGAGTCTGTAGGTCTCGTTCCCGCAGGCTGTAGCACACGCCTGCTACATGCACCTCTTCCCCACGTTGAGAGACGATACAAACGCAGAGCCCCTGAATCACTTCAAGGTCCTGGTACTTCCCCCCACGTCAAGCCATCCCTGTGTGTGGCTTCCCATGCGCTCCATGGTTTGGAAATAATAGCTGAGCTCACGGTGTGACAGACCTTGGTGCTGTAATTTGCATGTTTGCTCATCTATTATTTTTATTCATCAGAACTTTGTACTCACTATGCACAACTTCTACACCTTTATTTTCTGTTTGTGGTAGTATTTTAAAAACAGCACAGTTATTTGCATGAAGACTACTATTTCTCATGAACTCACAAATGGCTGCGTGGATAGTTAGCAACACTGTCCAAGCCTTTTCCTCCTGCAACGACTTTGCATCCCCTCCCATGGAAACTTGGAGTCTGTCCCCATCTCCTGAACCCCTGTGGCCTGGGGGCCAATGACTGGCTCTAGCCCTAGAGGAGTGCCAGCCCCGGGCCTCACATGGTTCTCTTGCCTTCCTCAGTACGTTGTTAGAGCCACACGGAAAAGGCTGGCAGACCTGATGGGTGAAGGGGGCCACTGGCTCGGTGGCTCGTATCCATGCCCTGCCAGCCTGTATGTGAGGACTCAGCCAGATCAACAAGACAGCTTTCATCAAAAACAAAACAAAACTGTTAGAACTAATAAATGAATTCGGTAGAGTTGCAGGTACAAAATCAGCACACAAAGATCTGTTGCATTTCCATACACTAATAATGAATCATCAGAAAGGGAATTAAGAAAACAATTCCATTTTCAATTGCATCAGAGAGAATAAAATACCTAGGAATAAATTTAACTGAGGAGGTGAAAGATCCATGTATTGAAAACCACAAGACAGTCATGAAATGAATTGAAGAAGACAAATGGAAAGACATTCCATATTCATGGGCTGGAAGAATTAATATTGTTAACATGTCCCTATTACCCAAAGCAATACACGGATTCATTGCAATTCCTATCAAAATTCCAATGGCATTTCTTACAGAAATACAACGAAGAATCCTAAAATTTGTGCGGAAGGAAACATAAAAGACCCCAAATAGCCAAAGCAATTTTGAGAGAGAAGACCGAAGCTGGAGACATTATGCTCCCTGATTTCAAACTGTATGACAAAGCTATAGTAACCCAAGTAGTGTGGTATTGGCATAAAAACAGACGCACGGATCAAGGCACCAGAGTAGAGAACTCAGAAATAAACCCATGCATATGTGGTCAACAAAGGAACCAAGATTATGCAATGGAGAAAGGACGATCTTTTCAATAAATGGTGTTTGGAAACCTGGTTGAGCGTCTGACTCTTGACATCGGCTCAGGTCATGATCTCAGGGTCCTGGGATGGAGCCCTGCACTGGGATCTGTGCACAGAGGAGTCTGCTTAGGATTCTCACTCTCTTCCTCTGCCTCAAGCTCTCTTTCTTTCTCTAAAATAAATAAATAAAGTCTTTTTTAAAAAATCACTTTCTTGGGTACCAGTGTTAAAAACCTTAGAAGTTCCTCCAGCCGTTGTTTCACATCCAATGGGCCCATGCCTTCTGTGCTGTGGGACTGCAACCTCATGGTCCTTCCCTCCTCCTGAACCCTCCGTCCTGGGCTGCTGTTGCCTTTCCCACAGCATTCCCTCTTGCACTGTCGTGTTCAGGGCGATCTGCTCCTAGTCACCAGATGCAGTGTCTTTTCACACCTGGACCTTCCCTGATGATGCTGGGAAGACCCATTCTTTGTGTCAGTGTGTGTCTGTCTTTGGAGGTCAAGCCCCGATGCTACCCCTTCCAGAAAGCTGGTTCTGTCCCTGCTGAGTAGACTCCCCTCTCTTGTGGGTTCTTATCTCCCCCCAAGCCAATCCCCAGAATCACAGTACTGTCTGTGTTGCTGGGCTGCCTGAGCCCCCAGGAGGCCGAGCTCTGCTCGATCAGGGTCCCCCATCTGTTGGTCTGTGCCCAGACCATCAGCTGTGCCAACAGGTGTTTGCTGAATGGAAAATTGTGTGGGTGGGTGGTACCTGCCGGGAGAGGCTTGGGTCAGCAGCATCCTCTGAAGACCTCACACTTTTAAAAATAATGGGCTATTAGTGTTTATATGACCTAAATGGCAATTCCACTGAGAAGCAGCTGCAGAATGCACTGTCGTGCTGCTCTCCGGAACTTTCTTCAGAGGCGCTGGCTGTAAAGGGGGTTCCCGTCACCTGAAGTCTTGTGTACACACAGGAAGAACACTGTGTCTCACCCACACATCGACTTTGCCAAGAATTTCACTTCTTTTCTTATTGAGAAGGGAGAAGCAGCTGGTGGTGTAATTCGTGACCAGCTGTGAAACCTCTGGGGCATCTCATTGTTAAAAGGGTGCAGAATGCGTTCGAGGGTCTTGGTTTTAAATGGTCCCTTCACACATATTGATGTTGGGCTTTGTAACTGTGTTGTCCCCTGACAAACACCTGTGTCTGTACATGGGGTGCAGAGGGGCAACCCATTCACTCAACCCTTTCAGTGGAAAAACCCTGTATGTGAATCCACAGGCTTTGTACGAATCACCTTCTTAACGTATTCTAGCTTTTTATTTATTTACTTATTTTTAAGAAGATAGTAAGTTAAAGAGTAAGGACAATTTCTTTTCTCTTCTTTCTTTCTCTCTTTCTCTCTTTCTTTCTTTCTCCCTTTCTTTCTTTCTTTCTTTCTTTCTTTCTTTCTTTCTTTCTTTCAAGATTTTATCTATTCCTTGTCAGAAACAGAGAGAAAAAGCACGAGCAGGGAGAACAGCAGGCAGAGGGAGAAGCAGGCTCCCCACTGAGCAAGGAACCCGGCGTGGGACTCGACCCCAGGACCCTGGGATCATGACCTGAGCTAAAGGCAGACACCCAACCAACTGAGCCACTGAGGCGTCCCTGTATTCTAACTTCTTAATTTTTATTTCAAGTTGCTTACCTTGCTGATTCAGTGCCTACTGAAATTTACAGAAGACGGCTAAAAATGTCTACCTCACAGAGCCTTTTTTAAAAAGATTTATTTATTAGAGAGAGGGGGAGGGGCAGAGGAAGAGGGAGAGAACCTCAAACAGATTCCATGCTAAGCACAGAGACTGACATGGGGCTCGATCTCATGACCCTGAGATCACGACCTGAGCCGAAAGCAAAAGTCAGACGCTTAACCGACTGAGCCACCCAGGTCCCCATCACAGAGTCTTTTTAATGAGGAATGAAAAATGCTTATTAAAGCATCTAAAATAAAGTAGGGGTATTCAGTGCATATTTCCTTCCCTCTGATTTGCTTTGTAAATGGAATCTCTTAACCAAGAAATTCAGACAAATGCAGATCACTTGTTGAATTACCCTCTTTTCAAGATGTAAGAGAAGAGGCAGGTCTGGGGTGTGTCTGACCGCTGGAGAACACCCTCCTGGAAGCACCTGTACCCCGTGGGCCCTCCGTGGGCGCTACACGTGACGGTTCACTCTCTCACGAGGACCAAAGGGGCCACGTTGGCTCCTGCCTGAGTCTGGGACGGCGGGCAAGTAAAGGCGGAGCCGTGGTGTCCATGTGCTGCCACATTTGTGGGGGAGCGACGGTCTGCGGGAGGATAGGCACTGAAGTCTTGGGGGTAGGCTCTGCTTCAGCACCAAAGGTGTTAGCTCTGGGTGCTGCCGCTCCCCGGCCTGCCTGGCACGGACCGCTGCTCCGGGCATGCTCACTTCTGCCCCCGAGGTCCGGACCATGGCACCCCCTGTGAGGAGCAGACAGTTGAGGGGGGATTTCCTCCAGACTTTTACTCCACCCCGCTGAGGTGCCGCTTCCCGGGGCTGGTGGTGAAGCAGGGGAGACGGGCATCCTTGTCCAGGTCACGGCGCACGGCGACCGCTGCGGCACCGCGGTGAGCTTCTCGGTGATCACCCGGCGCGGACCGTCTTGGAGCAGTTAGGAAAGTCACCTGTGTTGAGCTGTCCGCCCCAGCTGTAGGAATCTTCGGGGCAGCGGGGCCACGTGTCATAGACACTTGCGTTCCTTTCCTCTTCATAGAACACATTTGTTAAACGGATGAACGAAGGTTTCGATGTGGTGAGAGAAATGTGTGTGACGGGAAGGACACCCACGCACCAGCATCACCCACAGGGCTCGGCAGAGCCCGGAGCGACGAGGGACGGCAGCGTGGACGGGGAGCGGGAGGGCAAGGGGAGAAGAGGCGGGCTGACGACCTGGGGCCCCCGAGGCCGTGAGTGCCTCAAAAGGTACACGCTCCTCAGCACATCTTGCAGAAGAACAGACAGAATAAGTAATTTTGGCAAAACGGCTTTGATCACACCCAGATATTATTCATGCCTTAATAGGCATAGTCTTATCATTCTTAGAATTTTATACCATGAACTCTCAGGGCAAGAAATGCATATTATTTTGTGCCTAATCCAAACAGTTGTCTGAGCTACGATCCCACTCTTCTGCGAGGAAATCCCATCTTAGTCACCGAGGGTTTCAGGAATCATACAGCCTAACAGGTGCAGTGGACAGCGGGGCTTCTGCGCACACCGGCCGCTGCTGAGACCCTCCTTCAGCCCGTCTGGCTTTGTGCGCGTTGCGAGCAGCCTCTTTGTCTCAGAACCCCTGCGTCTGGCCCTCCTTGTGCGGGACCCCGCCCCTGCCCGTGCTGCCCAGAGCCTGGTGACAGCTCTGCTCGACCTCGCCGGCCGCCCTGCTCTGCACAGTTTCTTAGAAGGGACGGAGGAATGGGTGAGCATGACCCCGGAATACTTCTCTCCACGTGTTATTCTCCCAGGAGGCTTCGAGAGCACACACGTTTGGAACCTTGAAGGGACCTGACGCAGGACGTCCGGGTCCCAGGGCATCTGGGTCTGTGGTGCCCCTGCACACAAGAAATCTGGGACAGCGCGCTTTCTGCCGAGAAGAGCAGAAACAAGCTCTCGAAATGCCGAGAAGACTGAGGATCCAGGGATGAGGTTTGGCACCGGATTACAGAGAGAGAAACACATCTGTAAAGAGAACTCCGAGGGGTGACTGGAGAGGATGGGCACGGGGCCTCGACACGACCACCGGTTAACGGAAGTGAGGCCGTGGGGGAAAGGCATGGTGGCCTCGGGTTTTTCTGACTGGTTGTTGGGAACACGGAGCACTGCAGGTCGCCCACAGAGCTGTAAGTACCCTACTCCTAAGAACGTCTTATGGGTTTCCCCAAATGGTCAGAACTGTACCAATCAGTGTCTCGTAGGACTGACCATATTTTCCCACAGTCTGTATCATTTTGCAGGAAGCAGTACACCTACATTTGTTCATTTTTTCTCTGTTCAGAGTTACAGTGTCTTTTCCCTGATGAAAAGATAAGTGTAAACTGTAGCTTATGTGGATAAATATAATTTCAAAATGAACAACTAAAAAATCACAATTGAAAGAATGGTGTATAGAATTTACTGTTGTAGGATGCCAAGTCAAGGAATATTGAGAGAACAATTTCTTCTGACCTTTATAAAATTTCGTTGTCCCTTTAGGGAGAGAATACATTAGAAATTAAATTAGGGCAGTAAGTGGAATGAGCACATGGGATTCCCAGATTTCTGGGTGGGCCTTGAGGGGCAGTGCTGTGTGTGGTGATGGCAGGGTTCTCCAGAAATTCTGGGTTTTCGGTCTTTTTCCTGGGTTTGTGTTCATCATTCCGAGTTAGCCTTCTCCTGCTGTTTGTTGTTGCTGTTTCTATCCTGGAAAGCAGTTAAGATTGTGAAAGCTCTGTGAACCGCCCCGGGACCTTCATGGTATGAATCTGGAGAGAATTAAATAAGTTTTGGCTTTTGAACTCAGTTCTTCTGAATATTTCCAAGTCGCTCATCAGGTGTGACGGGTTGGGACACACCCACGAGTCAGAGTGGAAGGGGTCTGAGACCGCCGCGTCTGCAGCGTCTGGTCTTCTTCCCATCGGTGGACGTAACCCCCCAGAGCCCCGGTGAGTCTTCCGGGCCCCCTCGGAGACTGACTCAGAGGCACTTGTCCTGGAATCTGAAGATGACGAACAATTTTAAGTGAAAGACACCAAGTATAGCATCCACGAGCAACTTTCCAGCCGTACGTACCCAAACACATTATAAAGTTATATCCCAGATGTGTCCCTTCCATGAACTGTAACATGTCAGAGAACAGCCTCTTGAAACCGAGCGACTCAGACCAGTATGAAACAGAAATCACAAAACCGAAGAAAACGAACACTTTTGCCCGAGACATCGCCACGCAGCATGCCGTTGGACGTGGCTTAAGTGGCTTTCGTTGCTCAGGGGTCTGTGCAGACAGGGCGGCAGGAAGGACCGATTCTTATCACTGAACAAGCCTGACGTTTTAATCTCGTTAGAAGTGCCATCCACTCCGAAACGGGAATGGTTAGTTTTCTCGCTGGTACTTTATTTGACACAGGAGCTTAGTTAGTGAGTGCTTGCTTCGGGTTGGAACTCCTCCAGCCCCTCTGGGCGCAGCGGGGACGACACAGACCTTTCACGTCAGGAATTCGGGGTAACGGGGGGATAATTACCAGACCCCGTGTGCACACAAGTTCTCAGTTTACCAAGTGTGTCCGCAGGCATGGCATCAGCTTACCTTCACGAGATGGAGGGGTGACCGCTGCACTTAACGAATCTTACTAGGAACGAGGCCATTGAGATGTCGGATCCCTCTTTGCCCGGAGGTCTCACCGTGTCCTTGCTGCGGGCCGCTCTCCCCGACATCACGCAGCCTTCCTGGTCAGACGCGGGTGAGAGCTGCCTGTCTTTTCTCTGGAACAGTTGACTTTAATTTCGGCTGTGTTAGCCTTGTGTCCCCAGCTCCAGGACACGCTGCGTCCGCGTGGACCAGGCCTTGAGCACGTCTGACGCCACACGGGTCAGACCGATGTCCAGCAGGCCCTCGTTCCTTGACCATCTAGAACCCTAAGCATTGTCATGATTGCAAATAAGCACTTTGTGGGGGTGGCTCCTCGGCGGCCCCCGTGGCACAGGGCCCACGATGTTGGGATTTGAACCCCGATAGCCCTCCAGCCGGTCACGAGCTTGGGTTTTGTCTGGACACCTTCCCTGTCAGGAGCCCAACGTGTTCAAATGCTCCCACCTTTTATTCAGATCTGCGTTGGCCACAGTGGTAGTCCTTGCAATATTTATAGACTGGCCCAAATTCTACTCTTTGGAGCTTCAAAACATACACGTGATCATTGTGGAGACCAAGAAAGACCTGGAAATATTTCAGGTTAGCTACTGCACGCCCTCCTGCCCTTCTCTGGGCCAACCACAGGACCCCACCCCAGAACTTCAGTGGCTCGCCAGTGGCACAGCTATCCATCCGCACGGCCATCTGGGCCTCTGGGACTCCCCCAGCCTCAGGCCTCTGTGCCCCTCTTTGTGCACAGGCAGGAGGGAGGCAGCCGGGTGGCTGGGAGGGCGTGCTGTGCAGGCCTGCGGTGTGAGCACGGCTCCCACTCAGCCCATTGGCCACAACCCCACGGTGTGGCTGCATTTTCAATGGGGGGGGGCGGCTGAGACACAAAGTCTGGCAGTGTGCCAGGTAGGGGAGGTCGAGGCAGTCCCTCAGCCAGCATGTGTGCAGGGGCGTGTCACCTCCCCAGGACAGATGGTGCCCACGCCCACCTGGACAAAGTGTGTTCTCGGCTGGTCTGGGAGCCACACGGCTCATTCCCCCCTGAATTCCTGCAAAGTCATCGGTGCGCACAGGGTGGGCGTCTGTGTCTCAGCTGATTCCAACACAGTGAGGGCAGCTTTTCGATTTGAAAGAATTAACGAACCTGTGAAAGAGACATCATTCTGTGAACCATGAAACGCAGCGGCCAAGTGATCCTACAGGCCTTTGTGAAACTTGAAAACATTCTCTAAATTCAAAAGGAACTGATAAAAGCAAAGACCAGAATTGTATTTCACCTATTCACGAGTCAGACAATTACTAATATAAATTAGAATCTGGATCTTGAATGCAAATTGGACATAATTTCTCATCACTAGGCTGCCTCTTAAATGAATCGACGTACGGAAGCCAAGGAATTTTATCAGGAACTGACCCTACAAGTAGCATTTCCCAGCCAGCAGTCACAGAGGTTGGAGAGTAGTGACCACAGCCACGGATGCTAGCTGGACTTATCACCTTCAATGAGTGTTGCAATTGAATTGGTTATTAATTTTCTTTTTTAAAAATTAGACTTTTGAGATGCCCTTCAACAGATGACTGGATTAAGAAGTTGTGGTCCATATATACAATGGAATATTACTCAGCTATCAGAAAGAACGAATTCTCAACATTTGCTACAACATGGACGGCACTGGAGGAGATAATGCTAAGTGAAATAAGTCAAACAGAGAAAGACAATTATCATAAGGTTTCACTCATTTATGGAACATAAGAAATAGCAGGGAGATCAGTAGGAAAAGGAAGGGAAGAATGAAGGGGGGGTAATCAGAAGGGGGAATGAACCATGAGAGACTATGGACTCTGAGAAACAAACTGAGGGCTTCAGAGGGGAGGGAGGTGGGGGATTGGGATAGACTGGTGATGGGTCGTAAGGAGGGCACGTACTGCATGGTGCACTGGGTGTTATACGCAACTAATGAATCATCGAACTTTACATCAAAAACTAAGGATGTACTGTACGGTGACTGACATAACATGATAAAAATTTTTTTAAAAATTAGACTTTTTAATAATGGTTTCAAAATGTGTGTAAAAACCGAGCAGAGAGCAGAGAGAGTTGCTATACCCTCTCCTCTATCCCAAACCCACACAAGTTCCCCTTTCTCGGAATCTAGCATTATTGTGGTGCATTTGTCACAATTAATAGACCCTACTGACCCGTGACTGTTGACTGAAGCCCATAGCTGATAATACCCACTTCATCCATGGCCGAAAGGGTCAATAGAGATGGAGTAAATGAACTCCTAACATGCCTGACATGACACATTCTGAGGGCTCAGGGCCAGACAGTTTCATCTGAAGATTAAAAATCGATGCTGTTTTCTCCGAACTTTATAAAGCTTCCAGTACACAAGGGCTAGCAGAATCACCCAGAACCTTGCAGTGCTGACTCTTCCTGACGTGACGGGGTGTGTGCGGCAGGCTTCACAGCGGGGGCTGAATGGGAACATGGGAGCAGGGGGGCTGTCACCTGTCTGATTTGTCCTCAGAAACGGGCTGCAACGGCCGTGCGGTGAGGTCGTCCCAGCACACGAGGAAGGATGGCTGCTATCATGTGCTGGACAGGACTTGCTGCGACCAGTCAGTGGCGTGCTGTGCTCTCACGGTTGAGGCTCCTTGAAGCCGGAATGATACCGCTCATCCATCTTCCCGAATTCCTGGGACGGCGCCTGGTGCGTAACAGACTCCACAAGATTTCCTGAGGTTGAACTGTCATGAGTAATATATGTCCTCATATCACCAAGTAATATACCAAAATAATGAAATGTAATTACATGACGTTTAAGACTTGGATTTCTATCTGGCCACATGTGATTTACCCATTAATCAGACACCACCCAAATGTATTGTTATTAGAGGAATATTTAACTAAAACTATGCAAAGTGTTTAACTGTTCAAACTTCACTAGCCACAAAACTCTAAAACCTGAAGTTTATTGTTTTTTCTAAAAAATAATAGAATTAGCCTGTTTATACAGATGGTTTCAGGCCTCTAATATTACAGAACGAAGGGTGGGTTTGCAGGGGCTGAGAGACCTAGACTCCAGCTCTAGTTTAACTGCTAGTTTGGTCAGTGACTCCTGAGCACTTTGCTCACTCATCACTCACGAGCACCCACTGGCTTCCAGAGTGGTGACAGGTGCATTGGACACAGGACATAGGGGCTGTGCGTCGGGGCTCATGCCTTGAGCGGCTCGCAGCCTCGAGAAGAGGATAAAGAAACACATTTCAAAACAGGTAGTAAGTTCCGAGGCACACAGCCGGGGCTGCAGCGGAGGCCTGAGTCCAGCACGCGGCTCTGACACCTCGGAGCCCGGTCTGGGCAGTCTGGGGTCTGAAAGGGCTGCTTCCATTCCGGCCTGAGGCACATTGGGGTCAGTGGGACACACTCTGCTCTCCTTGCAGTGGGGACACTTGCTGCCGTCACCTCCATTACCGGTCACTACCATGGCTGAGCTTTCCTGAGTGGCTGGGGGTCTCCACAGTCCTGGGAAGAGAACCAACAGTACCCGGCGCCGGGTGCTGTGGACGGAACGTTTGCTCCCCATGCTTTTCACCGGATGGTGCAGGGAATTAAGACTTCGGGGCTGCTGGGGTGGAGTGAGTGTACTTTGCGTGTGAGGAGGACTTGAATCTGGGATTGGGGGTAGAATGTCATAGACTGAGTGTTTGAGTCCCCCAGATTCATGTGTTGGGATCCTGAACCCCAACAGGGTGCTGTTAGGAGGTAGGGTCTTTGGGGGGGCCTGGGCAGAGCGCCCACAGTGTTTTTAGAGCCCTTGTAGAGGAGACCCCGTGATCTCCTGGCCCCTACCCCCACACAGAGACACTGGGAGAGCCCATGTCTATGAACCAGGAGGCAGCCCTCCCCAGACACTGAACCTGCTGGTGGTCTTGGACCTCCAGCCTCCAGTACCATGAGAAATACACATCTGCTGTTTATAAGGCACCCCATGTGTGCTGTTCTGTTAGGGCCACCCAAACAGACCAAGACACTGGGCTGTTCCATTCCAGCCCATCACTCGGAAAATGGCAAGAGTCTACAGAGTCCTCATGCTCGCCTGAAATTGTAGGTGTTTGGAAAGTCATCCCAGCCAAGAAAGGAGGAAATGTCTCTGCAGAGGGGCTGTTTTGTGGTTGAGACAAACTTTTCAGATACAAGTTATGGTCGAGTTCATAGCAATCCCAAGAGATTGAACAGATGCAGAGAAAGGGCTTGTGGGCAACGCGAACGGGCCGTGGAATTCAGGAGTCCACTGTGGGGATGGTGTGGGCTGAAGTCTGTCCACCAAGCAAGTGCATTCGATTTCCACTATCTTGCAATGCCTCTCCTGTAGGGAAAGGTACTATGCTTTCAACCTGTTGCGTCTTTCCTTTGCAAGTTGCTGGTCTCCTCACCCGGCCTCCACGGGTGTTCCGTCTTCTCCCTCCCAGCTGTAGCTCATAGCTGCTGGGGCCTCACAGTGACAGCCTCCGCACCTGGGCTGCAGTCACCGTAGCCCCAGGTGCCACGACGTCTGCACACTCGCACGTGCTCTGCAATTCACGCCTCTGTCCTATGCTTGGCACAGTCTCCCCAGGAAGGAGACGCCAAGAAGAATTACACGTGCAAGGATTTTATCAGAGGAGATGCTGTCCCACTGGGAGGGAGTCCAAGGCTGGGAGAGCTTTCAGAGGCTGCGTGAGTCCAGGGAGGCTCAACAATGCCGTGGGGGGAACTCGAGCCCCAGCAGATTGCCAGTCTTGCTCAGTAGCCTGATGGGTGCAGTCACGGTTGGAGCAGCCACGGATGGTGGCCTCTGCAAAGCCGGGCCGTGGCTTCCAGAGCTCAGCGGCAAGGCCCTTGGCCAGTTTTGTGGTTGCAGGTCCATGAGGCACATTTTTCATGGCCGACATGGGCTAAGTCGGTTCTACAAACCCAGGTGCCATCTTTTACTGTTGTATTTTGCAGGAATTGGTCCTCCTTCTGATCCAAGAATGTCCCCTCTGCCATCTCACGCGATCGCTGGGCCTCAGCTGGCTCTCAGTTCAACGGCTGTGTCTCCATTTTCCTTCTTGAGAGCAGTGAGTAGTGTGGCAACAGCATCCCAGTGACGCTCCAGAAACGTGTCCCCACAACAACAAGGACCCTAGATTATAACAAAAGACATAAAGGGAGTGTGGTCCGCTGTTTCTCTGACAACATCTGTGTGTCTGAAGGGGGGGCACAGCCCGGCCACGAGGTGGAGGCACCTGGGCCCTGGAGACAGAAAATCACACACGCACAGGTGGGCCACCCCAGAGGTCACGCACCTGCTCTGTGACACTCACCTGGACGAACCACATATGGTTATTGAGGGATCTCAGTGTCTATGCGGATCTGATTTATTTCTACTTAAGCCCACGTCTGCACCCACACCTGCATCTGCACCTGTCACTCCCAAACTGTATATTACCTAGAAGAGGACCTGCCACTTTTCAGGACATTCCCTCTTGAACCACAGAGCTACTCTTTCTAGAATCGTTTCTTCATTTTTAAACTGATGTGTTTTATCTGCTGACGGCTAGAGAAACGTGCAGGGCTACATTTCATCTGAACAACACCGTTTGGTCTTAAGTTCTGGAGACCTTAGAAGGGGGGCAGGAGAAGGAGCCATGTTGCCACAACTCACCTGGCCTCTTAGCGTGCACATCAGCTTAAAGAGAAAATTCTCCCTCCTTCTCATTCGTATCCCTTGCTCGACAATTCCGGAAGAAGGGCCCCGCTGCACAGAGGCAGCTGAGAATAGCATGCTGTGGGTGGAGGGAGGCTTGGCGGCCCTTTGGGAGCCTGGACGCAGCAGCATCTGGACACATCCCTGTCTTATGTGCCTTATGGAAGAGGGAGACTCAATGATGAAAAGTAACAGATAGATTTTGAGCCACATCATATAAGCTTGAGGCCCGAAAGACGGTGCTGCCATTCCCGCCCGATGACTGTATGAGAACAGACCACGGTGAAGTCAAGAGGCTCTGCCACCACCGACGACGAGCCCTCCTCCCTCCCCTGCACCTTGCGTGGTCAGGCCCTGCAGACTCCTGTTCAGGGCAGGGTTTTGTGACCCCCTCCTACCTCTGCGGCCAACCCTGCCCACCACAGGGAGAGAGCTGCCGGCATGCCCCGGGTGCCAGCCTGTGCTCAGTGAGCTGAGCTCTGCAGCGGACGGCCACCTGCCCCACCAGCAGAGGCCTGACGCCCCTCGCTCTGCTTTACCCACTGCTGGTTTCAGTGCTGGGAGAGCCTGTCCTACCACCTGCCTTGATCATGTCACTGGTGCGGGCAGCGGACAGGAGAAGCACTGGGCTGCATGTCACACGGTCGCGGGGCCTCTTGGCAACGTGTGTCCCCTAATTATCACCCAGGCCTTCGTTTGACTTTTGATCCCACTCAGTAAAGACTGTAGAAAGCAGCGTGTCTGGAGCTGGTGAGAACAGAAATAACAAAGCCACACAGAACCCAGGTCGGAAACCGAATGGCAGGGTAGCTGCGTGGCCACCCTGGCCTCCTCTGGGTGGGCGAGCACAACCATGTCCGGGGAAGCAAGGAGGAAACAGGGGTGAACACAAGGCAGGTTAATTGGACACCGCCGATCAGCGAGAGGAAAATAACCCTGGAGTAAAGGCGCAGGGTCCCTTAATAGAGTAAAATGTTTCAATCAAAGCTCCCTGGAAAGGCTGTAACAGTCCGTGCTGGGCCCCGCTGTGGCATCAGTCACGGCGACAGACGCAGGCGATGAAACCCGCAGAGTAAACAGGAAATGGCGATGCGCTGGCCAGGCTGTCGTGGCCGGAGGGCACCGCCGCCTCGATGCTGTGTTTCCGCGTGGGCGCTGCAGCAAGAGCCCGCGCAGGCGGCAGCGGGAACATTGTGTCTCACGGCCGGTTCGCCTTCGCGTGGCGTGTCCCAGCTTCCCCACGTCGTGCCGGTGACCTGGCGTGACAGATTCCAGGAAAAACAAAGCTCTTCATAACTGGGCCACACACTGTAGTTTCGTTTGCTGTGTTTTTTTCTCCAACGGAAAGAGGAGGAAGGGAAAGGCATCACATCTGTCTCTTGCTCCTTTTCTGGCCATGAGATTTACACATGAAACACCTCCCTGCGCTGATGAATGTCTCAGAAACTTTCTCTTGCCAGTCCTATGTCGAGGACCTGGAGGGGATGACGGGGCTTGGCTGGAGCCACGCGTGTGGGGGCTTTGGGGCCCAGCCAGTCCAGGATGTGACCCCAACATGTTACTAAAATCCTAAGAAAACAGAAAAGAAAAAAAAAAAACCTTACAATATGGAAACTTAAACCTGTCAGGTAAGCTGCTGTCAATATTTAACAGGAATTCTCATTAAATAAAAAGATCCTGAATAGAATTTTCAGTGGATTATGTAGGCTTTGACTCACGAAAAAGGGAGCCTCTTGTTTTATTATTTTTGTTTCTCTTCTCTCCCGTGACTTACCTATTTCATAACTGGAGTCTGTATCTCTCCCACCCCTCCCCCTCCCCTCTGGTGCCCACCAGTTTGTTCTGCGTCCGCGAGTCCCTGTCTGTCTGTTCTTGTTCTTGGATTCCACATATAAGTGAGATCACACGGTACTGTCCTTCCCTGTGTGACTCGTGTCACTGAGTGTGATGCCCTCTGGGTCCAAAGTCCTCTCACTGTGTCCTTCAAGTCCCCAAACACGGAGGGGTGGAGGCGAGGGCTCCGGGGACAGTTCAAGCACGGCGCCAGGTTCTAGAAGGGACAGAAGCATCTGCCTCAGGCCTGAAGCACAGAAATAATGCCGTGATTGTTTCTTGGAGGAAACCTGAATCCCTCTGTATTGAAGATTCTGTCAGTTGGGCTTTCTTTTCCTTGAAGCTGAAATTATTCCCAAGTAGTTCAAGAGAATGGAAGTATTAAATACAAAGGATAAAACCATTCTAAATCTAAAGATACATAACAGTAACACTTGAAATAATCAGGTAAGAAGAGTCAATACATTTGACTACATTAAGATTGTACAGTATATCAATTTTTCAAGCAGACACTAGTGCCTGCCCCAAATCCAGCGCCCCCCCCCCCCCCACCGCCCCCAGAGAGCCTCGGCTGGACCAGGGGCACCGAGCTCTGCACGGCACGTCTCGAGGCTGTGTGTGCATTGAGCTAATAGACACGAAAAATCACCATCAAGCTGCCCAGTCACAGGAGCAGGTGCGGCCGACCCACACCTGCAGGGGAGCTACTGAGAGTCGGCGAGGAAGGTCTCTGGGAAGCTGGATTGTTCCATACGTTATTTCAGGGTAGCCTCTGGAAACTCATTTGGAAAAATAGAATATGAGTCTATATTTTGCACCATTCAATGAAACCAATCCAGGTAAAGATTTAAATGTAAATGTAACCATTAACATTTTATTTTATTTTACGATTTTATTTATTTATTGAGAAAGAGAGAATGAGCTGAGCAGGGAGCCTGACTCGGGGCTCCATCCCAGGACCCTGAGATCATGACTTGATTGGAAGGCAGACGCTTCACCGACGGAGCCACCCAGATGCCCCCCATTGACATTTTATTTTTTTATTTTTTATTTTTTTAAGATTTTATTTATTTATTAGACAGAGAGAGACAGCCAGCGAGAGGGGGAACACAAGCAGGGGGAGCGGGAGAGGAAGAAGCAGGCTTCCAGCGGAGGAGCCTGATGTGGGGCTCGATCCCAGGATTCCGGGATCACGCCCTGAGCTGAAGGCAAACACTTAACGACTGAGCCACCCAGGCACCCCCCATTGACATTTTAAAAACAAAAATGGGAGAGTGTTTTATGACCCCAAAACAGGAGAGTGTAGCATGACAAAAACACTGGAAATAATACGAAAAATTGGTAAATTCAACGTCAAAGGTCGAAGCTACCAGTCCTCATAAAACACATAAAGGCAATAAAAACACGCCTGAGGACCATGGGAATGTCTAACATATGAAGGATCAGTGTCTGAAATGTGTCCGGAACATGTAAAGGACTCTAGGAATCAGATAAAGGACAACAACCACATAAATAAAAGACGAAATGCGCAGAAGACAGACCGGCCACTTCAGATGAGCGAGAAGAACAGCAGAAGTCTCAGACGTGCAGGTGTAGTCTTCCTGAGCGCGAGGGGATGAGACGGCGGGCGACCCCCTCACCCAGGACGGGGAGTCACCAGCCAGATGCTGGCAGGTGTCACCTAGAAGGGGCTCTTTGCAGCTCTCGGGAGCTCTGCTGGCACGGCTCCTCCGGAGAACAAGTGGGCTTTGCAATGTGGAATCGAATGTGCTTACGCTACGTTATCCAGTTTCTACTCCTAGAAATTCTGGCATATTTTCGTAATGAGACAGTTTAAAGAGAGCTGCTTGTGGGAGCATGAATTGTAGTTGTTTGTAATGCTCTATAGTGGCTGAAAACACGAGAACACCTCAGAGTTTGAAAGGAGGATACAGAGATATTTTTTATTACACAATGTCCTGTTTGCCTCAGTGAAGGAGAATGGACCTCAGCGTGCATGGCTGCTGGAAACATAATATCAAGGGAAGTTGTCACAGGATACTGTACACAGTATAGGTGTTTGAAAAGTTAAAAAATAGAAAATGAAACATAAATAATTACAACAAAATGAGTGGGCGTTGTGGGGACGCGGTCAGAGAGCAGGCACGGGTGGTTTCAATCTTCGGTGGTTTTGTCACCCTTGTGAGCAGTGGCTCATTCATTACTACACACAGCTCTCCTGCACACACTAAAATCCCACCATCACACCATCATAGGGCCCAAGAATTTCAAGAGTGTGACTGTGGGGTCTGGCATGGCCAGATTCATGGAAAATGATGGGTTTTAATGTGCCTATTCTTTGAGAAAAAAACTCAGGAGAAAAGATAAACTGTTTTTAACATCAGTCCTTCTCAAATCGGAATCCACTTTTTTTTTTTTTGGAAAGATTTTATTTATTTATTTGACAGAAAGAGGCAGCCAGGGAGAGACGGAACTCAAGTAGGGGGAGTGGGAGAGGAAGAAGCAGGCTCCTAGCGGAGGAGCCTGATGTGGGGCTCAATCCCAGAACGCTGGGATCACGCCCTGAGCCGAAGGCAGACGCTTAATGACTGTGCCACCCAGGCGCCCCTCGGAATCCACTTTTCTAACTGAACCTCCCAAGTGTCTTGCTGGAACGCAGAGCCCGAGTCCTTGGGTCTGGGTGGGCCCGAGCATCTGCATTTCCAGCAAGCTCGCGGGAGGCACTGACCCACCGCGCCTGAAGAGCAAAGCTGCCCAGACCTCTGCAGGAGGTGAGAACTTTGGTCCACTTCTTCTAGTTCTAAATAGAAAGAGAAAACCAGACCCACTTTGGGGGTCCTGGGTGGTGCAGTCCGTGAAGTGTCTGACCTTGGTCTAGGCTCAGGTGGTGATCTCAGGGTCGTAGGATCGAGCTCCATGTCAGGGTCTGTGCTGGGCATGGAGCCTGCTTGAGATTCTCTCCCTCCCTCTGCCCCTCCACCCCTCACATGCACTGTCTCTCTCTCTCTCTCTCTCTCAAACAAAACAAAACAAAATAAAACAAAAACAAAAACAACTGGACCGATTTCTCCCGCTGTATACCAAGATCAATTCCACATGGATCAGATTTAAGCGTAGGAGATGGACCCATATAAGCATTACAAGAAAACAAAGATGAATTGTTTTATAATTTATGATGCAAAATACAGAAGCAACAGGGAAATGTGATAGGTTTGATTATACTAAAGCTAATTGCATCTTAAAAACATGCACAAATGACAAATTGGGGAAATATTTATGACTTATATTACACAGAAGCACTGATATCCCCAAATAGAAGGACTGCTAAAAACACAAAGCATAAAGACCAATAACCTAGGAAAACACACTTAGGGTTATGAGCAGACTGTTCACAGAGAAGATTACATGGTTTTTAAATGTTAAATCTCCTTCATTGTAGGAGAGCGCAAATTAAAACTAGAATACAATCATTCTCTCAGAAAGATTAATGCAGTGCTGGGGATCAGAGAAGGTGCCCTTCACACTGGTGGTGGGAGTGGTGCAAGCAGGAAGTTTGCCACGTGTAGCAAAACGTCTAATCATGTATTAACCAGACAAAGCAATTCTACCCCCAGGGATTTAGCCCCATGAGCAAAGATCCCGTAAGACATATTAAGACATATGCGATTGTATTCACAGCAGCAACGCAAGTCAACAGAAACTAGGAAAACAGCCCTGATGACCATCACTAGGGGTCTGACTGAAGAGAGAAGGTATAGTATTTTTACACAGTGGAATAATATGCAGTTAAGAATGAATGAGAAATAATCTCTAGTATATATTAAGAGAAAAGGCAAGGAGAAAAAGTGCTTATTTTGCTTATGTTGAAAAAAACCAAAGTGATAAATGATACATTGCACTCCTGCGGGCGTATCATTCAGCTGCAAAAGTTCCTAATAGGTAACTCATCTTGTCTCATCTGTAACTTCCTCCTTCCCAGGTATTTTGAAGACAGATGTCAGATATGAGTTTCCTAGGACTACCAAAAGAAATCACCACCCACTAGGTGTCTTAAAACAAGAGAATGTTTTCTGCTACAGTTCTGAAGGCTGGCATTGAAAAGCAAGGTGTCGAGGGCTGGTTCCTTCCAGAGGCTCTGGGACAGTCTGCCCAGGCCCCTCTCCAGCTCTGGTGTTGCCCATGTGCCCAGTGTTCCCTGGCTTGCGCACGTGTCACTAGGACCCCTGCCTCTGTCCTCACAGGCTCTTTTCCCCTGCGTCTTCTGTGGCCAAACTGCCCTCTTCTTATGAGGGCACCAGTCATAGGAGTAGTGCCCCCTTACTGCAAGTGTGACCTCATCCTAACTGGATCACATCTGCAAAGACCCTCTTTCCATATGAGGTCACATTCACAGGTCCTGGGGGTTAGGACACCAATGTGACTTTTTGGGGGAAACAATTCTACTGACTCCAGACATCACATTATTTCATCTGTACTTTTGCATATATTTTAATTTTTTATAACAAATTTTTTAAAAACAGGAGCTACAGAAACAATTCCTGCTTGCATTATATATAAATTTATAATTGTATTATAATGTATCAATAGTAAATTAAAAAGTAGACATTTTTAAAAGACTCATGTAATTATTAAGGAATTATTTAATGCTACCCTCACCACTTTTTCTCCATAGACAACTCTACAATGAATCCTTTCTTGACCGTCTTAATGAGATGCTTACGGTTTAAGTTTTGCTTTACGGTCAGATGCACACGAGGAGATAGGCATCGGTTGAGGGGGGCGGGCTCTGCAACCGCACACGCAGCTCCTCCTTCACCGCGTGTCCGTGTTCTCTCCCTTCATTTTCCAGGTTCCATGGAAACCCGAGCGTTACTGCCCTGCGTGCTTTACCGTCTTCTAGCATCGCCCTGACCCTTGGATGCTCAGGTGCACTGTGTCCTGAGACGCTGACCCCAGAGTGCTTGGTGCCCCGGCTGGGTCGCCCCTTAGTGCTCTGCTTGTCGTGTCACCCAACCAGGCTCAGTTAATTCTCATGTCGTCGTCCCCGAGAATGGTTATTCTCCGAATTGCTTTTTGTTTTAAAGCAGCCACGAATGCTCAGCAACGGGTAAGTGTCAATTCTGAGGGTGCTGTTCAAGTTCAGGAGAGGGCCTCACTGCTTGGCTAGAGCCACGCTTCCCAGAAACATTGCACTTCGCAGCTCACACTGTTTTATCCTTTTTAAGTTTGTTTACTTTTTCGCTGTTTTCCATTTGAAACACAAAAACTCTGAGAGTCACGTAGAGAGACTCAAGGTCTCTACTATTTTTGTGTTTGTAATCACCGTCTCCGTGTCCGCTCTGACTGCTGTTTGGACGCAGGGCTGCACCACACCCAGAGGGACCTACAGGGTTACCCTGTCTACACGAGCACACGTGGGAGGGGATGGAACACACATCACGGTGTTCACGTGCACAGGAGCCAACTCGAAGTTCTCAGAATTAGTGTTCGTGTGAATGCAAGTTTATGAAAGAGTGCATAATTAAAACATGCTAATTTGAGGTTTATATATATTACTAAACTCAGGAGTAACCTCGGCAATTATTTAAAGCTTAGCAACAAAAAGCTTTTTTGCACAGTATTTTATTCTCAACATTATTTAAGTCCCAGCACAGAGAAGAAGACAAAGAGCCTGCTCTTAGTTGGTTTGATTATGTAAAATTGGCTGCAGACAGGGTGACCCGACTGCTCAGAGCCTGGGTGGCTCGTCCCCCGCACCGGCCCGTCACTGGTGGGCTCTGAACCACGCAAATCCACAGAACATGTGAGGTTTTCTGTGAGGGGGAACTGCAGTGACCAACTTTTACTGCTCTCCCCAGAGTCTGCTTCAGCGGGGAAGTGGCACGTCCAAGTGTACAGACATTTTCGTGTAAACGGACAGAACTACTAGATTGCCGTCCGAAGGCTCGGTGGGGTCCCGTGAGCGGAGCGGCAGCGGGCGGGAGCCGCCTTCACCCACAGCGGCTTTCACGTTTGGTTACGATCTTCCCTCTAAGTCCGCTTCACACACTGCACTCATCAGTAAGCCAGAGGCTTCTCCGCACCTGACCGGCTCAGACCACACTACTGCTTTGTTTCTTCAGGGAGACGCACAGGAATGCGTGTCATCCCCTGGTCACACGGCTGGTTTCTCCACGAACTGCTGATGACATTAGCTCTGCCTCCGCTAACAGTGCGCAAGCCTGTCTGCCTCTCTTAGACCTACTCTTAATTAGTGATTCGTCTTTATAGGAAAGTGCAATTCTATTAATGTGTCCCCTCTGGGCATTAATGTGATTTCTGCTTGTAATTTCCTCCCCACTGTTCTTTCAGACCACTTAATATTTCATACTGGTAATTAGCAAATTCTTGTTATTTCGTGCTAATTTTAAACATGTCGTCTATTTTTGTAGGATGCTTTTTCGGTAAATAAATAACCATAATTTCTTCTAAGTGTTCACTATATTCATTCCATTTGTAGTCCCAGGACTGTGGTCACGCTGACGCCACGCCGCTCACCCGCAGCTTGGGATGCACTCACTGGTTTTTCTCCCCCAGCCGACCCTGCCTCACTGGCCTGATGGGCATATTGCACTGCGCACCTACTATGTGTCAGGCACGAGGGGGTGGAAGGATGGCCGGGAGCTCCTGGCCCAGCACCGGGGTGGGCAGACCCAGGATGAAAGGCACAGAAAGGAACCGGTGCTATTAGGAGGCAGCTACCTGCCAAGTGATTTTCTTACAGTTTCTGTGAATTTGTTTGCATTTCCCCAGTTTTGTGGATGAAGAAACAGAGGCAGAGAAGGAAGGAAGTTGGTGGGTTTGATGTCCCCCCTCGTGCTCATGGGCAATTAGAATTTACCACACCACCTTACATTTTATCTTTAAGTCACCACAGATCCCACAGGTACACACGTCTGGGTCTCTCAGCTGGAGGCTGTTCTGCGCCCGGGGACACTGGCCAAGGTCTGGACACAGTTTTGGTTGTCATCACTGGGAAAGAGCGGCTACTGGTCAGTGGGTGGAGGCCAGGGGTGAGGCCAAGCACCCTGCGGTGGGCGGAGAAATGCCAGGCCGACCCGAGAGCTGTGCCAACATGAGGGGCCTTGGTACGTGCATTCCCGGTCCTTCTCTGGCTGAATTCCCAGAAGCCAGTGTTGTTAACGGCTGCGCTGAGCCTTTCCCAGCCTGTCTCTGCCATGTTCAAACCATACTTGATCTCTGGCCTCCCTCCACGTGTATTTCTGGTGAAAAAAGAGGTCGTGCTATGAATATAGGCCTGGGAGTATCTGCTGGGCTCTACTCAAGATATTTCACAGGCATTCCCCATCCGATCCCTCGGTCTTCTTCCCAGTGGCTCGGGGGCTGCCGTTCCCTGTGTGGGTGTCCCTGCTGGTGGGGGTGAGCTTGGTGTCCACTTTCATTACCGTCCCTGCCTTCCTGTGGGCCGGGACCTCACATTCTGCTCTTTACTGTCACGTCTGCGGGAGGTCCTGGGGCAACGTAAGGAGGGCGAGCACTGTCCCAGCCCGGCTCACACTGGCCAGACAGCCGGGCTCCGTGGCAAAGCCCAGAGAGCTTGATGAGGAACCAGATGGATTGGCCCCTCCCACAGACCCGACCAAACTGAAGTAAGAGCGGAGGCCGTTTCTGCACTGGAAGCTGAGTCCGATTCAGAAAATACCACTGACCATCGTAGAATTGGGTTTTACAGAGTCTCTCCACCCGCTGTTTGGGTCAGCGGGCCGGGGCTCGCCTGGGCACAGAGGAAGCGGCAAAGGCAGGATTGGATTTCATAGGGCAAGTAAGATCACAAAGGAGGGTGTGAGCTCCTCTGTGTTGTACATAATTCTGACTTCTATTTCTTATGTGCCGGTGCAGAAACCCATCTCTCTCCTGCTTTCCTGCTAGACCAGCCTCCGCGAACATTCACACACTCGCTCATCTTCGCACACCGAGGAAGTGCCTGATGGTGGGAGAGCATCTTCTCGCACCTGCAGTGGAACCCAGACAAGGCAGCGCAGGCGTCAACTCCCCGAAGCGCCTTCCTGCCCCAGCGTGGTGGCTCCTTGCCCTCGGCAGCTGCCCCCCATGCAGACTTCCTTTCACATCATCAGGGTCCAAGGGCAGCTCCTGGTGGTGGGAACCCTGGTCCAAACCCGCAAGGCAAAGCGAGACACTTGCGGGGAATCTGCAGTCTCACAGAGGGTCTGCAGACTCGAGACTCATGGGGTGCGGGGCCCACCTTCCCGAGGACCACGCCCGGCTGGTCCTTGTCCTCGCACAGCCACCTGCAGCTCTCCCCGACTCTTCCCTTCACGCCAAGGCTCCGCTGTCTCCCCCGCGTCCTCTTCACTTGCAGTGTTTTCTGCTGCTTGTCGCAAAAATTGTTCCCCTCCTCAGCCCAGCAAGCACCACCTGGGAGCCAGGAATGCAGAGCCTGGACTGACTCAGACGCTGCCCTTTAAGGGGACCGCAGGTCATGGGGGCAGGCGCAGGCTGCGGGGGGCTGCCCTGCAGCGCTCCCTTGCCGTGTGCATCCGCCTCACACCGATGCCTGCGCCTCTGCGAATTCCTCCCACGCCGAGTCTGTTCGAGGGCCCCGGCGGAAACGGTCCCGTCCAGGGTCCAGTCCCCCAGCATCTGCTGCAGGCTTCTGACTCATCCCGTGGATTCAAAACCCTTAGCTCGTACTTGCTCAGGTGAGTTTCTCAAGGTGCACTCATGACACGGAAACTGAGTGAGGCAGCGCCGGAGGTGATCAGGAAACCGTTCATCGTTTTAAGTTGTTCAAGTGACTGTTTTGCCTTTGGTGGTACAGCCCTTCAAAACAGACCTCATGCTTAGGGCAAACGTGATAGAGATCGGCCTCCTGATAACAACGCAAAACCCACTACAATCACTCATTTCCTGTTGCTCTGGGAGAGGGCAGGCCTTTCCCTACAGTCTTTCTGGTGGTTCAGTGAAATTCTTCTAAGAAATACTCAGGAGAACGCCGGTGTCGTAAAAGTAGCAAGAGTGGTGCCGTGGTAACAAATCATTGTCTGCAAAATAGATTTAAAAATCCACCCTGTGGTCGTCCTTGCGCATCTGTGCAAGCACGGAGTGCTCCCCGGCGGTAGTCCTGCCCTGGCAGGAGGCCCCTCAGCCCTGCAGCCCCATAGGGTTCTGCCCTCCCTTCTCTGGGTCCTTGGGCTCACCTCTGCTCAGGGAGAAGAGACCCCTGTCCTTTTCCTTTCTGCATTAAGCACGACAATAAGAAATAATTTTAAATGGAAAATAACAACTAGCATTTGTCTGGCGTTCAAGGCACAACAGCGTCCCTGCAAACTGCTGAGCTGTTCTCACTCTGAACAGCTTTGATGGGGTAATTAAAGTACCCAGGAAGCACGGGACCCTTCCCTGACCGAGGAAGAAAGCGGAGATGCAGAGTGCTCGTGACTCAGTCTGGGTCAGCCGTTTCGTAAGGAGCAGGGCCGGGCTTTGAAGCCAGACCAGCAGGACACCAAACTCTTCCTTGTGGATGGAAACACGGGCTTGGCTGGAGAACCTCGGTGCTGGCCTCATTCCAGCGGTTCAGGGGTCCCCCCAGGGCCCCCCACACCCTCACTCCTGGCCTGGGGCCCGGTCCTGGGGCAGCAGCAGTGCCCATGGGCCCTCAGCAACTGCCTGGCGTGTCTGTAGGTAGTATTTCAGGTCTGCCTCCCCCCCACCCTAAAGATCATGCGGCAACGGCTCCAGGGAGGTAAAGAAGTGGTGGGTAATACGCAGCAGCGTCGAGACGGGGAGCACACCTTTCCTCACCTGAAAGCATCTGCCACGCTCCTGCCTGAGACCACACTGCCTTTCTGGGGGCAGCACAGACTTGGGGTCCTCTGGGGATGACTTCAGTTTCTGTTTCTATCACTTCTTCTGTGATGGTAAATTATCCGTCTCCGTGAGCCTCACTTAGTCAGCACGGACACAGGAACAGCAAGCCCCACGCCCTGAAAGAAAAATGTGCCCCCAGCCACCTGGCGTCACCACTGCTTCCCACCGCTTCCGTTTTCGGTATTTCCGTTCTGCGTTTGGGTTCCCCCGGTGCATTCCAGAGACGCTTGCAGTCACATATCCTATGTCCCATGTCTCTTCACCTCTGCATGCAGATGCTCTAATCTCTTGAGAAGCAAGGTGTTCTAGGTCCTGTTCCTTTGCCAAAGTTTATCTAACTAAGGAAATAGGTTGGAGGCTTTCCACTCTCATTTAGTGGAGGATTTTGCTGTTGGCCTCTAAGAATGAGCGTTTCCAGGTCTGTTGCCCTGGGCAGTGTGCGGGGACTGTCAGACAGCATCACACAAAGGTAGTTCCGGCCTTTGGATATTTGTCTCTGACTCAATCTCTCTGGTGAGCGTTTCGCTTCTTGCAGGGGGTGGGTGTTGAGGCACGGACTAGGTAAGCGTTAGGGAGATGGGGAAAGTAACATGGCGGACCTGACTTAGCTCGTTTACAAGGGGCCTGTTAACTTTGTCTCCACCACACTATTACCCCTCTGGTTGATGTTCATTGTTTCCAAAGTAGGTTTGGTTTATTGGTGGATATAAATTTTTAAACATAATTTTGCCTTGGACAAAATCCATGACTACCCAAGGGGGGAAACATTCTTTGGAAGAAAATGCACATAAACGAGTAGGTTTTATAGAGCTTGAATAATGATTCCATTTTGATACCGTATGAGCATGGCCAGGGCCTTGGTGCTCCAAGTTCGCGCTACGAGCTCACCTGTCCTCACTCTGCCCTCTGCAGGGCACCTGGAATCACACCTGTGCTCTGCATGGCACCTGTGCACACAAGGCTGAAGGAAAGTAAAAACAGGGAGGTCGGTAGTAGGTCTGCTTTCTATTTTACCTAATTAAAAAAATTGTCTTCCCACCATGAATCTTCTTGTAGCTGTAAAATGGGCTTATTACACTGAATATGAATTCTTCATTAGATTGCAAAACCAGTAACAATCCATTATTGTGTTAAACTGAGGTAATAAAAGGTTTATGTCCTTTCCCCAGTGTGAGTTACATACAAAGACTATCTCCTGGAAGATGGAATGAGCCTCAAGTCACTGCATTTCATATTCCAGCTGATAGGACTGTATTAGCCATCACACAACTCAGTCTTCACCAAATGGGCTTTCTGATGAGAGGCCCAGCCACCACAAGCACATTCCGGTGGCAGAACAACACTCTAGGACTTGGCAATTGTTGGATTTATCCCAACGTAATCTAATTGATCTAACATCTCAGGACTTTGAAATATAGTAAGTATGCAGTCCACATCATAAATGCATAATAAATAAGATGCAAATCTAGTAAATTCATCTACAGTTAGTTTATGGTTATTAAGTTCCCAAGGGGCCGTAACTGACTTCTTTGTCAGGGATCCTCATGATGCCTCCTGCAGTGGCTGCAGCACAGGATGCTTCTCCATGAAGGACACGAAGCAGGACTGTGAAAGAGGTAGAAGAGGCAATTTCTCTCTCTGACCACCCTGCCATGTAGCACCAGCCCGGAAATCACCAGAAGATGCGGAATAAAGTGTGATGGTTCATAGTCAGCATCTGAGATGCTTCGTCATTTTTCATTAGTTTCCTTTTACAGCCAAGGTTGAAAAGATGACATTGGAATTCAAAAAGATAAAAAATGTAAAAGTAGCAGATTAATTTTTTGTCAGCTTAACAAGGGTCACTTGCTGAAAACTATTAAAAAATAAATCTGTACTTTGTAAAGCGGGACTGTAGCAAAATAATGAATGTGATCGGTAAAGATAAATGCACAGGAATGGAAACATAGCCAACCGAGCCGAGCATGGCTGTTAGAGGGAGTCTGACCTCCCCGCTGTCCTTCTCTCCTGGGTGGGAAGGCAGTTGAGTCTCTATCTGGCACCAGACAAAGGTGATGAAGGATTTGGTGGCCCCATGTGCACACCCAGAGGAGGACTGGCAAGGTGGTAACTAAAACTAAAGCCAATGAAGGGCTTCTTTGAAAATAAAATGCATAGTAGTTAACTGGTATTTACTTATAAGGTTAAAAATTTGCAATTAATTACAGCTAATCTATAACATGCTATTTGTAAGCTGACTGCTGGGCTTTTTCCACAGTTAGTGACTGAACATGACCATGTTGCTCTGCAAGCTGGATGGCATGACCTGGGACATTCATGTGGGACACTGACCTGGGACACTCACCTGGACACTGACCTGGGACACTCACCTGGACACTGACCTGGGACACTCACCTGGGACATTCACCTGGGACACTAACCTGGGACACTCACCTGGGACATTCACCTGGACACTCACCTGGGACACTCACCTGGACACTGACCTGGACACTGACCTGGGACATTCATCTGGAACACTCACCTGGGACACTCACCTGAGACACTCACCTGGACACTCACCTGGGACACTCACCTGTGACACTCACCTGGACACTCACCTGGGACATTCACCTGGGACACTCACCTGGACACTGACCTGGACACTGACCTGGGACATTCACCTGGATACTCACCTGGGACACTCACCTGGGACATTCACCTGGGACACTAACCTGGGACACTCACCTGGGACATTCACCTGGACACTAACCTGGGACACTCACCTGGACACTGACCTGGACACTGACCTGGGACATTCACCTGGAACACTCACCTAGGACACTCACCTGAGACACTCACCTGGACACTCACCTGGGACACTCACCTGTGACACTCACCTGGACACTCACCTGGGACATTCACCTGGGACACTCACCTGGGACACTCACCTGGGACATTCACCTGGACACTCACCTGGGACACTCACCTGGACACTGACCTGGACACTGACCTGGGACATTCATCTGGAACACTCACCTGGGACACTCACCTGAGACACTCACCTGGACACTCACCTGGGACACTCACCTGTGACACTCACCTGGACACTCACCTGGGACATTCACCTGGGACACTCACCTGGACACTGACCTGGACACTGACCTGGGACATTCACCTGGATACTCACCTGGGACACTCACCTGGGACATTCACCTGGGACACTAACCTGGGACACTCACCTGGGACATTCACCTGGACACTAACCTGGGACACTCACCTGGACACTGACCTGGACACTGACCTGGGACATTCACCTGGAACACTCACCTAGGACACTCACCTGAGACACTCACCTGGACACTCACCTGGGACACTCACCTGTGACACTCACCTGGACACTCACCTGGGACATTCACCTGGGACACTCACCTGGGACACTCACCTGGGACATTCACCTGGGACACTAACCTGGGACACTCACCTGGGACATTCACCTGGGACACTAACCTGGACACTCAGCTGGGACATTCACCTGGACACTCACCTGGGACACTCACCTGGACACTGACCTGGGACATTCACCTGGAACACTCACCTGTGACACTCACCTGGACACTCACCTGGGACACTCACCTGGGACACTCACCTGGGACACTCACCTGGACACTCACCTGGGACATTCACCTGGGACACTCACCTGTACACTACCTGGGACACTCACCTGGACACTGACCTGGGACACTGACCTGGACACTCACCTGGACACTGACCTGGACACTGACCTGGGACATTCACCTGGAACACTCACCTGGGACACTCACCTGGGACATTCACCTGGGACACTCACCTGGTATACTCACCTGCACACTCACCTGGGACATTCACCTGGGACACTCACCAGGACACCAACCTGGGACACTCACCTGGCCACTCACCTGGGACATTCACCTGGAACACTCACCTGGACACTCACCTGGACACTTACCTGGGACATTCACCTGGGACACTCACCTGGGACACTCACCTGGACACTCACCTGGGACATTCACCTGGGACACTAACCTGGGACACTCACCTGGGACACTCACCTGGACACTGAACTGCAGAGACTCAAGTTGCTTATCTTTTTACTTGCATCATGCTCTTTCCTGTTTGGTTTTCTTCTCTGTAATTCTTTCTTTTTTTTTTTTTTTGACTATTTATTTGAGAGGGAGAGAAAGAGAACATGAGCAGGAGAGAGGGGCAAAGGGAGAGGGAGAAGCAGGCTCTCTGCCAAGCAGAGAGCCTGATGCGGGGTTCCATCCCAGGACCCTGAGATCATGACCTGAGTGGAAGGCAAACACTTAACAGATTGAGCTCCCCAGGTGCCCCTGCAATTCTCTTTCTTGAGTTACGCTCTTGTGCTGTCCATATAGATCCCCCAATTGTGTTCTTGGCGCCTTCCTTGGTTCAGGACACTCCTGTCTATCTTGAGGAGGCTTTTCTCGATTGCTGCAATCACATGGAAGCAGAGACAGGGCTGTCTTGAAGCCTTAGCAGATTGTATTGACACCACTGCCTTTAGATGTCTGAGCCCCACTGTATGCACAAGACAAGACGCTGGATACTGTTATCACTTCATCCATACAATCACAGCCCCTCTGCCTTAACCAGCAGGTAGGCTGACACATTCAGGAGTGGTGATTCCACCAACATTATTATCTTGGCTTCTGACCTTGGGGTTGCACATTCTGTTGCAAGTGTCCAGTGCCCTAAGTATCTCCCTGAGGACACTGACAAAATTTCACATAAAATCAGCACTTGCTCTACTTCTTGGCAGCAAGAATGTTACTTGCGCATTTGACTTGTCCATTATCGACATACCAACTATATACAAAAATTACATGAATTCTACATGTCTATTGCAAACGCAAATGGTAATAAATAAAAAAGACTTATTTTTGGAGGTTGTCATTTTACTTAACTGTGGAAGCAAGTGATAGAAGATCCCAGGATAAGAATTGGGAAGTAAAATGCTGAAAGAAATCAATCACAGCAGTTTCACTTCAGACTGTTTTCATGTACCAGAGATTCAGTGCCAAGTCATTCCTCAGTTTTGATTGAAGAGCTCTTCTGCAGAAAAAGGAAGGTCCTAGGTTTGCACCCACATCTCTCCTGCTCCCAGGTCTCTCAGCTGAGAAGAGGCATCCCAACTCAGCCATCACCCCGCCATGATTCCTGACCACAGCTCCTTCCTTGCTCAGGTTCCTGAATGTCTCTATCACTGGACTTGCAAGACCTCCCTCTGAGTAGAGGACCCCTTTTCCTCATTGTGTGACATTCCTTGGCCAACAGCTGATGTGGGAAACACTGACAACCGTTAGTTCTCAGAGAAAAGCAAGTTAACCCACAGAGAAGACATTTTGCATCTGGTATGGATGAAATAAAAAAATAGACGACAGCTAATGTTGGCAAGGATGTGGAGCAATGGAACCACCGTACATCTCTGGTGGAAGAGTAAAATGGTCTAACCACTTTGCAAAAGGGTTTAGTCATTTCTTAAAAGTTAGCATGCACCTAGTCTATGGCCAATTCCATTCCTAGAGAGTGACTGAAAAGAAATGAAGACTTGTGGTCTCATAAAGACTTGTACGAGACCATCCAAAGCAAACACACTCATGATAGCCAAAAGCACATTCAAATTCCATCAACAAGAGGAGATCAACTGTTGGAGGTATATCTGCACAAAGGAATACTGCTTAGTAATTAAAGAGAGCAAACGGTCGATACATGAAGCATCATGATGACTTTCACAGACACTGTGTTGAATAAAAGAAGCTAGACAAAAAGATCGTAGGTTGTATAATTCCGTGTATATGAAATTCAAGAACGGACAAGCATCATGTAGTGTTAGAAACCAAGACAGCAGTTGCCTCTGGAAAAAAGAACAGGAACTTTCTGGCGTGAGGGAAATATCCCATATCTTATTTGGGATGTGATTACCTGGGTATATATAAATGCCCAAACTTGTCTTTTGTCTTTAAACTTTGTCTTTAAACTGTGTGCACTTTATAATTTATAATTTAACCTGGCGAAGTAGAATTTAAGCTTATGTTTCTTTACTCTTAATAGCTTTCCCATCATATCTCTATAGCCAAGGGAATTTCCCTCTTGTACATTCTTCTGGATAAAAATGTAGTTTCTACACTAATAATCCTTCCCTTTCAACAAAGATCTCAAATGCATAGAGTGCCAACCACGGAACAGGCTCAGTGCACAAAGCTGGGCACACCTCGAGGGAGACGAGAGGCGTGGCCTTTGTTTACAAACAAAGGCCTTTGTTTACAGAGGTCACGCTCTGTTCACTGGCCTGTGGCATGTGGGTCACAGCAGTGTTTGGACTCCTGCAGTGTTCAGGAAATTATTAAATCAGATGAGTGAAGGGTTTAAGAGCTCCACAGGTAGTCACTGTCCCCACCACTCTGTCCTTGAACAGCCCACTTTACTCACCATGGTAGTGTTTCCATGTTCACCTCTTGGCTAGACATAATCAACCAGGCAATCTGGGAGACGTTGGCATCGGGTTTGGAAGGGGACAGATTTCGTAGGGTGTGGGGTTCAGAGAGGGAACAACACTTATTTAGACGAGCCAGGGGGTAGAACTCAGTAAAAGACAAAGTGCAGGGGAGGGAGCTTTCAGGAAGAAGAAGGTGCACAGGCAAGTGCAGGTTCCAGAAGGAAGAGCTTGCACGGCCCTTTACAGGAACTGAAGGAAATGCGTAAGCAAGGGGTGGGCAAGGTCGGGGAGATAGGAGAAATGAGGAGCTGCTATGTCATAAAAGGCCTTGAGTTTCTGGGACGGAGCCCGAACCTCTTCCTGAGGGCAGTGGATAGCTACTGGTAAGAGGAGCATGCTGTGAGCAGGTGAGAATTTGGGGGTGGGAAGGGCCACCCCAGGCAAAGACATGGAGTCAGGAAGCTTTTCCCCACGGGGGTGGTCCAGACTGGGAGTGGGGGTGTGGGAGGAGAGTGGATATGAATCTGTAGGAGTTTGGGAGGTCAATGCACAGGGCCGAGTCAGTGAGGAAACATGCTCTAGCTTGGGAGCTGGCTGGAGTATGGACACAGGAGAGGGGTGCGTCACGGCATTGAACTCCCTATGGGACCACCAAGACATGCCCAGGAGCATTGAGTATTTGCTTCTCAAACAGGAAAAAACTTAGGGTTTTATCTTCCGTTTAATGAAGGATTCGATTCTGTCCCAGAATCAGACCTGTTCTCTGCCCCTGAAACCAGGAGCTAATTTCTTATGCATCAGAGTGTTGATGGGCCCATGTGGTTGAACAATCCCAGTAGATGAGGATCTGGGAGGATGGCACCAGGGCCCAGTACAAAAGACCCCACAGGCTCTGAGTGGGTCCCTGCTATCTCTGAACCCATCACAGAACTTGCCAGAATGCAATGATCTTATCTCAGCAAAGGGACGGGAAACCTCAGCCTTAGAAGGGGAATGGCTTCTGCGTGTTGGAAATAGCAGATGCCCACTACAGACCCCTCTCGTGAAGGAAAGAGATTCCTTCTCATTTAGGGATTTAAAACATTAGAAAAGGCCTGAAAAGAGGCCTCCACACATATTCGGAAGAGACAGCAGCATCTCTTGTCTCTTGTTGTCTCTTTGTCTCCTGTTTGCTCTGGTTTGCTGGAGTCCACATATACTCTGTTGCTCTTTTGAAGTCTGATGGAATTTAATGTGGAAATGGTCCATTCTCTGTGAGATCTTGCACCTCACGTCTTGATCTCCCTAATTCCAAGTCAATTCTTTCTTTCAGCTTCATTGAGGAATAATTGACAAATAGACTTCTAATATATCTAAAGTGTACAAAGTAGTGATTTGATATACATACACATTTTGAAGGGTTCCACAATTGAGTTAGTTACTTCAGCTGGTACTTCAGCTCACCTCATATACTTACCTTTTTTTTGGTGAGAATCAAGCCAACTCTTGACTACCATAATTCAAAGTTAGGTTTTGATGATATTAATGTGTTATCCAGGAATACATGGTTTCTGTTGCTCTTCATGATATTGCTGACTGTGGTATGTACAATGGAACAATGGCAAGAAGAAAAAGACTAAAACTTGAGTTTGCACCATAGTAACTGAGCTCAGGGAACGGTACGGTCTTTACGTATGGTCTCAGCCAAAGCTCAAAGCTTATCACGGGCTGGCTGAGTACAACGGTTCCCAAGACAAACATGAGTGATAGGACCCAAGAGGTAAAGACAGATAGACACAGAGGTAGAGATAGGAATGGGGGGATGCTCCAAACTTCTCCCCTGGGAGCTGTGCCCTTGGGCAGTTCACCAGTGTAGATGGAAGAAAATAGAGGGACCCAAACAGTGGTTCAATCCATCAGCAAAGCTGGACAATCAGCATCCTGTAATCTGACCCAGTATATTCCAATTTCTTCTGCTTGAAGAAGAATGGAGACTTCCTTCTCCCCAGAGAAGGTTTGGTTGGCGGGTGCATTCTCTCCTCAGGATGTGACGTCACTGCCTGTAACCCGCGAGTACGTCCTGGCTCAGAGTTACCGTAAAGCCCTCCAGGGAGACCGCACCTGAATGTTGGCTGTGGTAAGCCAAACCACAGGAAAGGGGGCATGTGCAGGGTATAATTACAATTACAGGCTCTCTAGAAAAATGACCAAAGATAGCAAAGATCTTTGGAGTAAATGGGCCTTCAGGAGCTCAGATGCTGTGATTGTTCTGACTTTGGGCTGGCCTTGCATCGTGCTGACAACATTAGTACCCAGCTCAAGCCTTCGGCTCTGATGAATCCCAGAGTCTCCTTCTTTTCATTACGGCCCACGTGGCAGCCTAAATGTGTGATTGCCTCTGTTGAGCCGTGAATGAAGAGCATTTGCACTCGAGATGTTATCGATACGCAGTAGGTGCTCGCACATCTTAGATGTGAAATGAGAGGGATATTGGATAACATGACTTCGACAACGGAACATTTTCTCCTATGCTTCTCCAACGTTCCCAGTAGAGGGTTAGCTCCAGTAGGCAGCTTCGGGATATGGACTCGATCCTAGCATCATATGATCCATTTCTTGTATAGTTTTCGGGTGCTGTCGCATGGTTCATTATCCATTATGTAAACTTTAGTCTCATATCTTCTCCATCTTTCTGATGAGTCCCAACTGAAAGTCAAAGCTTTCCATTGTTTTAGAAGGAAATGTACCTTCACAGGGGAGTATCCCCGTTCAGGGGTGGATTTCACATGCTAAACTCTGGCCCAGTGTAGTTGTATGTGGTATTTCAGATTCATTTACGGAGTTATTCCTATAACTAACATTTATTACATTATTAATATGTGTAATGATCATGATACGTTCAGGAAACGCAGAAATAAACGGTTTCCCCTCGAACATTTCAGTAGTTGAGTGTCTTAGTTTGTGCCCTACAGACCAAATTGTTTGTTATTTACATAACAGGAGACTTGCTCTTCTGAGGGTCAGAGATTCTTGTTAGAGAAGGGACTGTGATGGGGGCGCCTGGGTGGCTCAGCCATTAAGCGTCTGCCTTCGGCTCAGGGCGTGATCCCAGGGTCCTGGGATCGAGCCCCACGTTGGGCTCCCTGCTCAAGGGACAGCCTGCTTCTCTCTGTCACACTCCCCCTGCTTGTGTTCCCTCTCTCGCTGTGTCTCTCTCTGTCAAATAAATAAATAAAATCTTAAAAAAAAAAAAAGAAGGGACTATGAAGAGCAAAGATCCATCCCCACGTGGTGGTGCAGGCTGTCCAGGGTCCCCTTCAGGCCTCTCCTTCCCACGCCATCTGAGGTGGCCAGTGGTGAGGAAACGCACCGATTCACAGTCCTTCCCACAGACGCCTCAGCGCTTTGCTCAGATTTACAGTATTTATAGAACTGGAAGTATAGCCCCAAGCTACCCTGCACACTTACCTGTGAGTTTATCTATGATTTGTCCACCTGTCATTTAGCAACAGCCTGGGGCGGGGAGGCCAGGGAAGGCTGGCTGAGCACACTGTCCAGTGAGCTGACACTGCAGTTACTGCTGGCGGTCAGTCAACCGCGGGTCTTCCCACTCCAACATGAGCTGCACCGTGCGGGACCTGAGCTTGTCTTATCCACTCGCACGTCCGTAGAGCGTGGCCTCCATGTGGCATTCAGGAAACATTTGTTCAATGAAGGAATACATGATCGGTTGTGGATTAAATCATGAACTTTTGGGGCAGTGCTAGCATTCCCGTGGTGAACTAAAAAAATCAGCTAAAGCAAGTACTTCCCTAAGTAATTTCAAGGCTTCCAGGTTCTGCTATTGAAAGGCTTGTCTGTACTATTAGTGAAGAAATTCCAGGACCCTATTCTTATACTTTCTCATCTCCAAAAAGAGATCCACAAAGGAACCCAGGAAAGAATGTGAGCAGCATTAAATGGTTCTCGTTGATTCTGTTCATGGGGAATTGATAGGGCACAGGTGGTTTTGCTCCTGAGGCCAGATCCCGGGGTGGGGGTGGGGGTCACTCCAGAGTGGTTTCCACCCTGTGTGCAGATACCAGGGTCATCCGGCTACAGGACAGCAACAGTGAGGAAAACCCGCTCCCTTTGGATCTGTTTGTCCTGCATAGAATTACTTTTGTTGGGATTCATAATACAAAATACAACTTTTTCTTTGCTTTGCCATCCCTCCCCCCCCCTTTCCTTCCTCCCTCCCTCCCTCCCTCCCTCTCTCTTTTCTCCCAACGCTTGGTTCCTCTGGTTCCAGGGCAAGCTTGCAGGTCACATAGACCCACGTTCCTCTGCCCCTCCTTACCAGAGCCAACTACGTGGTGTGAAAATATTTCAACAAAGGCTCAGAAAAGCAGTGTGCATGGCCTCCTGGCTGCACTGCCTCTGTCTTGCTCCTGAGTTCGCTGCCACACTCAGAGATGCTGGCGTAGAGAAAGGGATCAACCCTTTCTGGGTCAGACATCCAGCAAAGGTCCAGTCACCTGTGGGCACGTCACAACGTGTATGTGGTGATGTCCCTTGAGAGGGCACGTGAGTGATTATCAGATGCCAGCGAAGGACGCGAGTAGGCACACCAATGCATGTTTACCATTTTCAAGAAGTAGGGTGAAGTGGTACGCATGGGCGATGACGAAAATCGGTAACTAGTTCGAGTCGGGAGTGGTGGAAGCTGACCTAGGCTTGGTAAGGAGGAAGTGATGGAGGACGGAGGGTGGCCGAGGAGGAGGGTGTGGCGGGTGAACGGCTGTGGCGGACGGACACTCAGCTTTTAGAGAGAGCGCCCAGCCAGGGTGGTGAGGGGAAGGCCCACGGCACCGGGCCGCTCCTTCTTGGTCCGTCTGGTGCTCTCCTGTTGAGCTCAGATGTGCCCCAGCACTGGCCCCGGGCCAGAATTGTCTGCGAAGGCCGGGTCTGCAGCTGAGGAACCAGCGCGGCTGGCTGTGGGGGCCACCCAGGGAGAGAAGGTGCAAGAAGACAGTGAGCGTGCCTGCGTGTGGTCAGCAGAGCGCCAGCGCAGGACCTGAGCCCAGGGTCTGCCCGGCCAGCACTGACCGGACCTCGTGTGCCCTGGGTCAACACCTTGGCCTCCGTCTCCTTGGGTGGGAATGCAGGGCCGCCAAACCCGATTCTAGGTTTGAACCTTTACAACGTAATGTTGACCCCGTCTTTTTGTTGACAAATGGGTCTATCAAATCAGTCTGAGTAAGTGAGAATTTGCCCTGGTTTTCCCTGCTGGTGTATCTTTTTCAGACACTTGAGAGCAGTTGCTCGTAATGGTTTTTTGCTTTTAAGTGACTACCCAGAAGATTGCCCTGGGCACTGTATTTGGTTTTTATTTTGTAAGTAATATCACTGTTAGAGTTATTGATTACAAATTAGTGTATTTCATTTAAAATTTGTAGAAAATAAGGAAAACCATACCAAAGGAGGAAAAATGATTTCTTTAACCAAAGGTAACTCATTTTTCACAGTTTTGCATGTTTTTATATCTCTATATATCCATATTTACACATGATTTTTGCACGTTTATGAGGTTTATACTATAAATTAGTATTGAACGTATTAAGACTAATATGATTTTATATGGCCAGATATGTAAACATAATATAAACGCAGTAAAAGTAATGCTCAAGAGTGTTGATTTAAGATGAAGAAAGGCCCAGGACTACAGAACCCAGAGGTTCACTGAACGCTTCTGACCACCTGCTATGCGGCCCTCAAGGAATCCCTGGGATGAAAGACACACAGACGTGCAAATGGAAAGCAGGGACCAGACAGAAGTGTGACATCTGGGAAGTCTCTACAAGGAGAAGGGGTCCCTGAAGAACCTCCTACTGGGAGTAAACCGTCAGCATTGTTAGGAATAAAGAGACACAAGCTCGGAATTGGGGGTAGGGAGACAGAGGGTGACTGGCAGAAGGCCATGAGGCCAGAGGTGAGAAGGGGGACATGCCCGGCAGCAGGTGGAGAGAGCCGTGCCCGGCCGGGTGAGCTCTGCAGGTGGGGGCCCGTCCAGCAGCAACCTGGGAGGGACTCCGCACTCCTGAGGGAAACTACTCTCCATGTTTGCGTTTAGAGTAAAAGTGACATTTCTGCACAAGAGGAATAATGGGACTGCCAACGCGTCCACGCTTGGGGCACAGCCACCTTCGTCTGCCCCCGACCATTGGCGCAGCTTACGGATTTGCGTATAGATTCGTCTGATGCCAGCCTTGGTGAGGGTAGGGATTTGCTATTGATTCCCCCCAGTGGATCAAAGGTTGCCACATGTTTTTTGACGGTACACTTCAGTTATTCTCAGATGTGTTTATGTTAGAGCACTCACCAATATAATTTTCATTGTGAAAAACACAAAGAAAAAGTCACTAACGAATGAAATTAAGAATTTCTTTTAAGCGCTGTAATATTTTCTTCTTGGATCCCATTCAGGAGCCCGCAGGTGATGTACTCTCTGTTACTCGTGCGGGTGGGTGAGCAGCAGGGGGCGGGAGCAAGGTCTCTGGTCCACTGGGCCCCTCTGCTCTTCCCTGTGGGGCTGCAGTCACACGGGGCTACCACTTTGCACACAAGACCTCCATCAGCTTGTAGTTTTTCCCTCATTTCCCACCTATGATAAAGCAAGTTGAGGTGAGGACAGCCGGTGTCATTGTGGGCCCCCCAAATTACGGACTAAATGAACATTTGCTAAAAAGAAACAGGCAGCCATAAGTGGTCAAGGGAAGTACGGATCCCCGTTAGAGTTTCTCGACCCAATGGAATCAAAGGCCCAAAAAATGAGACACAGTGGGGGTGTGCCACGTAAGTGAATCGAAACCTGCATTTCAAAATGCGACCTGCCGATCTGTGATTTCTGGCTCTTCACTCCAGCAGAATTTATTCAGTTCTGCGATCCTTTGAAGTATGTGAAATTAAAAAGGCACATTTTAGATGCCTCACTGCTCAGCAGAGCTCTTTGTGGAGTATACGAACTTCTAGTTACGTGGTTTAGTAAATATTTCAACAATCTCACAGATGCCTTAGACCTCTCACCACCTCAGTTAATTTAAGGTTGACTTTGCTGAATTACTTAGCCGACCTGTGGAATACAGAGGTGCAGAGAGCAGCACATCGTAAAGGACTGAATGAGGGACGCACAGCGGACGGCCCTGGGAGAGCCTCGCTGCGGATAGCCTGTGATCCGAGAGAAGTCACGTCTGTGCTCTGATTTCGGTTTGTGTCTGTAAGTTAAGGGATGACAGTACCAGCAGGGTTAACACACTTCGGTGAACATGCTTCAAACATTACCTGCTCAGCACAAAAGAATGAGTATCGTCCATTCATTCCTCCCTGTACTGAGCACCTCTGACCCGCGGCAGTTCCCTGACAGAGACAGAGACGTAAGACACAACGCACGATAACCGCAGGTACTGGAGGACACACTTACCCAAACAGCAATCGTGGCCTCAGGGAGGGTCTAGGGGCTTTGTATCTTGTTAATTCTCACAGTAATACTGTGATATGTGTTCTATTGTCCTCTTCATAAATAAGGAAATTAAGGAGGTTTTAAAGAGATTAAGAAAGTGTTATAACCTTGTCCTAATTTACAGTTAGACCTTAAAGTAAGATGCACCAGACACCAGAATCTTCAGTGTCCTTCTGATTAATTCTGCCTAAGACGTAAGGGAAGTTTTAAAATACGATATTCAGTTATTCTGAGGGACTTAGGGAAACCAGGTCTTCATAAAATAAGACGAGGAGCCATGGTTACAATGCACATTTGAAAGATCTTCTAGAGTCTTTTCAGTTTTCAAAACCAGTCAGTTTGGAAATGCCATCACGCTCGCTTAGGGCTTAAGCGGCAAGAACTGCTTGGGCACTGTGGAGGCGGTGTGGACGAGGAGAGAGAAGGGCTCTTGCCCTGCACGGGAATCCAGCCGGCCGGAGAGGCACTGGGTCCTTGCACGGTGTCCTGGCAGAGCCACGTCTGTCACCACTGGGCCCCAGCGTGTGCGGCACGTGCTCTGGGTCCCAGACCTCCGCGCGACCACAGCGCGTTAGTTTCTCCAGTTTTCCAATCTGCCCAAATTGCATTTTTTAATTAAAAGAGCTTTGTGTCACTTTGACTTAAAATTATTGAGATCCCAGAGATACTGAGCTCCAAATTGCAAAAAGCACAATATAACCAATAAGCACCCCCAAAACACGTCTTTTCTGAGGCTGCATTTTTACGGGATTTGCGGAGGCCTTCACCAGAGCCCCAAGCCCCTGCCGCGGCCGCGGCCGTTTCCTGCACACGTGGGGCTGCGTCCCGGGCCTGTTCTTCTCCTCCGACCTGTGTTCTAGGCTCGTGGTCTTTCCAAGACTCGGCCTGGCTGTGGGTTGGTTCTCCGCCGTCGTGTCCTGACTGGGTTCTCCATGGCTTGCTCACGTGCAGACTGTATTTTGTGTGAAGAATCAGCAATGAACAGCACGTTGTGAGCAATTGGACGTAAAGGAAGAGTTGCTGAGTCCACGAACACACTTTCCGCCAGGAGACGCCGGGTGGTCTGTGAGTGCGAGGGTGGGTGCCAGGAAGCTCGCTCGATACCCCTCATGTGGGCGCCTGCCCAGAAACCCATTCTCCCAAGAAAAATCCCTTCCCGGAGCAAGACCCGTCATCAGTGGAAAGCGTGCATGACGTTCCCCAGCCGTGAGGTCCGTGGATGTGAAGCTGGGGTTTGGTGGCGACAAGGGGCTGAGCTTGTAGGTCGCAAGAAGGACTGGAAGTGGGGAGCAGAAGGGAGCCGGAGACGTGGTAGAGAAGGGGCCTCACGTGAATATCCCTGAATAATGTGTTTCAAGGATTAATTTTGGAGATTGTTTCCAGAAAAATGGATGACACACTGCAAGTTGTTCTGCTCTGCTTCAAACGGTTAGCCCTCGTTGAATAATGTCTAATATTATATGCGTAATATGTATTTCTGGAGGATACCTTTCATTAATATATCACTTAAAACACTAATTTCATGTTTTTTGAGTTTAGAAAAACATAGAACAATCAAAAGTTTAAAAAACAAGGTTTAATCTATGTTTAATATATATAGTAAACGTGAATTAAATCAGCCATCGGACTTCTGAAACATGCTGGCGTCCTCTTTCTTTTTTTTTTAAATTAATTAATTAATTAATTATTTTTTTAAAGATTTTATTTATTTATTTGACAGAGATAGAGACAGCCAGCGAGAGAGGGAACACAAGCAGGGGGAGTGGGAGAGGAAGAAGCAGGCTCATAGCGGAGGAGCCTGATGTGGGGCTCGATCCCATAACGCTGGGATCACACCCTGAGCCGAAGGCAGACGCTTAACCGCTATGCCACCCAGGTGCCCCTGGCGTCCTATTTCTAAGTGACGCCTGAGTCATCACAGGGAAGCTCAACGGTGGGTCAGAAAGAGTCCTGCAACACTGTTGGATGATTCTGGTTAAGCCGTGTGAAAACTTACTCAAATCATAACCACTTTTCTTCGCAGTCTGGGAATTGACTGAACAGCGCTGTCCTGGGAAGGGGGTGCATTTGTGGACAGAGTCAACTACCCTAGAAACGTGGAGCCAGTAGCCCTCTATCACCACCTGAGCAGGAAAGTCCCTCCTCTCCCTCTGTGCCGTCTCATCTCCAAGGAGGTGAGTGTCAGGACAGTGGGAAGACTCAGGGCGCAAGGGGCGGGGTTAGGACTGGGGAGTGACAGGGAAGCAAGACTCCAAGAAAATCAATGGCGAGGCCAGTATCCTGCCTACGAAATGCAGTCTTTGTATGATGGCCAAATAGTCAGGGTCCCAAACTTGGGAGTTCCTACGTAATATCATTAAAAAGTGATCCAAAAAGAACAATGTGTACAAATCTTTGATATCCTTACAGATAACAAGTTTGAAATCCTGGAGGAGGCACGTTATATTGTGGTCTAGAAACCAGCCAGCCTGAGTGCCGACTGGGGGTGCAGCTGAAGGGAGGCTGTGACTGGAGTCCTCGCCCGCTGCCGGGGAGCCCGCAGGGCCAGGTGCAGTGCACAGCGCTGCTGTGTGGAATTAGGAGACACCTACCTGCTCACATCTGTTCCAACCCAAAGAGGAGCTGCCTACTACCGAGAAGTTTGGGCCAAATCAAGAGGATAACCAGAGTAGAAAGGAAGTTTGCAAAGGGGCAGAGGGGCAACTGGTTAGGGTTAGGGATTCCCACACTGATTGCTGCTGGCTGCATGTCAACCGTGGTCCTGCCACCTGAGTTCCAGGTGAGTAGGACCTGAAGGAGAAGGCCTGTGCCACTGAGCTCTCGTGGGAGGCAGGACAGGGTGTGCAGCATGTGGGAGCAAAGTGGGAGCTTCTCAACACTAGTGTAGAGAAATAAAGGAAAACAAGCCGTCAGAGAGACAGTGTGCATACGCGGGACTTCCCTGCACGTGGTACGGTCCCCAACGGTAGAAAGCGTAGGTAGATGGCAGAGACTTGGTGAGAAAGTCCTCAAACTGCCGCCGCACCTGCCCCCCCGCCTACCCCCTGCCCACCCCTACACAGCCCCTGCCCACCCCCTGCCCACCACCAAGAGCAGCTCAGCCTCCAGGGTGTGACGTCTCTGAAACAGGAAAGGACCAAAATAAAAAGCAAAGGAAAGCTACATAGAAACCAAAAGCAGATATGAATTCGCATCAGAAGAGAAACCACTGTAATTGCTTGGTGTTGTTCTTCAAATTGCTTCTTAGAGGACAGTTCTGCAGTATTGGAGTGTGGAGGGTAGATCTGAGAAAAGAAAGCACATGAAGTGGGAGATGACATCGAAATTAACTCACATGCTGAGAAAGTGCTGCTGTGGGAGCAAAGGGGTCCCCAGGCTCCACTCCCCACGCTGCAGGAGCCTCACAGAGCGACAGCAACAGGGAAGGCTGCAGGTGTGCTGGGTGCTGGGTGCTGGGCACCCGCGGGGAGCAGGAGCCAAGTCCCACGGGCAGGAGCCACGCCTGCACCCTCACGGGCTCTCGGAAGACAGATGTGAGTCAATTAGTTTCTACCTGATCCATTTATCATTTAAAAAGTGAAAACAAGAGAAGACAGTAGTCTCAAATCTGACAAGCTAAATGAAGAAGTCTTCTTGTGAAAGTCACTTAAAATCAAGGAAGCCAACAGGTAAGTAGGACTTAGGGTCAGAGAGTGAGAAGAGGCGCTTCTGGCCGGTGCAGACCTCATTTACACGCAGATAACAGCTCAGCGCCCATGGTAACGACAGCCAGCAACTGAAGACACATGCTTCAAAACACAGAAATGAAAACGTAGTTTGGGTGAATTAGTGGTATAAGGAGCTAAAAACGAGATGAAATGTACTGTGTGCCAATTTTGGCATTTGTCAAAGCAGAATTTTGGACATAAATTTAAAAGCTCATAAGTTTTAGAGAATACATACTTATGTAAATTTGTAGGACAACACTTAAAGATGTTACTATGCAAAATCAGAAACCATTGGGGAAGGGAAGTTTGGGGAGACGGCGGGTGTCAATTTAATTTTATGTATTTGAAGTTAAAAGTCACTGTTTTAAGATAGTGAGAACTAGAGGTTTAAGTGTGTTATTGTAAGTTATGTCTCCCCTACAGGGTTTGTAGGGCTGGTGACCTCAGAGCCAGTGATGGGCAGCTCAGGAGAACTGATCGGGGAGGAAGGTGTGTGGGCTGATGCCTGGGATCAGATGTGCCAGGTGAAGACCTTGAAGAGTGAGGGCTTTCTCACAAAGAAAAGAAGCCTCTTCACCAACTAAGGAATTGTTATCCACTAATTAAGGAATGTCCAGCCCTGTGATTTACCAACTTCAGCCTCTTGAATATCAGTGAATGCCAAACTGAAGAAAATGTTTCATTTGTTCGCAGCCATAGTTGGTATCAAAAGTCACAAATCTATTTATCTGTCACAAAATAAATCTTATGACATCCTGTTGATGGATTTCCAACTCGAAGCCTATCTAACCTCGGGGCTGATACTCCTGCAGCTGGGCGAGGGGGACGGTGTCTCCCTAAACGTGCCCCAGTGTGGTCTCGCTGGCTCATCACTGTCCTCCTCGTGGACCACCTTCCCTCTGTATTCTTCCAAGTCGCCAACAAGTTTAATATGTTTTCTTGGCAATATTTCTCTTATCTTAAAATTAGGGTTACTACTGAAAGAAAATCACAGTCTTTTGCAAACCTTCAAAAGTACAAATAAAAGAGGGCTCTCAGAACACATAATTTTGATGCATCTAATAAACACCCAGGGAACTTCTCAAGGTGCCCCACCCGTCCATCTGGGATTTGGTCTTGGTTGGATCAAAGGTCTGCATTTTTAATAACTACCCACAGTTACTCTGAAGTTGGTGGTCCAGGCAACAGGAGCTAAGGGTTATTTTTCTAAGGCTTTTAATATGAATATTTTTTGTTTCCATTTAAAAAATGTTCCTTTGATTTCTTATAGCTATAAAAGCCTTTGTTTTGCCTGTTTTTAAAAGAAGTTGTGTAACTTGGATCACCCCCATTCTGTCTGACTTCTTTCACGTCTTTGTGGAAGGCACCTGACTCCCTGACCACGTCCTTCAACACGCTTCCACACCACGTCCTTCTCCCTTCCAGTGGACTGAGATCCTATGTCTTTAATAACAGAGACTTCTCCAATTACTTATGCTTTTCATACTAAGGATGAATTTTGGTTACATATGTTTGTAGGTGTTACAAATTGAGATCAATATGCTTGACAAAGCTTGGTTGGTTGATCTCTTCATAATTATGTGTTGTGGTGTTTCTAATTTTGTTATTTTCCAAAAGGGTATGGCAACAGCTCCAGTTCCTTGAGCTACTCATTTATTTAATTCTGGTTTATTGAAATTTCTTATAGGGTTGACTTTAGAAGGAATTTAAACAATGCTTAATAATAGTGAAATAATGATTAATAATGTATCTATGAAGCAACATTCATAGCTATGCATATCAAAATTTATTAAAACTGAGTGAAATACCAGATTAATTATATCAATTTCACAGCTATCTGGCTATCTATGTATATTTTCATGTTCTTATTTATTAAATCCCCTTCTTTTTCTGCCTCAATTAGAATCTCTCCCCTTGAATTTAGTTTGAACATTAATAAACCAGCATTTATTGCGGAGGAAAGTAAATCCCTTGATAGTAGAATGGTGGAAGCTGTTTTGGCAAAAACCGCACATCATCAAGCATTTTCCAGGTGCTCATAAAGATATGTTCCTTTAGGGACAGGCAGTGAATTGGAAAATCACAGTTTTCTTTCAAATGACTTCATGCATTTTCTTTAATGTTTAATGGAATGCACTGATTTTTTTTTTAGTTTTATGGGATAAAAAGGTGTTTTGATGCTAATGTTTTAATGAGTAATTTTTTACAAACTAAAATCTCAATGCCCAAAGTCGTTTCCCAAAATGTGCTCAGATCACTTGGAAAGGTTGTAAAGGCAATAAGGAAAAACTCCCTGGTTTATGGTCTCAAAGAAAGGGTCATGGCAGTTTGTTTATAAATGACCCAATTAAAACGAGAAAGCTATGTACAGTTATTTCCTCATTTAAATTGCATGAAAGCCTGGCTGCACAGCTGTTCCCACGATGGGGGTGCGGGGTCCGTAGTGTCGGACTGACTTGGGATCTGCTCTGGGCTGAAGCTCGTCTTCCCGTTTTACGTCATCCTATTGTCTTGTGAACAGGCCTGTGTGGGAATAGAAGGCGGGTTTCAAGGAAATGAAAACATGTATCAGCCTCACCACATGTGCATTAATGCAATTCCTAATTTGTTCTTCATTCACCCCAAATAGAAGTACTGTTCTTCATTTTGTAGGATGTCTAATCAGTCTCTTAGGTCAAATCACGTGACCATTCTGTGAGTTACCGGGAAGTCATGGGACATCAAACATAAGACCAAAACACTCCTGTCCTGCAGACAGTCCGCCTGACGATTGGGGGAAGCATCGGAGGGGCCACGCGCAGAGCGCGGTCTGGTTCTCACCCCGACCGCCAGTCCGGAGTGAGTCGCTTCACTTCCACTGGGCAGTTCTGGTCAGAGAACTGTTGAGCTGGCTGACATCATCTTAAGTTCTAGGTCCAAGAATCTGTGATTACAAATTAATGTGAGAACGGAACCAGTCATTGCAGTTTTTTTCTCATTTGCACGTTTGCCTAACTTTGCATGAAACACTTTTCTGTCAGGAACGTTTGTGGTCTGCCCCTCCCTCCACACGGGGTGTCTTGCCCGCCTTCACCGCGCCCCGGATGCAGCCTTGGGGAGCGTCCTCTCCCGACAGGTGCAGGGCGTCGTGCTCCTTCTGGTGTCAGGAAGCAAGTTTGTGTCCTGGAGGCACTTCCACGGTCACCGCAGGGCCCGGCCCCCCACAGGCCACATTTCCAGGAACGCTGCCCACCAGGGAAGCTGCCCTCTTCACTTGCTTTAGGACAGCAGGTGGCTCTGAGGTCACGCTGCTTCTGAAGGGTCCTGGAGGGAAGACAGGATGTGCGTTCTGCTCCGGAGCCTGCCGGCTCCCTGCCCCTCCCCATCCCCTGTGGTCATTTCTACACTCCTCCTTAACTGGCAGCAGCTTTAGGAAAGGCTGGCAGTCCTTTCCACCCCATGACGAATCCTGTTCTGCCCGGAAGTGCCTAGACCGATGGTGTTCAGATGATACACACGTGATCTGGAAACTCAGACTTCGTGAGTAATTATAACAGGAGTCTTGACTTGTTCTCTTCACTATCAAATGACAGGATGTTCTGCTAGTAGCTGCCCTGGCTTTTCATCGTGGCTCTGCCGCTTCTGATGTGGGCAAGTTGCGGGGTCTCCGGCTTGGTGGCGCCCCAGCGAACAAGGGCAGTGGATCTAACCTGGGGGGCTGGTTTTAGGTGTGAACGAAACAATATGAGCAGAACCTCGCTTGCTGGCACTTAGCACATTCTGAGCAACTGAAAAGGGTTACACTGTATAATTATTATTACAGCTAAATAAAATATAGCTACATAAATATTACATCGCTCTGACTTCTGTGGGTCCCTGATTAACCCAAATCTTAGGCTGCTGTTATTTTTCTACCGGTGCACTGAAGGGCCCGGGAGCCGTCTGCCTCCCCCACCCTCTCAGAGGGCCTCCGCAGCTAGGCGCTCAACACAGGTGTTGAGAGAATGAATGGAAAGTACGTGGCTGTGCTGAAGCCAGTTGCTATTTCTAGTTGCAAAATCTGGACTGCACCTACTTTCCGTAGCCATCTGTAATCTGCATGCTCACGAGAGAACCGGGTCTCTCCCACAATGATTTTACCAGCTAGAGCCGAAGAAGCCACATGGTGAGGAAGTCACACTTGCTCAGGTGTGTGTCCCTCCCCAGTTCGGGGCCCCCTCTACCACCTGCCTAGCGCAGCAGGGGTGCAGTTCTGAAACTGACTTGAAATAAAGACAATAGTCCTTGCGTTATGCACAATGAAAACTTGGTTTGGCTTTTGTACTTTGCACAAACACACTTTTTATTTTTAAATCAACGTCCCATCATATGCACGCACACATATGTGCTACTTGATGTGGAAGCTACCTTACACACATTGCCACTCCTTGGGACAGTGAGAAACATCTTAATTCATCCCGAGCTTCCCATGTCTTTAAAACAACTGCTTTAATAATTTCATGTAGGGCAGGAGGAAGGCAGGACACCTGTGTCTCGTCTAGGCTTTAAAAGAGCAGGAACGACTGGCATTTGGACCTGAGGCCACAGATTTCCTGCTCCAGCAATTTCGGTCCACCCACAGGAGTCCCTTCACAGCTAGGCGAGAATATCACAATTTCGTCCATTTCAATGATGAGAAAGCTGTCGGAGTCTCTAGGAATCTGCCTCTGAGTCTAATGCCGTCCAATGTGGCGTGGGTCTCATGGCCCCAGGACTTCTAACCAAACCGTCTGGTTTTTCTCGGTGTCCATCTGCTCCTGACTCATAGGGTCGTGTTTGGTGACCCCTCGTCTCGGGGGCTTGTACTCCTCACCTGCTAAAGGGAGAATCAGTACTTCCAAGACCATTCCCAGGGCTCACCCAGAATGTCTCTCACTGACGGACCGCACACAGCTGCGCCTCACGCATTTTCACGGCTGGACAATTACTTCACTGTGGGACTCTTTCACAATCAATTTCTCTATCCTTCTGGAAATGGAATTTAACTTTTCCACATGTTACTGGATCCCTAGCTCACACCATGAAAAGTCTATGATGTAGGAAAGATGTTAGGGCTCAAAGCTGATGGCCAAGAAAGAATTCTTGGTGCATCAAAGATGTCTTGGTGACCAAAGACATCTTTGGTGCAAAAAGGTGGCTTTATTAAAGTACGGGGACAGGACCCGTGGGCAGAAAGAGCTGCACAAGGGTCATGAGGAGTGGTCCATTACATACTTTCAAGTTGGGAGGGGGTTCCGCATAGTGTGAGTCTCGAAGGATTTTTGGAAGCAAGGTTTCCAGGACATTGAGGGAGAGCTAGCTGTTGTTGGGAAAAGGTCATTTATTACTGTCTCATAGAACCTGAGTCATGAGACCCTTCAGATGTCTATCGGTGGGTCATATGCCTGGGGGATGACTGCCAACACGTATCTTGGGGGGTTTGGAGATAAAGGAAATTTCCAAAGGAATTTTTATACGTTAAAGTAGACTTACAGGATCCTAGGGGTTGGGCTAGGATTGCCTTTTGCCCTCAGCAAAGTGTTAACATCCAGGCAGCTGAGCTCCTGCATGAAGGTCACTCTCCCCTTTTCAAGGACTTGCCAATGGGCTGTTGGTAGTAAGGAAATTTAATAATTTCTCTTCTGCCTTTGTTTCCCACATCAGTCTACATTTTAGATTAAGGATTTTATTTTAAGATTTTAGGAGGAAATGCAGGAAACTGGGACAAGGCACCAGTTACAGAAGGTTGGGAACAAGTGTTGTTCAGAGCAAGTCATGCCCGCATCTAACCTCATGGCAGCCCCACACAGGAGACCCTGCCGTTGCCTCCCTTCTCTGAAGTAGAAGCTAAAACCTGAGAGGTCACGTGACTTGTCCAAGCTCGCTCTGCTGGTCGTGAATGAGCCGGTACTTACTCAGGTGTTTTGGTGTCCACTTCCTAAAGTTTTCTTAAACATTCAGGAACCTTCCATGGACAAGCCATCTTTCTTTCCTTCCTGGGGTCCTTTAACCCCGTTTCCCCCGCTGGCCTCTGCAGGGGGCCTTCTGTGCCTGTTCATGTGGTCGGCAGAAAGCCAGGACCCAGCAGAACAGGTGTTCCTCCCACAGGGTGTCTGCTGTCCCAGTGCACGCGGGCGGCCTTCTGTGGTCGGTGGGCCCTCGGCCACTGCCCACCCATCCAGTGCGGAGGGAACTGTCCGAAGCACTTAGCCTCGAGATTCATGAAGTATGCCTCTAGAGAGACTGAGTGATTCTGCATGATTTCTACATAATGCAGATCATGTTTTTTTGCCTTAGAAGTGGTCAGAATGAACAGTCCCCTAAAAAGTATTTGGTTGTTCATTTATTTCTATGTTCAGAAGTCAAACGTTTTATAGGAGAGTCAGAAATACCTGTGGCCTGCACCCGAGCTGCTGAAGGTCCCCTCCTTACAGAGGGCTGGGCGGAGAGGGGGAGAGGCAGCTGGGTCACAGTGCTGCCTTCCCACTCACTCGCGGTGCTTGCTGCCGCCCACGTGTCACAGAGGAGGACAGGGAGTCAGAGGACTTGCTTGGTTTGGCCCAGTGCGCGTCGCTAATGCTGGAGCCAGGTGTGAAGCCTCGTCCTGAGACACCTGCCGCCAGAAGACCCGGTCTGACCAAGGCGGGTACACTCTAGCGCTGACTGGCCGGCAAGCAGGTCGGGGGAAGACCACGGACACACAACACCACGCTGGGTCGAGGAAAGTCGGAAGGGGGCCAACAAAGGGAAGATGGGTGCGGTGCTGGTGGTGAACAGGCAGTGGGGACAACGCAGAGCCGGACGAGAGACCCAGCACTTGGAGAAGTGGCGCCCGTGGAGACGTGCGCACAGCGGCTCTTGGAGCTGGAGCCCCGCGGACAAGCGTCACAGAGCGATGGTTCTCCTGTTCAGCTGAACCCCACAACCCCCCTAATTTATGCATTGCACCTGCGCCGCCGAGGCCGCATGACCCGAGTGAATACACAGCAGCTCCCCCACCTTCCGCGTCATCCCGGCGGTGTTCTTGCAGAATCCCTCTCGAGGCGCCGGCCGGTGCGCACCCGCGCAGAGTGGACCCCTCCCCAGAAGGAGGACGCCCTGGGAGCCCCGGGGGACAAGCGGCAGGAGCTGCCGGAGCCGCCGACTGCCCCCCTCCCCAGCCCGTTCTCCGCTCCAGGGTAAATTCTCCACGCCCAGGATTTTAAACGGGGAAATAAAAAGGCAGTATCCTGCGTCTCCATTGTCAGCCTCAATTACTGTACGTTGTAAATTCTGACTTACAGTAGAGTCCGCATGGAGTTCTGGCTAAGAAACGTACAGTAATAGGCCATTTATAAAACTGACAAAAATTCTTCTGCTAATGCCAGGAATAACTGAGGATTTTCAGAAAGAAAAACAGGAATATTTCCTCATATAAATAATAGATAAAGAATGAAAAAGAGTAAATGAACATAATCCAGCAGTAATCCCCTTAGGGGACAATAAAACCCAAAAAGTCCAATTTGTGTAGCAAGACCCATTAGGCAGGAAGTTAATAAGCCAGACACGTCCTGCGCTCTGAAGGGAGTGACCTAATGTGGGGTCTGATGTCCTGAATAAGAAACTGCGGAAGGAAGGAATTTCAGCATTTCATCATTTTGCATTTGTTCAGAGCTCCGGCCGGGAAGGCCCTTGCAGCCCCTGGAGTCCACGGCCGCCGAGCAGAGCTGAGCCCTGGGCGTCACTTCTCCACTCACATGGCAGTGGCCTTCTGAATTCTCACATTTGGAGGCTTTAACTAAGCTGCTTATTCTCCTTTTGTAGGTAACTATTTTCTGTTAGAGGTGAATATCTTATTGAGAAAAGTATTTTGTTAAACAATAGGATAGATTTATACAAGCTTACACTTGTCTAAATACAAGTTTTTATACAAGTATTTTACTTATATAAAAAACAAGTAAAATACAAGCTTAAACCATATTGTGTTGTAAACCTCCCACATTTCTATTTTCTTTTTTTTTTTAATGTTTTTTTATTATATTATGTTAGTCACCGTACAGTACATCCCTGGTTTCTGATGTAAAGTTTGATGATTCATTAGTTGCGTGTAACACCCAGTGCACCATGCAATACGTGCCCTCCTTACGACCCATCACCAGTCTATCCCATTCCCCCACCCCCCTCCCCTCTGAAGTCCTCAGTTTGTTTCTCAGAGTCCATAGTCTCTCATGCTTCATTCCCCCTTCTGATTACCCCCCTTTCTTTATCCCTCTCTTCCCCTACCGATCTTCCTAGTTCTTATGTTCCATAGATGAGAGAAATCATATGACAATTGTCTTTCTCTGCTTGACTTATTTCACTTAGCATTATCTCTATTTTCTATAAGAAGAAATTTCGGGAGTTTAAATATTTATTCTTTGTGCACTGGGTCATTCTAATAATAATGTTTACCCAGCTTCAGTGATTACAAGCATTGATTTTAGAGACTTTAACTATCTAGTTCCACATTTAAGGAAGCAAGGCTCTCCATGTGTGTGATTTCAACACACTCTTCTCTGGATTGAAGACAGCGCATACAAGACTTTGTATTATTTTTCCTACAATGACTATGAATTTCCCTAATATTTTGTAACCAAATTCCATTGGTGGGCAGTTGGGAGAGGCCAAGGAGCTGAGTGAAGTGCACTAGCTGGGGGACGCACAAATGTGCAACTTCCCTCTGGTTAACCCTGAGTCCACGCCCGCGGTACAGCCCGTCAGGTGCTGACCTGATGCTGTTCTGCTGGTCCTGTCTGCAGACACAGTGATTGCTTGGACGCTCGGTCCGCATGGTGCATCTGGGCTGGCTGAACATTTGAGGTAAAATGACCAGAAGAGACATGATCATTATATATTTTGTCTTACACAATTCATATTTAATGTGCCAAACTTTATAGTAAAGCTGATGAATATCTTCCCAAATTTCAAGTGTTGCGTGTAAATGAGTTCACGAGCCTGTGTGCCTTTGGCCAGATCATAAAACTGTACCTCTAACCCCTTTTCTTCAAACCCAGTGGTGCACTTTGACTCTCTGATCAGCTAATTTTTTTCTTCTCATGCTTTCCTTCAAAAGATGTCCTTTTGGTAGGAAAGATACATAAAGTTGCACTATACATCTTTGAATAAAATATTTCAGTTACTGAAACAACTCAGCATTAGAGTTTGTTGGGATATAAGTGTGTGTGCTTTAAGAATGACAATCTTATTTCTTTATCTGTAGCTTGGGGGAATTCTTGAAGGACCCTAATAATGAGCCAATAAGACATGTTTGTGCGGTAGCATTTCAGTTGTCTCCTGAACCATGACTAGTTCCCGTATGTCTTAGAGGTAGGATCTGGGCTGGCTTAGGCCAGTTCACCCACCAAACACGTAACGATCTTTAACGAAGAGCTTGTGACTTTACTGAACACACATCGACCTTCCTTGGCCTCTGATCCCAAACAGATGTCAGAAAACAATCAAAGCTAAAATAGATTAATTTCAGGAAATGCTGGGAGGGAAGAAACAGAGCCATCAACATACCAATTTTTTTTTTTTAGAAATCTCCCTAAGTGAGAAATAGATAAGGCCGTAACTTTAGAGAGAATTAGTCCTAAGGCAACTCCAGTCCTTAGCACCAATAGCGTTTTAAAAACACTGCTCCCAGTGTGGGGCTTGAACTCACAACCCCAAGATCAAGAGTCACATGCTGTACAGACTGAGCCAGCCAGGTGCCCCAAGCGACATTAATTTTGAGATTCGTCCACGTTGCATGTATCAGCAGCTCATTCATTAGAAGTTGTTGAGTAGGGATGCCTGCATAGCTCAGTCAGTTAAGCACCTGCCTTCAGCTCAGGTGGTAATCCCAGGGTCCCAGGTTCGAGTCCCGCATCCAGCTCCTTGCTCAATGGGGATCCGGCTTCTCCCTCTGCCTGCTGCTCCCCCTGCTTGTGCTCTCTCTCTCTGTGTCTCTCTCTGATAAATAAATAAATAAAAGCTTTAAAACAAACAAACAAAAAACAAAACAAAAAAAACACTGCTCCGGAGATAAGTTCTCTCAACAGAAGGCTCCAGGCAGAGAGCAGATGAATAGAACAGAAAGGGTGGGGATGGCCCTTCCGGTGCAGGATGGGAAAGGGCACCCCGGGCTCAGCCAGCTCAGCCACCTTTCCCTGAGTTGTGCAGAAGAGGGGCATCTGCAGAGCGTTCTCAGAGGCTAATGTAGAGAGTACTGGCGATGAGGCCACTCAGCAGCGGCCTGGGAGTCCACATCCATGGAAGTCTGGCTGGGAGCTCAGCCAACCCCGAGGGCCCCGGGTCCCGTCATTCCCCGTGGGCAGACAGGATGCTCCCTTGTGCCTGGAGTGTGTGTCCGCCGGGCCGTCCGAGACTGTAAATACAGCATGGGCGTCAGAGAAAGCCGGCGGGGTGGAGACACTGCAGGACTACATATCCTCCCCGAGGGGAGTCTCATTCCCCCCAGGGGCTTCCCTGGCTACGGAAACACCTCGGACGTGACATGACAAGGACACAGGAACTCTCTGAACGGAGATGCAGCGGCCTCGGGACCTCAGGAGTGAACAACACCGCGCTGCTGGCTCCCTCATTGTTCCCACACGTCCTGGACAGGGGAGTCCCTCTGCCTGTGGCCCCAGATGTCCCACGTGGGTGCTGCATCAGACCTCCAGCCAGAACCACCCACGGTTGCAAACACTGAAGCTCCGAGGAGAACCAGCTCCATCGGCCGAAGGTCTGCGCAGCAGTGGGGCAGCCATGGAAGACAAACACCATTATTTGTCCTATTCCAGAAAACACCAACAGCCCCCTGCCACACACACACACATGCCATCACCACGGTTTTAAAAAGAAAAACACAGAGCTCATCGTCTACCTTCTCGTGGCACCCGTGGCCAGCTGGGCTCCAGTCCGAGCAGGGAGCAGCTGCAGTGCCTGGCTCCCCCAGCAGGACATGTGAGTGGGTCCCTCCTGGTCCAGCAAGGACAGGTTTAACCGTGCTGCATGTGTGTGGGGAGGTGGTTGGCACTCCTGCCCCCATGACAGTGGAGCCACGTGTGTCAAAGAGAAAATCTCAAAGGAATGAATAGCACTAATCAAAGTTCTTCCCTTAAGAAGCTAGAAAAAGAAGAGTCAAATAGACCCAAAGCATGCAATAGGTAGGACATAAAGGGCAAGAGTAGAAATCTATGAAATTGGAAACAGGAAAACATTTGGGAAACCAACGAGACTGACGGAAAACATCAATAAAGAAAGAAATGAAAGTCAGGATGAAAAAGTAGATGGGAAATGAATGGTCAGCAAGAAGCCGGGAACCAGGAAGCAGGTGATACCAGAGTAGCCGTGCTGAAGAAACCACGCTGGGGAAGCCCCCGACCACAGCATTTCCCAAGTAAATCTTGCAGGTGCACAGTTAAGGCTGAGAACACAGCTATTGTCCAAGTCTGTACGACTGCATCTTGAAGTGTGGTCCCCAACTAGTTGCATGGGCATCACCTGGGAATAGTTAGAAAGGCAAATTCTCAAGCCCCATCCAACCCTTCCAAATCAGAAATCTCTGTGCGTGGAGCCCAGAGGCTTTGCACGTGCTTCTGAGCACAGCCAAGTTTGAGTCCTGCTGCTGTGTGTGAAAGATGGAATCCGATAGCCCCTTTCCACCCACAGAAGCCTGGCCATAGCCTCCCCACCTCGGCAGAAGTCTGGAGATACAGTACTCAGGAGATCCAATTTTTAGAGAAGCATTTCCCAAACTCAAACATGCATACAGATTCTTGCTGGACAGATTATGGTCTAATAGGTCTGGGCTGAGACTGGAGACAATGCATGTTTAATAAGCTCCCTGGGGAGGCCAGTGCTGCTGGCCTGAGGACCACACTGAGTATCAAGGATCACAATATGGTTCTCAGTCTCGGCCGCACCACCATCACCTGGGGAGATCTGCACACTGCCCACGCCAATTCCCACCCTGGAGTGTTTGCTTAATTGGCGTCGTGTGTGGCCTGAGCCCTGAGATCTTTAAAATTCCCCAGGTGATCCCACCACATTGCAAAGGTTGGAACCTCTGAACCTGGGACTCTCGCACAGCAGAAGGTGAGTGTTCCAAGCTGTAAGCGGAGCGTAAGTGAAAATTTACATACAGAAAAGTGGACGCCAATCTCCTTCTCCCACTCAGCTTCTCAGTGAGAGCTTACGTGGTGACTCTGCAGGGAAAATTTACCCAGACGAAAAGAAACACAGAAATAATTTTAATCATCCCCTGGTCAGGCAGTAGGTTCCATCCAAGCTTACACACAAATTGGTGAAATGAACACGTAACCAGGCAATTAATTTTCTTTTCTTTTCTTTTGTATTTTTATTTTTTAATAATAATATTCTTTTATTATATTATGTTAGTCACCATACAGCACATCCCTGGTTTCTGATGTAAAGTTCCATGATTCATTACTTGCATATAATACCCAGTGCACCATGCAATACGTGCCCTCCTTACTACCCATCACCAGCCTATCCCATTCCCCCACCCCCCTCCCCTCTGAGGCCCTCAGTTTGTTTCTCAGAGTCCATAGTCTCTCATGTTTCATTCCCCCTTCTGATTACCCCCCCCTTTCTTTATCCCTTTCTTCCCCTCCTGATCATCCTAGTTCTTATGTTCCATAGATGAGAGAAATCATATGATAGTTGTCTTTCTCTGCTTGACTTATTTCACTTAGCATTATCTCCTCCAGTCCCATCCATGTTGCAGCAAATGTTGAGAAATCGTTCTTTTGATGGCCGAGTAATATTCCACTGTATATATGGACCACGTCTTCTTAATCCAGTCATCTGTTGAAGAGCATCTCGGCTCCTTCCAAAGACTGGTATCCAAGATCTACAAAGAACTTCTCAAACTCAATACACAAGAAAAAAACAAATCATAAAATGGGCAGAAGATATGAACAGACACTTTCTAATGAAGACATACAAATGGCTAACAAACACATGAAAAAATGTTCCCAAAATCATTAACCATCAGGGAAATTCAAATCAAAACCACACTGAGATACCACCTTACGCCAGTTAGAATGGCAAAAATTAACAAGGCAAGAAACAACAATTGCTGGAGAGGATGTGGAGAAAGGGGATCCCTCCTACATTGTTGGTGGGAATGCAAGTTGGTACAGCCACTCTGGAAAACAGTGTGGAGGTCCCTTAAAAAGTTAAAAATTGAGCTACCCTATGATCCAGCCATTGCACTACTGGGTATTTACCCCAAAGATACAGATGTGGTGAAGAGAAGGGCCATATGCACCCCAATGTTCATAGCAGCAATGTCCACAATAGCTAAATTGTGGAAGGAGCCGAGATGCCCTTCAACAGACGAATGGATTAAGAAGTTGTGGTCCATATATACAATGGAATATTACTCAGCTATCAGAAAGAACGAGTTCTCAACATTTGCTGCAACATGGACGGCACTGGAGGAGATAATGCTAAGTGAAATAAGTAAAGCAGAGAAAGACAATTATCATATGATTTCTCTCATCTATGGAACATAAGAAAAGGAAGATCGGTAGGAGAAGAAAGGGATAAAGAAAGGGGGGGGTAATCAGAAGGGGGAATGAAGCATGAGAGACTATAGACTATGAGAAACAAACTGAGGGCTTCAGAGGGGAGGGGGTGGGGGAATGGGATAGACCGGTGATGGGTAGTAAGGAGGGCACGTATTGCATGGTGCACTGGGTGTTATACACAACTGATGAATCATGGAACTTTACATCAAAAACCAGGGATGTATTGTATGGTGACTAGCATAATATAATTTTAAAAAATAAATAAAAATAAATATAAATAAATAAATAAATAAATAAATAAAATTAAAAAAATAAAAATGCCACAAGAAGAAACAATATAAACCTTTAAAGAAGAATTATAATTCAACTGAACTGTTAGAAAATATAAAAAATCTAGGGGACCTGGGTGGCTCAGTTGGTTAAGCATCTGCCTTTGGGTCAGGTCATGATCTCAGGGTCCTGGAATCGAGCCCTGCATCAGGCTCCCTGCTCAGTGGGGAGTCTGCTTCTCACTCTCCTGCCCCTCCCCATGCTTGTGCTCTCTCGCTCTCTCTCAGATAAATAAAATCTTTAAAAAAATAATAATAATAAAAGAAAATATGAAAAATCTAAAGTTTGTTATGTTTACTCTAAAATAAAACAAAGTAGCAGATTTAGCAGTTTTGATACATGACTAATTTTATCAAGATCAATTTCCAGGCTGTCCTCACTATCAGCCTGTCTTCCTTGCATGGACACACAGCAGGGCATTGGGCCACAAATCCATCATAATCCACACCTGAGAAAAAAACATGAGTACAGTGGTGTGATAGCCAACAGTCTGGAAGTGAGTGGTGGCCACTGTTCTGTGGACCCTACCCCAAGGAAACTCCTTTCATCCAAATGAAATAGGGGTTAATACAACATCATTACTCGACTCCCAAGGTTTTCATGATCTTCAAGTGACAGAAATGGGCACTTTGCCACTATTGGGATAGTTGACTCATGGGAGCCATCTTACATATGAAGGGATCCTTTATGGAAACCCGCGGTAGGACCTTCCAGGTTCCACGTGTGGGCAGCAGCTCCATGCTGAGCAGGAGCTTGGCTTGTGAATCAGCACATGGTGTGTGTGGGCCTATCATTTTGATGTTTACAAGGTTCTGTGAGGCCAGAAAAACAGTGTCATACCTTCTACTCATATTGAAGGTGTAGTGGAATAATTTTAAAGATCTTTGGAGAAGGAATGTAGTTTCCCAGACAGAGTAGAGGAGTTGGCGGAGGAGTAGTGGTCTACACCAGGTCGCTAAGCAAACTCTTCTTCCTGTGAGTCAAGGCCAGCTTCTGCCAGTGATAGATTCTTTCTAGAGTCTGTCTCACATGGACTTAGATTAAATTACAAGAGCCTAGACACACTCTTCAAATGCATGGTGGGGAAAGTATATTTACTAGAAGTTTGTGTAACTTGATTTTTTTCATACAAATCACTGTGCCACTTGGGCAATCATGAAGATGTGTGGACATTCATGCACAGACTCCAGCAGCCACCTAGTCCACGTGTCAGAGTAAGCCAAGAGGTGCAGCGAGGAAAGTCCTTCCTGCTCTGTGTTTCTCTTCATTAGTGGACAAGAAGAGAGATTTGCAGGTTGAATGGACCTACACATGGAGCCACATGAGGAAGTGAACCTGTGGAGCTGGTCCTGGAGGTTGCACACCCGGGGGGGGGGGTGAGCACCTGGGGGGGAGGGCAGGTGAGTACCTGGCGAGGGCATGTGAGCGGTGTGTGGGACAAGCCCTGGTGCAGCACACCAAGACCACAATGCTATGTTCTATGGGTTCACATTTAGGATTCAGCAAGGCAAGTCCTACCTTCAAAGACCCATTGTGTGTTTAAAATATGAATTTTCTGTAAGATAAACAAGGAATTGCACTCAGTGTTATGGAGATGAATCTGTCTTCCCGAGAAGCTTTAAGGAACAAAATTTTAGGAGCTTGAGAATATGTCATAGAAACAGGCTACATGTAAGAAGTACTATTAATGATAACAATAATAATATTAATACCACAGTGGTGATGACACTCCTAAAAGGAACTAACCAGAACTTCGTGACCTATCTATGGTTACAAAACCTAATGTTTGGACATTAACTAGTGATAAATAGTAACACAGAAAGTGGGAAGCCACGAACTGAAGCTCTGACACACGTCAACTTGTCTGGATATACTATTTTTGTCTATGATTATTTTAATTCTAATGAGGATCTCTCAGAATTATGATGATGTAACCAACATAAATAAAATATCCTCAGGGTCTATATCAAGACCAGCAAGAGTAGAAGAGATGGTGTTTAAAACGAAGTCTCAAACAATGGAGGTAACACTAAAATCTTTTCTCTTTAGAATTTGTCAATAAATTCATTATTGTGATTTTGAATATCTTTACCTATTCATGTTTAATTTCTTATCAATTCCATGCAGAATGAGCCCATTTTATGTCACATCCTTCACAGTTTGAGGAGATACAAGTTCCACTATGGCTTCTTCTCCATGGAGCCACCAGCTTCACCACGTGGCCCTTCCCTCAAATTTCTTGTCACGTCTTTTGTCAGCTTCATGCAAGTCCTGCTGAATAGACACTCTGAGTTGGGACCATGGAAAATATATTGAAGACATTACATTTTCTCCTCTAAACTCTATACTTGTGTTGGTGAGGGCTAAAGTATATTGCCTTTTGGACAGCTGAATTACAGTATTAACTTACATTGAATTCTAGTTGAATACAATTCTTAAAGATTCATCATAAATACCTCTGTGAAGCTGGATGGAGCATCTTCTGTAATTCATCAATTGCAGTTTTTGGAAACCAAGTGGTGGACCTTCCATGGACCCATACTAACTGTCACTTGGTAATTCCATTGTGTCATGCCAACTGGCTGAGGTCCTGCAGGCAGGCTCAGTTCTGTCACTTAGAGTACTCTTTATTTTGCTTAAATTTCTGTCATTTCCAAACTAGATTCACACATCATCTTCTCATTCAAGACACTAAAAAACATGTAATACATACCCAGGACAAAGGACTATGTATTACATTTTTAGAGGCATCTTCTAAACATATTCATTCAGTAATGAAAACACAAGACATTTTGCATTGAGATGTGAAGTATGTGATGATCTCACAAATAACTTTTTTTCCCCTTTGGGGATGATTAGTCTGTAATTCCATTAATTAAGTCAAAGCAAGTTCTTTGGATCTTGTCCTTCAGTTATGAGATCATGCTAATGCACTAAAATGTAACTCACACTTCTTCATCTTTTTCAAAATGACATGATGGAAACAGTCATTGCTGCTCTTTGTGCAGTGCTGGGGCCAACAGCGGGCTGGCCTTGCAGAGCTGTGGTGTTTCTGTGATGTGGCCGCGCAGACAAGGACACTGCTCAGCCTCTCTTTGCATTGAGGTGGGGCCATGAGACTGGGCTCACCAATGACATGAGCTGAGTGAAATCCGTCAGTTCCAGGTCAAAATGTTGAGAAGAAATGATGAGTCCTCACAGTCTGCCCTCTGCCCTTTATGCTGGCAATCTGCAGAAATCTGGAGAAAGATGGCTAGGTTAGGATAGACTGGAATCATGAGTTTCTGAATCATCTTGTGAAGTCTGAATGTTGAACACCCACACTGAACTCTTATGAGACAGAAACACACCTTTGGCTTTAAGCCTCTACAATTGGGGGCTGTTGCAGCATTGGCTTGTTCAGGCACTTACTATGGGCCAGGGAGTGTCGTATGCACATTCATAGATGCTCACTGGTTTAATCCCCAATGAAACAAAACCATGATGTAGGTCCTGCCATCATCTGCAGTTCATGCTCCAGAACACTGAAGCCGAGGCGTGACTGTTCTGGCCAAAGGACCCCGACTACCATGAGTCTCAGAGTCCGAATATCGACCACTACTCCGTGCCTGTTTTGAGAAAACACTCTCAGAATCCTGGAGGGAACATCTCCATCTTTGTCTATCTACCTCTGTACAGTTGCCACATCTGTATCCTTCCCTGCCCTGTAAGACCATAAGCCCATCTGTGCAAATATACCCACAGGTGCATGCGGTTTTGTTGTATGGCAGTAATGACAATGGCAATTTATACGACAGATATTTACCTTTAAAATGCATCTGATATTCAAACACATCCTGTAAGACAGGTGCTAATACTAGTGATCAGCTAAGTGGCTTTCTCGGAACACCAGCCTGGTTAAGGTAGACAGAGGCCTAGATTCACAGCACAGCCTAACGTTCTCAGTGCACTCGGGCTGAGTCTCAGCACCTGGAGCTCAGTCCTCACTACAACCTGCGAGCAGTCCTTCTAGCACTGTATCCTTGATCCTGAAACTGCCTTTACGGAGAAACAGAAAAATATTGCCTGGCTCTGTTCTCTTGTTATCCATCAAAATCCAAAGTTCATCAAAATGGTTCAGTAAACACATCTGCAAGTTCTCAAAGTACTCTCTTGGCCAGCCTGTGAGTAGACCAAAACCAGGGAACGTGATTCTGGCTCAGATTCAGACCAAGTGAGGACTGTTTCTCAAGTTGGTGATCATTGGATCCCTTCTGGATGCTCTTGCTTCTACCTCTGGGCGCCCTCCCCACTTCTGCCACCCCCTTCGATCCACTAACTTAGAGCACGCAGCTTCCTGTGTTCTTCCTGCTCCAAAATAGCCTTGTGATTTCTCCTTTCCTACAGTTCAAAATCATTTTTCCATGAAACGTTCATTGAGTCTCTATGGTCAGGCATCATTCTAAATGCTAAGCAGACACAATGATCTGTCTTCATGTTGTTTAATTTCTTTTTTATTTATTTATGTTAATGTTTTTTTATTATATTATGTTAGTCACCATACAGTACATCCCTGGCTTCTGATGTAAAGTTTGATGATTCATTAGTTGCGTATAACACCCAGTGCACCATGCAATACGTGCCCTCCTTACTACCCATCACCATGTTGTTTAATTTCTAGTGTGGGGAGACAGAAAATAAGAAGGGGAATGCCAAGCACTTGGGAGGTAAAATCAAGCAGAGACTCAATGAAAGGGGGAATGTCAGGAATTTGGTGGATTGAAGGTGTGGTACAATTTGGTTCCATTCACCTTTCAGGTTATGGTTCAGTCTCACCAAACTGGCCTACCTCTCTTGTCGCACATGACATGACTTAGAAGATTTTTAAGACTTGTCCCTCATTCTGGTCCCAGGTCCTCTCTCCACGCTATTCTCCTAACACCACCACCAGCGGCCCATCCCCCACCAATCCTTCCAAAGCTCACCTCCAATACTTTTGCACTGCAAAGCCTTTCCTATTCTTGAGGCACAACATTCCTATATAGTTCTTATGTTGTTGTTGCATGGCTATCCGCTTTATACGGTACTAATTATTCCGGACAGAGAACCCCTCGGCAGCAGGTGCCATGGAAGGATGAGCTTGGGAATCAGATACCTGTGCCTGAATTGCAGCCTCTTCTCCCACGACCTGTGACTCTGGGTACAAACTAATGATGCACTCTCTGCATCAGGTTCCTTCCTACTTAAGAGGGAAAGCCATGGCCATCATGGAGAGTACTGGGGAGGTTTACATGACTTTAAAATCATGATTTATGATGATCCCTGTGTCATGATTCCCACCCATTAACATAGAACAAAGGCAGGCACGTACAGAGCTCAAAGATATTTTCTCCTATAAATGGCATCAACACCTCTGGATTCATAGGGAATCCCAAGAGTTAGTGTAAGCTAAGTATTCAAAAGTCTACACTGACCCATCATGCCTAGTGGACCCTAAGGAAACACCAAAGAGGGTAAGCATTGGAGAACACAGGTGGTGGCTAACCTTGAGTCTTTCACAGAAAAGAAACTCAGGACGTCTGACCTCTATAATTTTATTACCAGGTGACAAAGAAAAGATGGTGGTGGTGATGATGACAATGATAATGATGACGATGAGTGTGTATGGGTTTGTAAATGAAGGGGGTTGAGTGGTGACTGCCAAGGAGTTCAATGGCTCCCTTAGGTTCTGAAGAACCAGAAAGGTGGCAGGAATTGGGTGAGGTGGAGGTTCATTTGGGAGATGATGGACGTGACTGTCCCCAGTGGCCTGAGACTAACACTGATTAGGGGAAATCAGCATAAGACTGGAAATCAAAAACCTGAAAGGGAATGCTCTTTTGGTTTTGCAGTTGTTAGGGATTTTACTTATTTTGCTAGAAAAGAGACTATAAGTTCTTTCTAATATTCAAGTAATATTCCAATAGATTACATTGGAGCTCAGATTATTCCATGAGCTAATGCTATCATTTAACTAGTGTTGTGCAATAACTAAGCTAATCAGAACTAGCATTCATTTATTCATTAAGTAATTTATTCAATGTTGGGGAACATTTAGTAGATAATCACTATTCACTACCATAAAGTATATTCAAGTCCAAGTATACTTACTCTTTATATTTCATATTTTACTTTAGAACACTTTCTAATACAGCTTTACTCCACCAAACTAAATTTTCTTATTATTTCCCAAATATTCCTTGGATTCTCTTAACAAGACACCTTTGCCATACAATTTCTTTCACTGGCATGACTGTTTTGATATCTTTATGCTGATCTCCACTTCTGGTTTGATCTCATGAAGTTCATTTCGGACCTCACTTCTGACTACCTAATTCTGTGATTTTGTCCAGCATCTTCTGGCTTCTCTCACCAGCACCCTTGGTTCCAGTCACCACCCACACTCAGAGGGCTGCCATCCCAGCTCAGGTGTGTCCTCTTGAGGACACCCATGGCACTCTGCACCCAGCATGAAGTGAACCACAGCTTTCCTCCACTGCTCCCCACTCCTCCATCACATTCTGTGACAGCACCACCCTACAGCCACTCAGACAAGAACATGGCACTCATCCTTTACCTCCTGTCTACCCTCAGTGCATCTTCTGAGATGCACTTCACAGATCCTTGCTCCTTAACTTCCTACATATGCCTCAGTAATGCCCCTTCCCTGCTATCTCCAATATCAAGGCCAGATAGTTCTTATCACCTCTTCCCTGATTCCGACAGCATCTGCCTGGGTTCCACACTTTGGGGTTTGTGCCTGTAAAATTCAACCTCTGCTCAGTTACCAGACACATTGCCTGTAACACAAATAAGACCATAGCAAGCATTTGCTGAAAACTGGCAGGTACCCCCTCGCCTGAGAGCAACTTTAGCTCCTTGGCATGGTCATGCAGACTTTTCTAAAGTTCCTGATGCTAACCTGTCCATTCCACACCTTGCAAATTATGTTCCATGCACTTCAGACCACTTATAATTGCCTTCTTCTCCTTGATGACTTTCATTCCTGTGCCTTGGTTCATGCTGTGCTGTCTGTATAGAATGCCTTTTATTCCCTCCTCTGTACCCTGCACACCTGAGCAGTTCCTACTTATATTTGGAGCTTAGCTCCAGAGGACTCATTTTATAGCCTGCTACCAAACTCTGTTAGACTCACCTTCTCTGTGGTCCTGTTATATTTTGTAAATCTCTTTGTACTTATTTCATTCGATTATAATTTAACTACATATGTGCTTATCTCTCCAACTAGACTGAATTCTGTCTGTACCCCAGGGCTGGTGTCATATAATATCTCTCATTCCTGTCCTAGAGCATTTAAAATAAACATTTACTGATTGAAAGAGTCAAATGAAAATTGTATCTACCTCACAGAATTTTTAGGGGGATAAAATGAGGTAATGTATACAAACATGACTTAAAACACTTAAAACTACTTTACAAATGTTAGTGATAAGTTGGTATGATATTGATATTGACATTGATGGTGATAGTGATGATGATGGTGGTGATGTGATATTGATGGTGGTGGTGACGGCGATGATGATGATGGTGATGGTAACAGTGATGATATGTGATGATGTTGATGTGTTATTGATATTGACATTGATGGTGCTGGTGGTGCTGGTGATGATGTGATGATGGTGGTGGTGCTGGTGATGATGTGATGATGGTGATGATAATGGTGATAATGATGATGGTGATGGTGATGATGATGGTGATAGTGATGGTGGTGATGGTGATAGTGATGGTGATGATGGTGATGATGGTGGTGATGGTGATGATGATGATGGTGATGATGGTGATGATGGTTAATGATGATGATGTTGATGTGATATTGATATTGATGGTGATGGAGACGATGATGGTGATGGTGGTGGTGGTGGTGATAGTGATGATGGTGCTAGTGATGTGATATTGATGGTGGTAGTGACGGCGATGATGATGATGGTGATGGTAACAGTGATGATATGTGATGATGTTGATGTGTTATTGATATTGACATTGATGGTGCTGGTGGTGCTGGTGATGATGTGATGATGGTGGTGGTGCTGGTGATGATGTGATGATGGTGATGATAATGGTGATAATGATGATGATGATGGGGATGGTGATGATGATGATGATGGTGATGATGATGGTGATAGTGATGGTGGTGATGGTGATTGTGATAGTGATGATGGTGATGATGGTGCTGGTGGTGCTGGTGATGATGTGATGATGGTGGTGGTGCTGGTGATGATGTGATGATGGTGATAGTGATGGTGGTGATGGTGATTGTGTTAGTGATGATGGTGATGATGGTGATGGTGGTGATGGTGATGATGATGATGGTGGTGCTGGTGGTGATGATGATGGTGATGGTGGTGGTGGTGGTGATAGTGATGATGGTGCTGGTGGTGATGGTGATGATGATGGCAATGATGATGGTGATGATGACAGTGATATGGTGTGATGGCGTTGATATGATGGTGATGATGGAAATGGTGATGTGATGGTGAAAATGCTGATGACATGAGTGTAATCATGACTGGTGCAGAGCACCAGGACTTGGGAGTGGACTCAGAGCTCGCATTTAATAATATTATTCATCAGAAGATGAGTCAGCCAGGGGCAATTATAGAAGGTGAAGCACAGAAAACAATAGATGAATCCTCTCTGAATAGTGGCACTGAAAGTATAGAAAGAGAAGAAACTAACATGAGGTCAGAGAAGGAACAGCCAGAGAAGTTGAACGAAAATGCACCCCACTTGTAGTGTCACTCTTAGAAAAGAAAAGGGAACGTGAGTAGAGAAGTCTACGAGAGCTTAAGTCATAAATGAGATATATTCCATTTGAATCTGGCAATAAGATTACCTGAGTAACAATCACATTCATTGTTTGGGCTAAATTTGCAATTACTGGACATTAATAAAATATTTACACTAGAAATTTATTGCACTCTTTGAGGGCATGAATAGCATCTGGCTTATATTCCCTTCACCTGGCAAATATTTGACATGTAGTAGGTCCTTAATTTACAAGTTTTTTTAATGAAAAAAAAATCAGATGGGCAGTACAGGGGTTACTTCCTAGGTGATTTGTCTTATAATTAGCTTTTCTATGCCTGACTATCATCCAGTGTTGGTATAATAAGATTTTCTCTGGAACATTAAGTTGGTTAAATTTTGTGTTCCTTGAGTCAAGACATTGCTTTGTAAAAATAAATATATATTAAGTAAAGTAACATGTAGTGATAATTGATCCCTGACAGCAGTTGTGTTTTCAATTAACTGGATGAATGAGACTTGTTGTTTATGTGATAGTTGGGTGAGTTAACATTCTGGCGTCTTTCTCTTCTGTTCTGACCCTCCTGCCTCGCCTCTCCTGCCTCCTTCTCCCTCTTTCTCAGAGCAGGGAATTTTTATCTTGGTTAGTGGAATTTAAAATGCTGATATTTCACTTCTGGGTTTCAAGAAACCCTAGAGCAATGATCATGTTTTAGATAAATGAAATGTAGCAGATGTTCAAATTGGTTAAATATGCAGTACATGAGGGTTTTAATGCAGGAAAAGCAAGGGATGAAAATATTACCCATGAAAAATTGTGACAATGAAATACTGTAACATCCAGTAGAGATACGGCAACTGAATGTTTGCAAGTGATCATGAGAAGGTGGTCTGAAGCGAATGTCAAAGGAGGTGACAGAATTGAAGCGAATCTCAAAGGAGGTGACAGAATTGAAGCGAATCTCAAAGGAGGTGACAGAATTGAAGCGAATCTCAAAGGAGGTGACAGAATTGAAGCGAATCTCAAAGGAGGTGACAGAATACTCCAAGACCTTTTGTTCTACTCCAGGTTGGGAGATGGAAGGACAAAGAAATACGGGAAGAAGTGCCTCCAACCCCAGCACATTCCTCCGGACTTGGACTCTCAGGCATTAACCTTCCTCTGCTCCCGCTGTCTCAGCCACTGCCCCTGTGTCACTCAGCTCACATGTTGTGGGGTGTCATCTGTGCCCTTCTTAGCTCTTTCAGCCCACTTCCTCGCACAGATTTGCTTGGCTAAGGCTCCCCAGGTTAGATTTAAATCTTCACTTTCTGCCTGTTCTCAGGACCCTGAACACAGATGGAGAGAAACCACCCCAGGCTTGACCAACCTTCAGATTCCTGGGCAAACGTCTCGGGGGCCTGCTTTGCAACCATATGTGCCCCCAATGGAGATGAGTATTGTTTCTGGCCTCCCAGAGGACCTTCTCTTCTCTCCCCAGAGCTGCAGGAGCTCCTCTCCCTCTCCATGCCTGACCAATGACCACACTTCCACTGAAGGAACAAAGCTGCCCCGGTCACTCGGTAGCCTTGCCCTCCACCCACCCCCACTCTGTGCAGTGGGTGAGTTCTCACCCACATGCAAGGCAAGTTCTTCCTGGTCACGAGTGCAGAGAATCCACCCATTTCCATCTACTCAAGCACATTGCTCCACCCAGCACCCTTTCTATTTCCTGAACCATTATTTTTGCTCAGTATTGGATAATCCCCATCCACAAACTTACTAGTTTTCCTTGTCTTTAAAACAAAACTTTAGATTACACATACCACTCCAACCACTCCAACCACTGCTTTTCTTTGAGCAAAACTACCCTGGAGAATGATCTGCTCGCTCTGCTTCCACCTCTTTCCTCTTCCCTCTCCTTCTCCTGTCCACTTGGGCCTCCATACTCCCAGAACTGCCCCTCACTTCCACAAAGGACCTCGTGGTACTGCATCCAAAGGAGAAGTTTTAATCCCTATTTCACTGTACACATTGAAGGCATTGGACCCAGTGTGCCAATCTGTCCTGTTTGAGCAATTCTGTCACTTGCTCTGCAGGACCCACCATCCTGGACCTGCTCCCTCCTCACTGGCTGTTCCCACTTCCTCCTACTCTCACCCTCCACAATGCCACCTCTTGGGGTCAGCATGCCCCAGGCTAGGCCTAAGACCCTCTTGTTTCTCCATTCTCTGGCTTTATGTCCCATGGCCTTCTTGGTCCACCTGAACACTGAGGGCTGCAAAGTCAGGCCCCCAGCCCAACCTCTCATGGAATGGAACTCACCCGACCACCCACCTCCATGCACAGGCCGACACTGACCTTGGACATCGCCACATCTCCCCCTGCTCCCGCCATCTCTCAGGTCACGCTCCCGACCCTGTCTACTCCCACAGTCTTTCCATCCTAATCAATCTGCGTAAATTGCCACTCCTCCACATTTTCTACTCACTCTCTTGATTTATATTCAGCGTGATTGCTTATGCTGTTTAGCACTCACACGTTTTCACCCATTTATAATGTTTTTGTTTGTCTTCTTTAAGGAGGGCAGGGAGTTTTCTCTTTGTTCATTTAGGTATTTCTCGTTCTTAAAGAAGAGTGCCCAGTACAGAACGTCTACTCAATCAATATTTCTCGAGTTAATGAATTAATGGATGCCTGGTAAATTACTGTTGTGGGATTGAGGCAAGACTGCAGGACAGGTGGCCCTCAAGTTACATTCAGAAAGGAGACAGAGGACAGGTAAAGGGCCAGAGGTTTCCTGAAACAGAAACTTTAGTATTTAACAACTATTCAATGATTCCAGGACTTTTGATTTTTAATAGGAAGAACACATCTTTTTTAATGGGGTGGGGAATCTAGTTTAGTAAGCAGTAATAATAAGAGGTGACAAGGACCACAACATTGGTGTTCCCGAGGTGGCCTGTTCGAATGCATGTTTGATGAGGGAAGACCCACTTCGCTGGTGTTTTGGGGTTTTGTCACTAACTTTGCTTTAGACAGTTTGACATTCTCACAGAGTAATCACATCTTTTCACCTGTACCCTCACTGTCCTTGGTCAGAGGGTCACCGTGCTTTCTTGAGGGAGCCCTCAATTCCCACCAGCACCCATGCTGGCATTGCATAAGTAAGCTGGTCAAAAAATGAGTTGTCAGTAAGTTTGTCTGAGGACACAAAATAAGCAAAGATTTGGCAGGAAGATTCAAACTCAGAGCCACGATATTATTCATGAGTTATGAGCCACCATGAGAGATGAGCTGTTCAGGCCCTGGTTTCGATGGGAACCTGGCCCTGTGTTTGGGACTGCTATTCCCTCCAGCTCCGTTGCTGTGGTCTCTGGAGAGGGTAGCTTGGGGCTCAGCTCCATTCTGTGGGCATACGGCTGCTTCACAAAGCTTTTTAATGATGAACTTGCTAAGAAAACTGCTCATCTTTTTCTTTAACAAGTCTGGACGTTCCTCAGAGAGGCTTTCTTCTTGTTGTTTTTGTTTTTCTTGAAAATAGAAAAAGAGCCAAACATCTGGGCACCAAATGCCCAGAGTCCTGGTAGGTCCAGAGGATGGCCGCTCTGTGAAATGAACAGGTTGCCAGCTCATTGCTCAGCAAAGGCTCCGCATGCCACCCTCGACTCCGGGGTGACCTCAGTGCCCTGGTGAATTGTCGGTGGCCACGGGAATTGGCTTTAAGCAGTTCTGTGAGGCAGACCCTCTGATCAGTGAGGCCTGCCGTCCGCCTGAGGACTTGGGTCCAGAAATGGATCAACTTGACAACTGCACGATAGGAAAGCTCCCAGGTCCGTTTGCCTGGCGGTCCGTCCTTCGGTAACAATTTCAGGGTGTTGGCATGCCGTCCGTGAGAAGGGAGAGCTGAGCGCCCGGTGCGGCCGTGGGAGAGAGGTGTCAGGCTAAGGCTGACCCCCAGCGTACTCTTCCCGAGCCAGGTGTGTTGGCAGGAGTTTAGAGCACAACTCTTACAGGACAAGCAGCAGCTGTTCAAGTTATGAACGTGTAGAGATTTGCCAGAGATGATTCGGCTGGATCTTCCTTTTCTGCTAATTAACTCATCATCGTGTTATTTTTACCTACTATGTGTTCAGAGAAGAAAGAGGGGAACGGCCTGATGTTTCCTGAAGGGCAGCTGTGTGCGCGTGGGTGTGAGTGTGAGTGAACAACAGCCCTACGGCGGATATTAACGACATCATCAAAGAAACAAAGGCTCGTCGATGCGAAGTAAGCGGACAACGTCCCGGAGTCAGCACTCACTCCCAGGCCCGCGCAGGTCGTCCGTGGACGCTGGGTGACGCGCTGACTTGGGATGACGTGTAGACCAGGGTGGCTCAGGAGGCCCAACCACCGAGCAGCCTGCGCGTGGAGAGGGTACGGCAGGTGACAGGGCACCCTCACACGCTCCGTACAAACTGCCCCTCCAGTTGGACAGGGAAACAACTGAAAAATCAGACTGCTATCTGTTCCTCCACATTCTTCTGCCCCAAGGTGTCGTTCACATTGTTCCCTCTGATAAAACGGCCCTTGCCTGGCTCTTCTGTGTGATCTGGTTGGTTTGGTGAGGCTCTGACGGAGGGCCGCCTCCCCACGCAGCCTCCTCTCGTCTCCGCCTGTGATGGCCCTCTGTGCCCTCTGTCTGGGTCTTGTTTCAGGGTCGCAGCGGCCACTGCCAGTCCTCTGTCCTCCTTTCAGTCGCTGACTTGTCGGGCTGACCACCTGTGGCTTGGCTTGGGCCTGACACGCTGGCAACTGTATTTAAAGTCGGCAACACTGGGGGGGCCTCATGGGCTCGGGCTCACAGCCTTGCCTCCATCCCGTGTTCACAAAGACCCACGTGTCCCCTCCCCTCGGCCCCTCCACCCTGAGGGTTGTAGTATTACTTGCCCTTCACAGCTGGAGACTCGGCCACAGAGAGCTTAAATAACTCGCCAGGACTGCTGGCCAGAGAGCGACCAGCTTCCCAGCAGGCCTGCTGCGTCCGGAGAGGGGCTGCCCACGTCCCCACCGCTACCCGAGCCCAAACAGCCTCCCTTCTCAAGTCTGATACACAGTCCTCCAAAGGGCACGGTGGGAAACACCCTGGTCTACAAGCACCCCGTGTGTGAGCACAGCACAGCCCAGCACTCACCAAACGCATCTTCCACGTTTTATCCTCGTTCCAGGTCGAGAACTGTGGAGGTGGTCAGAGCAAGGTTCAAACTCAAGAACTTACAACCTGTGCGAGCAAGATCTCTACTTTCTTATAGATCTTTCCTATACTTTCAACAGAAAAGGCATGTTTACAGTGTAAGGGAGAGAATCGCAGTGCCCCTGGGACCCTGGCAGACCTACCCCAGGCTGACGCACGCTGACACACGGGACAGCCAGCCAGGATCACTGGGCCTCTCTGCAGCGTGTTTTGATGGAGCAAAACCTAAAACTGGAATAGCACCCTCTGGCCACAATGAACAGTGACTGCCTCATAATTGTCTGACCTGTTCAGACGGGGAGTGGTCCCGAGGCAGAAGGCCATTCCCGTTTTCCAGACCTGGGCGTTTTCTGCTCTCACCAGGTGATGCGAGTCCCTCCATCTCAAAGGGCTTGAGAAATTCATAGAGTCTCCTGTTTCCCAAAAACATTCCTCCTTTGTCCATAGTCTGATACTAAATAACCAAGCCAAGGAAATAGAAATGATTCCGATCTGTTAATGGTGCATGAAACATGGAGCATATGTCATAAATTACAAACACCCACATTCTGAAATTCAAGCTGAAATTGGGCAAGGGGCCCACTCAGGGGTCCAGCTCTTCAGATACTTTTAAGTAATCCAAATCCGTTGTTCCCTTGCCAGAGTCCGCCAATGTTCCCGGTGATAGGATTGAGGCCTTGTTTGTAGAAGGGACTAGTCTGATGATTAACCACGTTCCTAAGGTCACAGCACATTTTGTGTCTCCCCTGGACACACTGCCCTCAGTGCATGGGTGGCCTAGTCCCCCAGTACTTTGGAGACCCTCCTCCCTGCCCTCAGACGCTGATGAAGAGAGTGTTTCCTGATGGAACATTGTTGTTATAGCGGCATTCCAAAGCCTGCTCTTCTCGAATCCTGGAAGTCACAGGTTTGGACTGGCTGGAAGGGCCAGGGTGGGTGGGTCACCCTCGGGGGCAAATCCAGGGGCTGACAATGCAAGTTCTCTCTGCTGCTTTCGTTGTAAGGCCGACAGAGCGGCCGCGGCTCGGCGTCTGTGGTCCACGCGAGACCCTTGTGCACGTCCCCAGAGCACCCGGGGTCTGCAGTCCACAGTCTGTGTCTGGCCAGCTCCACCCTGGGAGCAACCACGAGTTCACAGGTGTGGACATCTCTGCACACAGCGTGTCTGCGAGCGTGTGCGTCTGTGCGTGCACGGGTGTGCGGGATGTGGGGACTGTCTCTGGGGTACTCGGGCTCTGGCCCTCAGAGAAGCGGAAAGGGTCTAGCTGGCGTCTCGTGGGTTCTCATTTATCATGAATCCTTGCTCTGAGAGTTATGCAGAGGTAAAGCACGATAGGTAAAGAACCACACGCGCTGGCAAAACGCTCACTCGCCTTCCTGTTACTCCAGTTCTCAGCAGCAAAAACAGAATTTATTCTTCTTTCTCTGTGCTTTGGACATGTCTTCAAAATGGTGTAAGGAAATCACTGTGTCCGTAGCGAAATTCATCTAAATAGCCAATTAGTTTTCAAATAACTTCCATTGGTCAGGCTTAATTTTTTTTTCTTCTCCGAAAGTATTCAGTTTACTATACTTTCAACAGAAAATGAGTTGGGGAAAAAATGACAGAAGTTAAAACCAGATGTTTGGATGTCGGTGCTAATGCCCAGTTTGAGAAAGAGGAAAATAAGGTAAAAAATAGGCTTTGCTTTTATTGTGTCTTCTAGTGATCGAACTCGTAGCGGGAAACCTTCCTGGTCAGCGTTGTTCCACGTATTTGTTTAAATGCCTTGGCTGTTGCTTCCAGTGCCACATGTTTTTCAGGACAGATTTTGGGTGAGGAGAAGTTGATGGCGTAACAGGACAGAAGGTCAGAGCCGCGGGAGCCTGGAGCAACAGCACCGGAGGCCCTGAGGGCGCGGCACCCCCGGACCCTGGGCGAGACCCCCTCCTGCGGCCAGACATCAGCGGGGGACCCTCAGGGCATCACAGGAGAAGGGGACTCCGCGAGGGACACTTTGGGTGAGAATGAAGACATTGGTATCACACTAGACCCCTCCAAAAGTCATTTGCATATTGGGGAGTTTTCAGACAATTTCTCTGAATTATATTTTAATCTAATGACAGATAATTTAGATCTGGTTTTTAGTAACGAGTGTCCAAATGACTATGTGTTCTCGCCCAGGACTCGAGCGCGTGCCCAGGCTGAGTTACAAATGATACTCTGTGGGTCACATCAGCTTCAGAGGACTTCAGTCCGCATACATGCGTCTCACCAGCCTGTTAGGCCGCCTTGCCGGTGGTTTGTTCTTCTTCAGAAAAGGGAAAAATTGCTTCCTCCCAAACGGATTAAAGCCTCTTTGCTCGACGCAAGCACACTGCAGCCCACACTGAGCGTGTGACCTCATGCTGGTTTTCTTTAGTCAACAACATGTGAGAGGCACAGCCCTTGCTTGTCTGCACCGTGACTAACGCTGCTCGGGAAACAGCGCTTCCAAAAGATCCCAGCTCCACAGCGATGCATGAGCCCCGGAATCCCCTCTCACGGGCCGGGGGACACAGCATCTTCGCTCCCTTACAACGGGAGAACAGGATTCGTGAACTAGGAGCAGTGGCTGAACGAAAGTCTTGTAAGAAACAACTAAACCAAAAGTAAAACCTGGAAGACAGCTGACAGGCTATAAAGTATATACCAAACATCCCTGAACAACCAGCTCTTGGAGGCTGGGAAGACACTATGTAGCAACTTCCCGAACAATGTCCTAGAGGCGCCTTTCCGCCACAAATTCCGTGACCCGCAAGTCGGCCGATTCTTACTTCCAGGAATGGTTTTTGTAGTTCCCTACAATTTGTTTCATACGCTTGATTCTTGCCTTTTATGTATAGTCTATTGTTCTTCTATCTTCTATTCACTTCAGAAAACAAATTGATTGATTGGAATGGAAGATAGAACTACCCAGCTCAAATAGCTTGGCTCACCCCTCCTTTCCTGCCCCTCCCCTCTCCCTGCCTCCGCTCCCCTCCCTCCCCTTTCCTCTCCCCTCCCCTCTACCCCTCTTGCTTGAATCCTCATCTGGGCACATTAATTGGATTTTCAGGGCACTTCGACATAGGCAATGAGACACAACTGCAATGTAAGTGTTTTGCCAAAATGTCAATGCCCTATGACAGTTTGCAGCTACTAACTCACCAAATAAAGCCATTTAGGCATCCATTGAATTACCCAGCAAGCATATTGGACACCACCCTTTTCTCAACCCCTGGGCTAGATACTGGATGTGTGATGGTGAGCCCTGCCCTCAGGCTTCACGCTTCCGCACCCGCTTACTTTCTGTGACCCTCTGTGGCTGCTGTCATCATCACGTCCCTGGCCTGGTGGTCATGACATCTGAGTTAACATTTCAATCTCTCCCTCTTTCAACCTCCTCCACATTCACATGTCTGTCATGAGTCTCCTGGAAATAGTGTTTCCCTTTTCTGAACAAATGCTATTTTATCCTTTGTTCCAAAGGCAACTGTCCTGCATAGAAAACCTTGGCCTTTCGGACAAAGCTCTGGTCAGGGTGACTTCATGGAACTGCTATTGACCCTGGGAGAGTCAACTTCCTAAGCTAATGTCTCCTATTAGATATTTGCAAGCACTTATGATGCATAGACTTCTTCTCAAGATCCACGTGAAAAATGTGCAGAACGCCACTGCAATCCAGGCCTGATTTTGTCGTAATTGCTCTATTCATGTTACACCCAGAATGCTAATTTCAATACCTTTTTCAGCTCTAAATCTTTCAATTTATTTTTGGTTTAACATGCCACATTTTCCATGAAGTGACCTAAAATATCACCAGCCGAAAATCATGTTAACCTAATTTGAAGTGTGATGGCACTTTGCACCTTGCTAACGAGCTCAGATTCTGTGTGACGCTGAGCTGTGCCCAGCCAGTCTGGTCTCCTGGGCAAGGCAGTGACCCTTACACTTGCACTCCTGGCCTTTTCAGGGGAACTTTGCAAAGGGAGGGTCCTCTAAATACGCAGGGAGTTAAATAAAGACCTGGATGTTGAGGCATGAGATTTCCTCTCAGCGTGGAAAGGACGTTTGTATGGTCCATTTGAGAAGAGAAGGTCATCTGATATGGGAAAATATAAAGCAATTTTTAAACTCAATGATAATTTTATTTATACACACAGTAGCATTATTCTGTATGGAATCATCTCGAGGTATCAGTAGTAGGGGCCACAGCTGTAATCTGATGCTGTTTTATACAACATTCTAAAAATAGTTGTATGCTTTCCCACAATTTCTATGCTGGAAAACACATAGAAATAACTCTGAAGCAACTTTTGAAATTAAATCCTTGCAATTCCTGATTTCAGAGAATGAAAATTACACTGTATATTTGCAAAAAGAAATAAATGAGAAAACCTCAGGATTAGACACCCTGTAACACGTCATCATAGTAGCTAGTGTGATGTGCCGTCCTCACGGCATGTCCCCAGGTGTCCCAGCTCTGGCCTGTCACTGTCTCACACAGAAGGTCAGAGCTTTGAGGTGGGCAACCTTCGTCAGTGCCTGGCGTACCCCAGGTCCTCAGTGACTCTCTGCAGAAGGAGTGTTGCCATAGCCATTTGGAGCAGCACGCACGTTTATAGCTCAGACCACTGGATGAGTGGAAGAAGTACCAGGAGGAGGTTGTGTTTGCTTTTATCTTAATGGCAAAAGAGATCCCAGTGATTTTCCCTAAGCTTTACCGCATTCTGGCCAGGAAGATCAAATCCTACCTTTCCTGTTTGTTTCACCATCCCTGTTCTATGCACATTTTTCTCTGTTCCTTGCATGTCTTGTTGAATGCTAGTCTCACTCTCCTGTGTTGGCTCTCACAAGACTAACGATTCACGTGATACTTTGGAAAGTATCATGTGGTGATAAGTCAGCCATTGAACCCAGTTCTGCCCGGATGGATGGCAGACCCTCCACGCTCGCTGACTCCACTTGCGAGGAGAAGGAACTGTTTCCGGTGCCTTAGAATCAAGACGCAGTTTGAAGGCCCTGAGGCTCAGGCACCTCTGATTTTCAGTGTCCTGGGGCTGGCACTATCCTGGGGGCAGGGCTAACCCTGCAAGCAAGGCAGCTGCTGGCAGGAGCTCCGGGGGCCAAGGCAGAACCGCATGGTGTTTCTCACTGGACCCTGGAGGCAGCATCCTTGCAGAAGAGTCTGCGGTGAGGTCAGGCAGGTCAGCCCGGCAGCCTGGGGTGTGCTGACAGCGGGACTCACACACTGTGATGGTTTCAAATGTCCACGTTCAAAGTAAGCCCACTGGGTTAGCTCTCCTGGGAAGGGTGCCGACACATAAGCATACGTGCACAACCAGAACTGACGGACTATTCCGTGTCAAAAAATAAGCTGTCTTAGTACGTCATGCAAGACCTGTTTCTGCAGGGGTGGGCAGAGGAGGGGGGTGAGGAGAGGCTGCTTCCCATCTGTGCTGCTTCCACAGACAGTAACGAGAGATGAACACTTGCTCCGAAAGGAAATGGAGTGTATCGGGGGACAGGCCCAGGCCCTGGTCACATCTCCTCCTCTGGGCCGTGACCCTGGGTCAGGTCTACCGTCTTCTCTTCAGACAGCATGGAATTCTACTCCGTCTCCCTTAATGTATTTTATAAATTGTAATGATGTTCCATCTGAAAAAGATTCTAAGCACTGCAGAATGAATTGTTAACTTTCCCCACTTTATTTTTTTATTTTTATTTTTATTTTTTTAAAGATTTTATTTATTTATTCGACAGAGATAGAGACAGCCAGCGAGAGAGGGAACACAAGCAGGGGGAGTGGGAGAGGAAGAAGCAGGCTCATAGCGGAGGAGCCTGATGTGGGGCTCGATCCCATAACGCCGGGATCACGCCCTGAGCCGAAGGCAGACGCTTAACCTCTGTGCCACCCAGGCGCCCCGTTAATTTTCCCCACTTTAAGCTAGGTGCTGCGATCCTGTGTTTTATTGTTTAATAGTCTATGATCCATGGTGAGGGAAAAGAGTAACTGCCAAGTCTTCATTTTGTCAATTGGATTTAAGTTTTTTATCTGATACTTTTGCTAGTTCATGGCGGCAAAGAGTCCAAGTGATGGTCTAGCAGTTGTGAGAAGTCTGGACAAGGCCTAATAATAGTGCTGAGAACTTCCTGTGTTTGGTGCAGAAGCAGAGAAAGGGCAACGGAGGGGCACGCACCCAGGGTAGGGACATGCTACTGAGCACTTGCAAGTGTTCAAACCCTTCTCAGTGGGCTTTCTGTGTCCTGCAGTTCTGGCTCCTGTCTACTTGGCACATACATAGCAGATTACTCTTTCTGGAGAAGAGTTCGGATCCCTGAGCCCTAGAATCTCATCATTAGGAGGGACGGGACAGGTGGTCTCCCTAACACCATCGCTGGAACGTAGATGCAGTGTCTGGATGCTGCCAGCGAAAGTTTTCTCGAAGTAGGACTCTCCACCCAGCTGCCTGAGGGTCACCTGGGATCCTGTCAAAATTCCCCTTCTGTGTCTCCCCACCAGGCCCCCTGAACCGGAAACTTGATCACCCATATTACCTGGCAGAGTGCTATGCAGCCCAGATCGGAGGACCACAGAACAAGGGGGTCCATTTCATGGTGGGCAGCTCTAGTTGTCAGAGAAATCTTGTAAAGGTACACTCAGAACAACGAAGAAAGAAAGAGTGGGGGGAGGGAGAGGGGAAGAGGAAGGAAGGAAGGAAGGAAGGAAGGAAGGAAGGAAGGAAGGAAGGAAAAGAAGAAAGAAAGAAAAAGAAAGAAAGAAAGAAGAAAGAAAGAAAGAAAGAAAGAAAGAAAGAAAGAAAGAAAGAAAGAAGGAAGGAAGGAAGGAAGGAAGGAAGGAAGGAAGGAAGGAAGAAAGAAAGAAAGAAAGAAAGAAAGAAAGAAAGAAAGAGAGAAAGAAAAGAAGGAAGGGAAAGAGAGGGAGAGAAGGAGAGAGAGAGAAAGAGAAAGTTTCATCTGCAGAAAGCTGTTGTCCATGTGACCCCATAGCAGAGTTGAATCTGTGGCAACAAAGAGGGCGGGTCTGAGGTCTGAGGCTCCCACTGTCTTTCTTGCATCTTAATTGGAAAAGCTCTACTCTGCTACGTGAGCCTGTGATATTTCTCTGGGCTAGAGCCCCCATGCTAATCTTTCTGATACGGGCAGGAAGCTTCTAGGCATGCCCTCGAAATGCCCATCAGCGGTTTGCAGGAACAGAGGGTGTGCAGGGCTTCAGGTTCTGTCCTACACTTTGGGGTGCAACTTGTAGTCTGAAGGGACCCAGCCCAGACCTTCATCCTTCCTGTGAGAGAGATCATTTGTCCTCAGCCATCCATGACCCCAAGTTAGAGATGGAGCAGCGTGGGTGAGTGAATGCACTCATGCTTTATGCTCTTAAAAATAATTTCTGAAGTTCATAAAATTAAAAAGAGTAGTCGTAGCACAATGTGGGTAGCAAGGATGCATGTGTCTGAGCCCCATCTGTCATCTCAACGAGTGATGAGGCCAGATTTGTAATTTAGCTTCTAAAGTCTAATAATCACCAAATGTTTAACCAGACCCCCTTGGCTAGCTCCCTTATAGCAGGGACATGCAAATGCAATTCAACAGGAAAAAATGAAGGTTTTCTCACTGTCATAACAAAATCAGCCCTCTCCTTCTTCCTTTATCCTCCAGAGAGATCACTCCAAGATATCCCACAATTTGCTTTTCCCCAAGATCCTGAGCCTGCATCAAACATACATGTGCATGTCCACGTGCAGACAAAAGCACAGGAGTACACCCATGTGTGAAGAGCGGCAGTAGGCAAAATCATGCCAGAATGTGAGCCACTTCTCCTGAAGACGCATTAGTATTGTCTGGAACGGTCATTGCTGTGGATAAATCTGATATGAATTTGTCTGGGGGACAATTGGGATGCCCTTTATTTGTTGCCATTTCGTTTTTTTAATAGACTTTAATTTTAAAGCACTTTTGTATTTACAGAAAAACTGAGCAGAGAGTAATGAACTCCTTTACGCCCCCCCCCATTCCTTACCAGCGCTCTTCCCCAGGACCATCACCCATTAGTGGGGCACACTTGTTACAGCTGACGGGTCATTACTGACACATTTTTATGACTCATGTCCGTAGCTTACGTTAGGGTTCACTGTGTCATACTGCTTGTGCGTTTTGACAAGTGCATAGTGCCACGTATCCATTATCACACCATCATGCGGAGTGGGTTCCCTGCCCTACAGTTCCCTTTGTGTAATCCCTCTCGCACAGTCTTCCTATCTTTATGTAAATCCAAGTTCAGGCTTGTATACTTTCCCTTCTCTCTTCAGAACTTCTTGTAACACTTTCACAGGGCAGATCTACTGGCCAAAATCAATTTTTGTTTGTTTGGTAAAGTCTTTGTTTCTCACTTTTGAAAGATAATTTTGCTCAATACAGAATTCTAGGCTGACAATACTTTCTTTCAACATGTTAAAAATCTCATTCCATTCTCTTTTTGCTTGTGTGGTTTGTGAATAGAAGTCTAATATCATTCTTATTTGTCCCCTCTAAGCGAAGTAGATTTTTTTCCCCATTCTGGCTTCTTTCATGATATTCTCTGTATCTTTGGTTTGAATGTGATATGCTAGGTACATATGTTATGGTATTTATCCTCTTTGGTGTTTTCTGAGCCTCCTGGACCTGTGGTTTGGTGTCTGCCACCAATTTTGAAAAATCTCAGCCAGACATTATTACTCCAAATATTTTTTTCTGTTTTTTTCTTTCTTTTCTTTTGTAATTACCTGACAGTTCTTGGACGTTCTGTTCTCTTTTTTCTTTATTTTTCTCTTGACATATCTTCAAGCTCACTGGTTCTTCGATTGGCCATGTTCAGTCTGCTCATGAGCCCATTAAACACATTCTTCAGTTCTGTTACAATGTCTTTATTTCTAGCCTTTTTAAAAATCTTTCTTAGAGTTTCCATTTCTCTGCTTACATTACCCATGTTTTCCCACATGTTGCTACTTTCTCTGTTAGAATTGTTGGCATGTTAATTATAATTGTTTTAAATTCATGGTCAGATAATTCTGAAATCTGTGTCATATCTGAGTCTGGTTCCGATACTTGCTTTGTGTCTTCAGACTGTGTTTTTGCCTTATGGCATGCCTTGTACTTTTCTGTTGGAAGTCAGACATGATGTGCTGGATTCAAGTGAGTGAGGTCAACAGGTCTTTAGTGTGAGGTTTTGTTTATCTGACAAGGAACCCAGCTTTGTGTATTGTTTGCTGTGGCTGTGGTGTCAGAGGTTAATATTCCCTCTTGTTCTTGCTTTTGTTTCCCTCTTGCTCTGGGGCTGGTGTCTCAGACATGCAGCTCCATCTGGTGTGACACCGTGGCCCAGCCGATGCCAGGAGCTGTGGGGGTGCAGTGCTCCCTGGTCCTGTAACCAGCCTCAGTCCTGCAGTCAGACTCTGTCCTGGCTTCTGGTCCTCTTGCTTCCTCCCCACAAAGGAACATGGGACGTCCAGAACCCACTGGAGTTGGGCATTTTCCTTTCCCTGGGGTGGCAGGCTCTGATAAAGCCCAACTGGTCAGGCTCTGGTGAAGCCGTTTCCCTGGAAGGCCAGCCCTGTAAGAAGGACAGAGTGCTCTGGGCATATGTCAGAATGGCTCCTTTTGCCCTCCCACTACCGCAAGCTGGAGGGAAAGTCTGTCTAATCTTTGCTCTGAGAACCTAGGGGAGTTCCTGGAGGTAAAACTCACCACAGTCGTGGGCCTTCCAGTGGCGGGGCCCAAAGGGGTTTTATCAGTCTCTCAAGCTTGTCTACACCATCTCCAGCAACTACTCAATTACCCTTCATCGGCTATCTCAGCAGCCTCTGCTCTGGTGTGCTGGTGTGCTCTGTGTCTTCCTCCTTGGGTCTCATTTTCAGGGTGTTGTTTGTCCTATGACCTCAGTTCTCTGATGAATCTAAACAGATGTTCAGTCTGAGTAGCTATTCTCTTGTTGTGAGGACAGGAATGGCAATGGCCAAGCTCTCCACACCTACTAGACACCCAGAGTCAGCCATTGTGCTTTTCCCCTGCAACCAGCATTTCAACATTCAGACTTCAAAGTGTTTCTTAGTGTTAGCCTAGCCACTTACCAACTTTTGAAAAATATATTTTAAAAGATTTATTTATTTATTTATTTATTTGAGAGAGAGTGAATGTGTAGGGGGAGGGGCAGAGGGAGAGAGAGAGAGAGAATCCACAAGCAGACTCCCTGCTGAGCACAGAGCCTCATGTGGGGCTCGATCCCAGGACCCTGAGATCATGACCAAGAGTCAGTCGCTTAACCAACTGAACCACCCAGGTCCCCCAGAAAGATATATCTTAAATGGTTTGATTCATCACTGAATTTGCTTTGTAATAAATAATTTATTTGTGTAGACACTATAATTTTCTAAATAGTTGCATTATCCTAAAGACCTTAACCATCTTCAGGTATATTTACTAAATTATAGGTTTTCCCCCTAAACATTTGTTAATCTTAATATTGCCAAACATATAGAAACATTTTAGAATCAGGCATATGATTTTTGAGCCTAATAATAATAAATGAGGTAGGAGGGTAGACTCATTTTTTTCTGTACAATCCCTCCCACGTATCTACATGTAAGCTTATCTCTGGTAGAGACACAAAGAAAGACAAAAATAGTGACATTTAGTTTTTATTAAATAAATACTATTTATTTATTATTTACTAAAATGCTTATTTTTAAATAAATACCGTATTTACTTTAAAAATACTTAAATATGGGGCGCCTGGGTGGCACAGCGGTTAGGCGTCTGCCTTCGGCTCAGGGCGTGATCCCGGCGATCTGGGATCGAGCCCCACATCAGGCTCCTCCGCTGTGAGCCTGCTTCTTCCTCTTCCACTCCCCCTGCTTGTGTTCCCTCTCTCGCTGGCTGTCTCTATCTCTGTCAAATAAATAAATAAAATCTTTTAAAAAAAAACTTAAATATATAAGATGCTTCAATGACAAAGAACAGCATATTAATTCATTACAAATGGAATAAATGTGTATTATGTGCCAGAACCCTGTAAGAGTCCTGGGTAACCCACGGGATAGTGTCAGGCACATTTGCTGACCTGGTGATCCAGATTCCTGTCTCCCCAGTAGGAGGAATGACCTTGTCATTCAAGTCCATTGTGGGAGGAAAAGCCCTTCCATGTGGATAACCCAAGATCCCTACCCCAGAACTGTGGTTAGGAAGGTAGTACACCATAATAGAGTCTCCACGGACCTGGGAAGCCGTCTTGTGCACCGCCGGCATCAGACCAGGAGGCTGGGGCCAGAGGGCTGACGGGCCAGGCCCCCGAGCCCTGGGGATCCCTCCCCTGGAGGCCCCTGAGTCCTGCTTCTGCGGCTGGGGAAGCATCAGCCAGGCGGGCGGGGCGGTGAGCAGCGATCTCCAGCAAATTTCAAGAAGGAATCATTGTTGATTTGGGCTAGAAGTACTAACTTACGTGTCCACTGTGGTGGTTAGTTTTATGTGCCAGTGTGTCCGGGTATGTCTGGGAGGGTGTTTCCAGATGAAGGTGCTGTTCACGTCGGGGCCTGGGTAGGAGATCGCCCTCTGTGGTGCGGTGGCCGCAGTCTAATCCCCTGAAGGCCAGAGCAGGAGGGGAACCCAAAATTTGCTGTCTCTGCCTGGTATTTACATATTTTTAAATAAAAATTGCACATATTTTAAGTGTACAATACAAGGAGGTGAAGCCCATGGTCCGACTCCTGCGGTGCACCGACCGCACCTCCCCGCGCGCACCTCCCGCGCGCACCTCCCGGACCCGGCCGCGCTGTGCGCGGTGCACCTGTCCTCTCCGAATACTCCACTTGTCATATTCCAAACTGGGTTTTAAAAACCAGACAGTATTTTTTTCTTTATGTATGAAGTGTTACCAGATTTTTAAAAACTTTCAGGAAATTAAGAAAATAAATGTTGAAGCGGTCATGTAGTTATCCGGATTGAAGGGTCTGTGAGGGGCCACACTGGCGTCCTCACTCTCAGCGCGAGGCGAGCGCAGGGAGGCCAGGGCGCGGAGCGGCGGCTGCCCGCTTCGGCTTCGGCTTCGGCTTCTGCGTTCCCCTGGCCGGGTCTGCGCGGTCTCGCCGTCCCGGAGCGAGATGAGCAGCGCGCACCGCCGCCGTGCAGCTGGGCCTCGCCGGGTGTGCTGCTCCGCGGAGCGTGGGTCCTCCGCTCGGGAGCTCCAGCACCGGGCTCTGAATAGCGGCCCGGAGCTGGGGCTTCCTGCGTCAGGAGCCTGTCTCAAGTTGTTTTGCTTCTGCTGAGCATGCTTAAACAAGCGGTTTACAAACAAAGCACCATGGGTACTTTGGGTTATGTGGGCATGGGCTGTGAACAGATGCAAAATCTTGCAGTTTTCAAACATTTTTGTGTTTCTTCGTGAAAATCTACATGCTGGTCACCAGGCGCACTTGCAGGGAATACTTCATCTGGACGAGGCGTGGAGAGGTTTGCACAGCGGGCGCACCCTGCCCCCACCTTGGTGACCTCTCCCCCGAGGACCGCAAGCCCCACTGATGGGCAGTTTCTGTGAATGAGGCATAAATTTTGAAGTAATTGCAGTACTCTTTAAGTATAACCAACTTCCTGTACTACGTACTTCTTAGTAAAAACCCTCTTAAATTATTAGGCTCATGTACTTGCTTTAGGAAAAAGTATTTTGATCGAAGCTGAAATGTTTCTGAGCACTCACTGACCATAACCCTGGGGTGTGTCCCGCAGTGAAGAGCTGAGCCCAGCCTGTCGTCCTGCCCCCTGGGACTGTTCCCCCGGCTCTGCACTTGGTGAGCTGCCTGGTAAGTGGCTAATCCCCACTGTCCACAAAACACTTGGTAAAGAGGGTGACTGTGTTTTTAGACCAACTTTAAAACTAATACTGTGCTCCAAATATACCAGCATTGCCTGAATTGAGACCCCCGAAAAAACTGAAAGATTTTTTCCATAAACGCAGCCCTGAAAGAAGGACCCAGACCAGGGTTTGAGGATTGCCCACAGCTGGCCAAGTGCCAACGCCCGCAGAATTAAACCCTGGAAGACAAACAAGCAGGTGTGTGTCCCACTGAGTTACAGGCGAGGAGGGGGTGAGTCCCTCCTGGCCTCCACCTCTGGAACCTTCTCACCCCACTCTAGTTTCAATACAGGCTTGCTGTCCTCTACACACATGTCCATAAAATGGAATCTGTTTCACAAACTCTAAAAACAGATGGAAACAGCTGGGTAGATTTTCGTGGGATTGGGATTGTGAATCTAGAACGGCCCTGCCTGTGCGCCTGTCAGGCTCACACTGAAGGGTGCGGGATGCCCCACGAAGACCCTGCAGTGCCTCTTCCCGGGAGGCTGAGATGGCAATGCACGCGGTCCTTCCCGCTCAGGGAGACTTCTATCCAAGAGAAAACAGGCAGTTTCCGCCCAGACCTCTCAGCTCTGTCCCGCCATCCTTTCCAAGACACGTGTGAGTCCTACGGACGCGTCTCAGCTTCTCTTCCTTCATAGGTTCATGTAATTCTACCCAGTCGCTAACGCGAAATGCCTCCGTCTTTTCTGAGCTCATTCATTCTTCCCTGACTCTTGATTCTGCTTTGCTTTCACTTTCTATCTCAAGAGCCAGTTTTTCCGCGAAGAGCTCTGTTCTTTTTCCCCTCACCCCAGCAAGGAATTCAGATAACATCTCTCTTATCTGAACACTGTCCACTTCTATCAGGAGTTGTCTTTTCAACCTGCTTATAGCTCTTTGTCAGTCTACTTTCTTCTCGTTACAGCCCAAGTTTGTAGACTTCCGGAGTCTTCGGAAGGTCTGATTGCTTGCACACCTGTTTTTTCCCAGCTTTCTTAGCTCTAACTGGGATATAACATTGTGTGAGTTCGAAGGGTACAGTGGGTGGACACTTGGGCAGTGGTCGCCACAGTGCACCCATCACCTCGCGTAACTGCAGTGAGGACACCCACCGTCTTGGTGAAGATGATGGGTACCTAGTATACTTTCAGGCACATGCTACAGTCTTACAAACTATAGTCCCCGCGCTGCACTCATTCTACTTATACCTGGAAGTTTACACCATTTGGGCCACATGCCCCCATTCCCCGCCAGCCCACGGTACTCACCAATCCACTCTCTGAGTTCAGCTACTTTAAATATTTCAATTTTTATTTGTTCAATATGCCTCAGAGAAAAGTTAGCCTTCTGTGGAAATTTTGATGCCCCAATAGAACGGGACCGGCTAAGAGTAGTTAGTAAAAGTTTGTGCTGTTTCGCTCTGAAATATTCTATAAGAAATGGCCACTGAAAGGCCCAGGGTTGGTGACATTCTGTCCTTTTTCTCAGGTCAGTCGTGCAGCTCATGGAGAAGCCGTGGGCTGGGGAGTGGAGCAAAATACAGAGAAGGGACACAGAGGGAGCAGAACGCAGATGACACACACGGAAGCGTGACTCAGGTGGACAGACCCGCCCGGGCAGCAGGGGGTGGTTCTCCCCGGACGGAGGACACCAGGCCAATGAAGGCTCGGGCAGACTCCGAGTGGGGAGATGGGGAAGGGTGATGCTCAGGAAGTGGCCTGAAGATTGTGGGGGATGTCCACCCAGGAGCACGGGGAGCATGGGGACCGTGGCCAGAGGTGACAGTGGCAGCTCATGTTCCTCGAACACATTCTGTTTCAGGTGAGGAGGCTAGTTCAGTCTCCTCGAGGCTCCAGGGAGGGAGGTACTGTTACTACTGCTGCAGTCAGATGATAGAGCTGAGACCTGCCAACGGTGCAGGGAAGCCGATGTCTCGGCCGCTGGCAGCGTCTGCCTGCCTGGGACAGGTGGCAGGAGTGCGGCGGACAGGAGCCAGCACAGCCACAGATCCCGGCGCATCTGTGACACATGCAGCCCCAGGGAAGTCACCTCGCAGGCTTCCAGCACCAAGGAGCAGGTGCAGCTCGGGAGGGGAGCCACTTCTGAGGAGACCTTCTGGGGATGGGTGCAGAGCACCTGCTTCCAGACAGATGAGGCTCTGCTGGAGTGAATGTCTTGGAGCTGAAAAAGGTGTGATGAGGATGGGGCAGTGTGTGTGGAGGCATGGGGGCCAGCGTGGAGACTGGTGACAGCAGGAGCTATGCACAAAGGAAGACTGAGGGTACTCAATCCCGCAGGGGAGGGGGCAGGTGAAAGGTCAGCGGCCCATCCTGAGGAGGGTGACAGTGTTGTCCCAGAAGGTTTGGCCGTTGTTGGGGACAGAAGGGAGACTCTGAGGGGTGCAGGTGCTGGGCCCAGGTCCCAGGGAGCGTGGAGATTTGGGGCTCCTGTGTGTGCACACGTGAGGTTGGGCTACGGCCAGAGGGAGAGGGGCACCATGACAGGGGGTGTCCGGGGCCTGGCGGCAGCATAACAGGCCAAGAGGGGCGACGAGGAAGATCTTGGGGTGCTGGGCTCATGCCCCTGAGCCGGTGCAGAACCCCAGGGCTAGAGGGCCCTTGAGGCAGGGAGGCCTTGGGCTGAACACAGGAAAATTCTGGGAAGGCAGGCGGCTCACTGAGCGTGTTTTCTGTTCTTTCCAGAGGGAATGAGCTCAGCAGGAGGGGGACAGGTGCTTTCAGGATTTCTCCCAGACCCGTAGCGCAGAAGGGGCCGGCCTCCCGGGTCTGGGCGGGCGGAGTGGCTGCTCCGGGGCCTGTGTGCTTCTCACCGTGCTTCCTCGCGCTTCCGCAGGGGTGAGCTGGCTCCCGGGGAGGGAAGGACAGGAATTTGGGAACTGGAGTCGAGAGAGGGTCAGTCATCGCCTGAGGCCACAGGGCGTGCGGAGGCAGAGCTGGGATTCAAAGCCAAACCCGTATCATTTCGTATCATGTTACCTTTTCAGCACAGAGTTCTACTTTCCAAAGAGGAATTAAGTTGAAATCCTCTCACTTGAGGTCACCAATACTTCTACCGTAAACCAGCTTTCAGGGAAAAAAGTGACTTCTTGGAGCTCCACAATGTGTTTCTTTTAATCAAACGCGTGCAAGCCTGGGAGGCTTCCCGGCCGCAGCTCTGCGAAGGTGTTGGGCAATAACGCAGACGGGCCGCGCTCCGCACAGGCTTTCACCGTGGGGGGTGACCGGCTGCCATCCCGTCAGGATGTGGCAACGATGCGGTTTAACATTCCTGGTGAACTGGGCCAGAGCGAAGGGACGCGTCTGTTCAGGACCTTGAAACGCGCCTGCCTTGGGGGCCTGTGCGTCACGCGTGGCTGCGTAAGGAACAGCCGAAGCCCAGCCCGGTGTCAGCACAGCCTCGGCGGGAGACCCGCCCAGACCCACGCGCTCCTGCCCCTGCACGCGGGTGGAAAGGAAGGCCGCGTCCGGTGTGCGGCGAATCTCGCACACAGAGCCGGGCGGGAGGAAGGGGGCAAGCCATCAGCTTAGTGGCTCACAGCTCGAGAGAAAATGGAGAGACTCTTCTTCAAAATCTTTTTTTAAATTAACCAAGAGGTCAGTCCTCACCTTGTTCCCCGGATTTATTTTCCTGAAAGGGATGGCTGGGCGACGTGGTTTGTATTACGCAGGCGTTTCTTGGTGCCGTCCTAGTACTGCATGCTTCTCAAAACAGACTCCTTGGGTTACGTGTGGACAACGCACCAGCGAGCAATGGCCGTGGGCCACGTCCAGACACGGACGGAGACTCACTCATTTATGACCTATGTGTGTTATCTGTGGCTGCTTTTGTCACAGACACCAATGGCTCACAGCCTAAGTATCTACATTCAGACATTTACAGAAAATTCTGCTGCCTTGGCCTAAGGGATACATGTTTTGGACAAAAGTTGTGAGCTGGGTCACAGGCGACGTCCTGCTGACAGAAACGCTGCAGAAGCCATAACTCATTTACGCGGAATCCGTAACTCGGTCTGCGGCCATGCGTTAAAATCCTGATGAAATACGACGGTCTGGGCAGTGCGGAAGAAACTGAGAACAGAAACCCAGGGATTGCATAACCCCTTTCTCAGGATAGGAAAATGTGACCCCTCGTCTCTGAGAGATGGTGACAAGGCTCCTCATCGAGACGGTATATTGGGTGAAAAACAACCAGTTACAGGTGAGAAAGGGCAGCCAGAGGCATGTGGTACGGGGGATTCCACAGGGAAACCGACCCAAGACGGTAGAAGCAGCTAGGGCCTGGCACAGCCCTGACAGCCCTACACGACCCTGACCTGCGACAAGTCTGGAGTCCCAGCACAGGACTTTCCTGTTTTGAGGGCAGGAGAGCAGTGGGCACAGAGACGGAAGAAAGCGGTGTGTCCACATCTAGAAAAGTTTGGCGTGTATGTAACCCATGACCCAACTACCCCACCCCAAAGGAATTCTCCTATCAGTGCACAAAGAGACCTGGCCACAGATGTGCATGGAGGCGTGGTTTGTGAGGTGAAACACGGGGACATCCTAGGCGTCCATCAGCAAGGAAGTAGGTGAGGACGCCGAGCTCTACGCCATCACACGTTACACAGCCGTTGGAAAGGAGTCGTCTGAGCCCGTGTGCAGCGTGCGTAAGTCTCGGAAACTCAGGCCGGTGGCCATCGCGAGCTGAGAGGGATACGAGTGCACACTATTTATGTTGGCCTGAGCTGTGGTCCCTGTGGTCACACACATGTGTGTGGTCAGGGCAGAAAACACTTTGCAGGATGGGTGCTGTCCAACCTCAGGGCACGGGGACGATCTGGGTGGGGTGTCAGGGTGTCATTGGGGTTGCAAGCTGATACCGGTGGGGCCTTCTTGGTTCTTTGAAAAAGAAAATTAGAAGAAAACATGTTAAAACATGTTCACATTTGCTGTTGAATTTTTTCTAAGTAGATGACATAAGAGTATTAACTTCTTCTCTGTTCTCTTCGGAGTGGCAAAAAATTCCCTAAATGAGAGAAAAAATGTATTTATATTAGTAGTGTTCTAGATACATCAAAACCTTCTCTTTTCTTGTCGTAATTTCATAGCCTTCTCACTGATTTATTTTATTTTGTATTTTCATGTACCTCACTCCTACTGCTAATGGGCCATTTGTATACTTTTTGAGATGGGAAGTAAGGAGGGCACGTATTGCATGGTGCACTGGGTGTTACACGCAACTAATGAATCATCAAGCCTTACATCAAAAACCAGGATGTACTGTATGGTGACTAACATAATACAATAAAAAATATTATTAAAAAATAAATAAAAATAAAATAGCAAAAAAATAAATAAAAATAAAATAGCAAAAAAATAAATAAAAATAAATAAATTTTTAAAAAAAGAAAGGTCATCTTTGTACTAAGGTGGCAAGACGGTGTGCCATCATACACACACCGTCTTCGTAAGGAAACAGGTGGGGATCATATCAGACAGCTACAGACAGGTGTGGTGCAGTCCTCCTTCTTGGTGACATGCATGGCAGCTGACTCCTTGTAACTTCCCAGTGTGTGTGTGTGTTCATGTGTGCATGCATGAGTGTGTGCTTGTGGCATGCATGCCTGTGTGTCCATGTGTGCACGCATGCATGTGTATTTGTGGTGTGCACACATGTGTTCGTACATGCACACATGCGTTTCGGTGTGTTCATGTATGAATGCATGCATCTGTGCTGTGTGTTCATGAGTGCACGCCTGTGTGTTCATGTGTGCACACATGTGTTTGTGGTGTGTGTGTTCATGAGTGCACACATGTACATGTATTGCGGTATATGTGTGTGCACGTGTGTCTAACAGAACAGAATGAAATCATCCTCCACAGCCAACTCAGGAGAGGGGATAGGGCTGGAAAAGCCTCAGGAACTGTAGACAGATGTTGGGACTGACACAGACACAGGGTGATAAATATTCCCCAAAGCTCCTGGCCAAGGCGAGGTCGGACTCTGTAACAGCAGAGGTGGGACTAAGGCAGGGAGGGTTAGGATGAAAGGCAGGCCGGGGGCCCCAGAGACAGCAGGAGTTCAGCAAGCGCACGGCCACGTCCTGGTCCAGGAGAGGACTGGAAGGGCCGGCAGCTGGGAGCCCGAGTAGGTACCAGTTTTCCAACGGGGGCAACCCAGCCCTCGCTACCGAAACTGCTCTGTGGACCCCGACCAGTAGCCGGTGCGGGTGAGGAATGCGGTGCTGCTGTGAGCCGACACAGCCGGCCAGAAACTCGGGAGGCCGGGCGGTGTGACTCCACAGAAAAAGGGATGTGACCCGCGGGGCGCTGACTCCCTTAGGGACAGGCGTGAACACTGGAACGTTCAGCAGTTTACAGAAGAGCGTAAGACACACATCCAGTCCTGAGAGAGCACAGGGCGCGGGGCTGCATTCTGAGAGATCCATGGGCCAGCTGCAGGCCCTTTGTGGTTTGAAAAGCACATTATAAAGGATTTCTAATGAGTCTCCTTGCATTTTGGCAAATATGACTTTATTTTTCGAAAGTATGTGGTTTGTGAGGTTTAAGTAATTTTTGTGTAAATTTTTGTACATTTTTGACTCAAATGACACAGAAATCATCATAAAACAGTTGAGAGATGCAGATATCACTAACTTTATGCCTACCTTTTACTTTGCGGAAATACGCGGAAGTCAGAAGCGACAGCTAAGGCTGCTGGGCGGCTCCGGCTGAGAACACGGGAGTGAAGCCTCGGTGTTGTTTCCCTTCTTCTGCTTCGCGGACGATTATGCAAGAGCTCATTAGAACACCGTTTAGCCGGAACACGAGTGTGCGCTAAAAAACCAGCTTAAGCCTAAAGGGGCACAGGATTTCTTCATCAAAATTTATTCCTGGTTAATTATCTGTATCTCGGCTCCCGAGAAAGAGAACCGAGTCCGAACAGACCCGTCTCCACGCCGCCCTTTGCCTCCTAGAGGACGACCTGCTGTTTCGGGCAGGCGTTGATGGCGGTAAGGTGTGACTCACGGCGGGGTGTTAATGTTGGACGTGTACGTGTGTGTATGTTTAAGCACATGTACCTGTGTAAGGAGACGCGTGGAGCTCGTGCAATTAAAGCAGGTTTTACGCCGTTCCAGTGTGATCCGTGGGCTTTTCCTGGTCGTAGCCAGCGTCCGTATGTAGCTCCCACCACCCCAAATTCACCAGATGGAGTTTATGTGGAAGTTGTTTATCAGATATTTTAAGAATTGACTCTAATGGTGTTTTGCTTATTTCTTTTCTTGTTCTTTACAAAACACTTCCTCAGGATATTTCCATATCAATAATTCTCTATACACACACATATATGTGATATATATAAAAATATATATCATGGGGGCGCCTGGGTGGCTCAGTCGGTTGAGCGTCTGACTTTGGTTTTGGCTCAGGTGATGATCTCAGGGTCGTGAGATCGAGCCCCAAGTCATGCTCCATGCTCATCGGGGAGTCTGTTTGGGATTCTCTCTCTCCCTCTTCCCCCAGCTCTCTCTCTCTCAAATAGATAAATCTTATATATATATATATATTTTTTTTTTAAATAGATAGAACACTTTAAAACTTTAATTTTCTCCTAGTATTCTGCGCCAATCATTCATGTTACTCGTTCGATTCTCCTGGGAGACAGCACTTACAGGAGCAGACGGAGTGGGGCAGAGGGAGCGCCCCGGGGAGCGAGCATTCTGCGATTCTTCTGTTCAGGACTAGTGACTGTGGTGAGTTCGAGTATTCTTTATTCATTGCTTCTGTTTTGGAATTTCTTATATTTTCAATGAAAAATTTATATACCCAACTTAAAATACAGAGAGAAAATGGAACAAAATCCCCAAGTAATCCCACAGTCATAAGAAAATCACAGGCGGTATTTTATTCTAGAAAAGTGGAAAACGGAATGATATGGTGCAGCTGGGTCAGCTTGGGCCGCCACCACACAGCGCCACAGACGGGGCGGCTTATAGACAGCAGACATCGCTCCTCACACTTCCGAGGCCGCGGGTCCGAGACCGGGTACCGGCCAACCTGGCTCCCGGTCAGAGCTTCCCCTGGCGTGCAGGGTACCAGGGCCGCCTTCTCAGCGTCGTTTCACCTGCTGGCTTGCTCACCTGCCCTCTCTCCAAGTGCGGCCACGCTGGCCGTAATGGTTTCGACACAGGAGTTTTGGGGGGACACGCTGTCTGTAACACTATCCACACTGTTGTACAAACATCGTCGTAACTGTGACCAATATCCCCCGTTACGAAGTATTCTTTTACACGGTTGGTAGTAGCTGCTTACGACTACACTAACGAGCCGGAGTTCATTTAACGCGTGTTCCTCGTTTTCATCTGTGTTCTGCTGACAAACACGGTATTTTGCAGCATCACTATAGATAACCCTTTATTTTATCTATGACATTATACCATTATACCATTAGCATGTATTACTCAACATTATACCATTAGCATGTATTAATGAGAACGAGGAGTACATTTAACGTTGTAATATATTCAGAAACTGTCCGCAGCGCACTCAGGAGTCCCTCCTCCCCACGGCCCTGGGCCAGTGAGGCCCTTCTCGGTGACTTCTCGGCGACCTCTCGGCGATACGCTCGGCTGTCACTGGTTTAATCAGATATGGGAGTCACATGAAATCAAACAGTTTTTTCACATGCTTATTGGTTATTTGTACTTCTTCTCTGATGAAGTTTCTGTTCCTCTCTTTGACAATTTCTTAAAATGAAAAAATAGTAAAGATTTTATGATGTTGTCATTTTCGAAAGGTTGTGAACACAGACCTAACACACAGCCTCGGCATCCCGCTCCGTGGCGTGTGTTCGGCAGACCTGACGCATGCATCTGCCAAACACAGAACTACAACTCATGACATGGAAGATGGAAAGCAATACAAACGTTCATCAAATGATAGCTGGGTAAATAAAATGCATCATATCCTGCAAAGATCACAAAGTCACAAAGCCACAGAAGATCGCGTGCACCTGTTTACAGAAAATGTCCAGAGCGGTGGTTCTATGAGACAGAAGGCGGTGGCCAGGCCCCGGAGGCCAGAGCAGCAGGGCTGGGAGGGGGCACTACAGGCTGATGGGTGCCGTCGTGGCCAGTGCTGCACGCCTCTGTGAACACACCCGAAAACAAACAAGAAACCTACAGCCACACTGTGTGTCTGAAAGGGTGGATTCTGTGGGTGTGGACAGTGTCTCCATAAAGCTGCTGTGAGAAGGGGGCATGGCGCTTACAGATATGAAAAGATGTGCAAACTCACTCATAATTTGAGAAATGTAAATTATAGATGGAGTGCGATGCCGTTAACTGGGCAGAAAAGAAGTCCGCGCACAGTGCTGGTGTGGCCGCGGGCAGGAGGATAAGCTCAGTCTCTCATCTCTAGTAGCGTGGAGGCTGTTACCACCACTTTGCGGGAATCCTTGACAACATTTATCAAAACTGCATAAGCATTTACGTTTTGATTCTCCAACCCTCTTGGGGGAATCTTCCCTGAAGACACATCTCCAACCGTACAAAATGCAAACGCACAAGCTTTACCGTTTTGTCTTCTCCTTTCGTTGCCTCCCCGAAATTGCTAAATAGGGAGCATAACCCAAATGTCCACACGTTAGACAAACCCCGTTGCATCCACAAGGTGGGATGCCGCACTGCTGTAAACTAGAAAGAATGAGGAAGATCTCCACGAAATGATATGAAGTGATTTCCAGGATCTATGACAAAGCGGCAAAAAGCACAAAAAGGCGTTGAAGACGCACGCGGTGTGCGAACGAAGGGAAATGGGATACGTGTGTGTGTGAGTGCATGAAGGGCACGCAGACGGGGGCGGCAGGGGCACGGGGTTGCTCACAGAGCCCTAATGGGGGTGGGGGCGCCGGGGAGAGAGTGGGAAAGCCAGCAGGAGGGACACTCCCTTGAGTAGACGTTGGCTTATTTCTCAGCAAATACTTGCCAGACTCATGCTCTGCGTTCCTGCCTTGTTGGTGACTCCCCCGAACTCGACCTTCTAGGGCTGAGTAACCAGATTCCACTCAGTCTGCAGAGCGGCCGGCCGTGCGTTACCTGACTCGGAACGTCCGGCCGTTCACGGCGGTGATGTTGACCACGCTTCCACTTCGCACGCACGTAGATACAGCAGTCCTCGGCAAGTGGCAGTCTTTATTCCAAGTTTCCTAAGGTAATGATCCCGTGTGAAAACGTTTGTTTATGCAAACCCGCCATGCTCTCTCTCACACCTAGAATGGTCTTTGCAAATGTTGATTCTTTAGGCGGCAATAATCTACAAACCCCTCGCTTTCGCATTGTTCAGACTTACCCCTCATACTCGAGCTTCAAAGTTAGCTCCTCCCGCAGTCTCTCCCGGGCCCTCCAGCCAGAGCTGAGGGCCCCTAAAGCTTTGCTGCCAGCTCGGGGATTTACTCCCTAAACATCAGGTACCTTGTGACGGCCGAGCTCCTCCACGGGAGCCTCGGGAACTCAAGGTGGCCCCGTCACCTGTGTCCACACCGCCACGGCGTGTCCAGCAGGTAGGTCAGCCTTGGAGTCCGTTTGACGGATTTCTTGAAGGAGACTTTCCCTCTAATTTCTTAGCTTATCTTTCCAGGGCATAGCATCCTTGTTTATTAAGAACAATTTTATTTTCTTCTAACGGTTGTTTCCTATCATAAAAAAAATCACAATGAGTTAATATAATATTTTGATTTTTTTTAATGGGAAGAACTAAGAGAAATATTCAGAATTTGAACGAAAACCAGGAGGTTCATAAAATAGGGGTATTCCTTCACGTCATCTGCTCAGCTACAGACTGATCAGAACTTGGCAACCCATTTAGGCCCTAATCCACAGATCTCATAGAGCTGGAGACTGATTGTGAACAGGATTTATGTGGGCTGCTAAATTCTTTGGAAAACCAGCCAGTCTCATGGAACTCAATTAATCAAATGTCCAGGTACAAAACACACTTGGCTTTGCCTCCTTCTTGGGGAAATGATTTCATCCCGTGTCACCTGCCTGAACCCGCGGCATTTCTCTAACCCCACACACGTACTCAGCAGTGAAGTCACTGTCAGAAAGGAGTCTGACGACTCGCACTGACCCCTGTCGTTTCCCCGCGGGCGTGACCCTGACTCCACCAGCCGGGAGACAGCCCAGAGTGAGACATTGTGTAGCACTTTCTGCCCCGGGCGGGTTATTTGACACATGAGTAGATTAGCAAACTAAGGATGGAAATGAATGAATACACCCACAAACAAGGGAAGCGCAGACGAGGGAGCGGCCTCCAGACTCTCAGGAAGCCGCGGCTTCTCTCTGACTCCTGACAACTGTCGGGCCCGGACCTGTCCTCACCCACTGAAGGGTGACCGCTTTCTTCCGGCGGAGCAACCGTCCCATTTTGGGGGGGGCCACAGGAAAATAGGTCCATTTTGGCTACATCGTCTTCATGATTTGGTTAAAAATGAAGTCAAGTCTGGTTCTTCATCGTTCCCACCCCCAAGGAGTTTCAAAACACCATTTTAGGGGCGCCTGGGTGGCTCAGTCGTTAAGCATCTGCCTTCGGCTCAGGGCGTGATGCCGGCGTTATGGGATCGAGCCCCACATCAGGCTCCTCTGCTATGAGCCTGCTTCTTCCTCTCCCGCTCCCCCTGCTTGTGTTCCCTCTCTCACTGGCTGTCTCTCTCTGTCAAATAAATAAATAAAATCTTAAAAAAAAACACCCACCATTTTAAAGATGATCACCAGTGCAACAGCATTGAAAAATGCACATAAAAATAACTCAGTAATGGCAAAAAAGATAGTATGAGCTAGGTCCAATGACCTTTTCTGGAGCAGCTTCCAACACACCATGGGTCAGAAAGAGCCCGGCGTGCTGCGAAGGGCACAGGAAGGAGCTGCTGACCCGCGCCCCGAGGCCCGTCCCCAGCGCCCCCGGCCTTGCTCATTCCCAGACCTCCTTATGAGGTGCTTGTCTTTCCTGAGTAGCCTACACGTTGGACAGTTAAAACTGTACTTATTTTGAAGAGAAACCCCAGATAATCTTACATTTTTTTTTAGTTAAAAAAGAAAAAGGAAAATTCTTGGTAGAAATCAGGAAAAGAGAGAATTTACTGAGAGAGAAACTAATACATTTATGATATCTAGCAAAAAAAGGTGAAAGAATGAGGACATGGAAAAATAATTATAATTTTAAAGAACCCTGTTTCTTCTTTTCGAACTTCCTCTTAAATTCACATCATTTTCTGGGGTCCCTGGGTGGCTCAGTCTGTTAAGCATCCGACCCTTGGTTTCAGCTCAGGTCGTGATCTCAGGGTCCGTGAGACTGAGCCCCACATTGGGCTTTGCACTCAACACAGGGTCTGCTTGAGATTCTCTGTCTCTCCCGCTCCCTCTGCTTTCCCCCTGTTCTTGCTCTCTCTCTAATAAATAAGTAAATACAATCTTTAAATTCCTATCGCTTTCCTTCCTCACTACAGTTATGTTCACAATTTCATAATATTTTCATGTTGTTCACTCTAAACCCATATTGATTGATATGCAGAAGAAATTCCCTTGATGAGCTGGGTGGGGTAATTCACTAAAAAAGCCCTTGAGAAATATAGGTATATAATATATAATTAAAACATATATGAAAAAATGTAGATAAAAGCATAGAAAAATGTTTTAATAGCTTTTTCCAGTACTATTTTTAAGTGAAGCAAATTTTTAAAGTTTTACATAGTTTATGCCCTCAAAATTATTTTTTTTAATTGTGAAGCGTGATGGAAGAAGTACTTTTAAAAACTTGGAAAAAAATCCCCAATGAACTGCATCTCCCCAACCCAGTTGTGTGAATGTCTGTCCACCATGTGCATTTTTTCTTTCCTTGTTTTTGTCGCCATCATTCTTGTATCATAGGTAAATACCTATTAAGTTGGAATTCAGGTGAAAACGTCCTAGAGCAGCCCTCATTTTCTCAGGAAAGGCGACTTTGCTAGGCCACAGGTGAGGAACAACCTCACCCCAGCAACCCCACAGCTCCTGTGCGGGGTGGGCTTGGAGCGGAAAGCCAGCCAGGCACGAGCAGACACCTTTACTGCGCGATGCTGTAGGTCCCAAAGTGCGTGTGACATTCTGGGGGGGGGCCTGGGATGGAGGAAAGGCCGGGGAGTCTGCTCCGGACGGCAGCCCTCGTAGGCAGTCCTGAAAACCCACGAGCAGAATCACACCGCTGAGCAGGAGGACGGTGGCTGCTCTCACGCACCGGGCTGCCCTGGTGTCTGTCGGGGCGTCTACGAGGTCGCCGGTCTCTAACACCTGGATCTCCCTGGGCAACCCCCGGGCCGGATCCCACCCTCCCCTGGCCCACCAGTTATTTCTGAAACAGCTCGCTGGGGGAGCCCCGGTTGTTCACGTGACTGGACACCTCTCTGGCCATCACGGGCCCAACTTGGAGGGACCCCAGCGTCTCTCTCCTGTTTAGTAACAGAGCCCGGGGGCCGGCTGCAGGTTCCGGGGGGGCGTGCCCTGGTCATGAGGAGCCAGCCTCCAGGCCCTAGGGCTTAGACGCCTTCCAGCTGTGGCTCCTCCTCCTCGGACCCAGCAGACTGAGCCACGTGTCTGTCCATCTCTCTCCCGCGCCTCCTCCCACTCGTGCTCCTCCTGGGGTCACTGTCCACTCCTGGGGCAGCAGGGAAGGAAGCCGGCCAGGAAGCGTGGGGAGAGGGGGCTGCACCCCGGGCTGAGCAGGGAGGCGAAGTCGGAACCCGCCTTCTGGGGCTCAGGAGTGGGGGGGCATTCACTTACATTCTTCATTAGAGCCTTAGAGGCGGGTGACCAACTAGCCGGTCTGCTCACAGAGAGAAGACCCAGGACGGACCCCAGGAGCCCGCAGCTGGAGGAGATGTCGGGGTGGGTGCCAGGTGCACACCCGCCCACGCACCGGCTGCTGCACCTGCGCGGTGTCTCGGGGTCTCCAGCGGCTGTCAGTGCCCCCGCTGTGCTCCCCGAGTCTTGTGCTCCTGCCCCGCAGCCCCTTCCCCGCCCTGCCGGCCTGCAGGAGGCTGTGGGGCGGCCCAGGGTCTGATCTTAGGCCATCCCCTGTGTCCCCTTCTGGGCTCCAAGTTCCTCTTTCTCAGATTTTCAGGGCCCTCTGCTTGCAGGCTTTTATTTCCCCATATCAAAACCAGTAAAACAAAACAAAATAAAAGCATTAACTTGCATGGATGTGGTAAGAGAGTAAGGCTAAAGCGTTCCTTGGAGTTCTCATCACAAAGAGGAGCGCACTCCCTTTTGCTGTTCCTCGGTTCTGTAGCTATGCAAGACGGCGGACGTGAACCACGTGTCCTGCAGTGTGATGCTCGTCAGTTGTACCGCAATAAAACCGGGGGTTGGGGGGGCAGAATTAAACTAGTCATTATTTCAGCAGGGGCCTTCCAGAGAAGGTGCTGGCCTTTTGCTGCTTACCGCTCGCGATGGACAGTAACGGTACATTTCCACGCAGGAAGAAACAGGTGTTTTCCGGGGTGGAGGGAGTGACGTGGCAAGTTCCAGGCAGCCGATGTACCGGTCGTGTTCATATCCCACCATCGAATTCGACACCTGCTCTCATTAAGCTTTGGGTCAACCCTTCCTGGAAGCATATACATGGCTAGAAGATGCTCTGGAGAATAAGAAAGGGAAAATGCTCGCTGCTGGGAAGATGTCCAAAAAAGCATTTTCTGGAAACTATCTCCTGCCCTGCTCCTATTTTTAAAAGCAGAAATGGGTCTTTGAAGAGATGGAAGCAAAGGCTGTGAGTGAGTTGTGGCCAACGCCAGAGGCGGGGTGCAGGGGCGGGCGGGGCAATCGCTCTTCTCACACCTGCACCTGAGACATCCTCGGGAGCAGACCTCCATCTCCTTCCGTCTGTGGTCTGGGGGAGACGGGAAGCAAAGAACATAGTATATGGAGAAGACCCTGCTACACTCTAGGGCTGGAATGAAAGTTCTAGCATGATGTCTGCCTCCTCCTTGATCTTTATGTTTTCATATCCAATTATCATTTGGTTCAACTCGGAGAACACGTCACAGGAATATTATGGTGAAATTCTAGAGCCTCGTAAGTAATGTCAATTAAAATTCTACGTTATATGGTCTCTGAAGTGGGTCTTGTTTAAACAGTGTTTATTTAATTTTCTTTGATTATAGATGTGTATGGTGGGACACATGCTTGAACAGATGACGCGGTCCATTCTCATCTCCTAATTTTTAGTCCCATATGTACATGCTGCCCTTCCAGAAAATGATCATGATACTCAGGGGAAAAGAAAATATTATTTATATAAAAATTCATTAACTGCATCACACCTATTTCCAAAAAAGCACTGGAGGTAGTTTATATTTAATAAATTATATGAGTGTGTTATAACAAGGAGGAAAATAAGGAGGAAAACATTTAAAAATGCGACAATGGAGAAAGGGGAGCCCTGCTCAGAAGGCAGAGATGACACAATTGGGCTGAAGGAAAAGTAAAACGCTTTCAAACCTTTGGATTGCTTTATTTGGGGCCTTTAGCTTCCTTTGTCTGGATTGTTCCAAGCCTCCTGGCGCCCCTCTGCCGCGGTCTCTCTCCTCCCTGATCTCCACGCCATAGCTGTCTTCCCGAATATGCGTTCGGTCAGACCGTTTCTCGTGTGAATTCATTCAAGGGCGCTCATTTTCCCAGGGTGGATCTTGACTTCTGAGCATGTCAGCAGCCTGTGTGGGTACCTGCCAGGTGCGTTCTGCGGCCCCACTGCTGCTGAGCACTCCCTGAACTTGCTGTTCCCCACCCTTCTTCTTTTTGGGTCAAATAGCTCAGCTTTTTTAATTTGTGTATCTGCTGATTAAAAAAAAAAGTGTTTCCTTACCTAGAGTCACAGAGCTTTCTAGTAAAGAACTCAGAGCATGGTGGTTTCCTGACATCGCCTTCCCTAAGGGCCGCTGAGCCTCTTCCCAGCGGCCCACCCCGTCCATCTCACCAGTGACGGCCGGCCCTCCGAAGGCCTCCGCAGCGGAGCCGCAGAAGCCCGGGAGCTAGGAGCCGCCGGCCTGCCATCCTCCAGGACAAGGCATCGTATGTCCCGCAGGAGAGGGGCCGTCGGGCAATCTGGCTGCAGCCCCGTAAGGCCGGGGGTGTCTTTCCTTCCTCCCGTTTCCAGTCCTCACAAACGCAGCTGAGCCAGGAAACCTGGAGCTAGGGATATGTCTGCTGATCGAATAAGTGGATGAGTGCAAGAACGGCAGAGAGGTCGAGGTGGGGATGCAGATAGGGAGGGGGGAGAGGAGAAAACAAGCGCCGAGGTCTTCGCCGTTTGAGAAACATCTACGAAGGTGGAATTCCTGGTTAGATTTGGCTGGTCTGGATTCCAGGGGAGACGCATGATGGACGTCCGAGAGGCTCCCTCGCGGTTGCTCAGCAGATGTCAACGTGTCCTCCGAGAGCTGTTTCCTGCTACGGCGTCTGAGCCCACGTGTTGAATTGTGGCTCTGCGGCCGCTCTCCGCAGGGGCCAAGTCGGCGCTGTCAGAGTGAGGCTTCCCTCCCATGATTTAAGCTGCGCTCAGGCTGGACTCAGGCTCTAGAGAAATGAATGGCTGGCCGCCCCGAAGGCCCCAGCTGGACTACCTCGGCCTCAGCTGGTCTTTTGTCAAGAGATAAACAGTATTACTTCAGGTCCCACGGACCCTGCACGGGCCGGGGAAGCACACACGCCTGGTTGTTGGCCGAGACAGACACGCCATATGCTTTCGCTATCAGAGCCGGTGAACTACACAACTTTTCAATATGTACAGATAGGAACTGGCGACCTCTTTAAGTAAAGTATGAATCAAGGCCTTTTCAAATATATTTAACTTCTTAGATAGAACAGTAGTTTCAAATTTCCCTTTTATATTTTCAATGATTTCTTGTTTAGTAATAAGTCCACGAGGACGACCAAGGTTTCCGGGGCACCCGTTCAAGCCGGGGCTGCGCATCTCGCCGTGCTGTCTCCGTCTCTGGCCCCCGGAGACCCCGCCAGGGGGCTGCTCGCACGGCTCTGGGCCCGCAGTGCCAGGAGACAGGCACGTGCTTCCTCGTTCTCTTGTCGTTCTACTTCTTGTTCCAATACTGCCTGAAGAATGCACGAAGTAACATGCAGACTGAACACATTTAAATCAAATTATTTTTTGATGAATAGGTAACATAAGTAACATTGTTATATTTTATTTTGGAAACTCTACGGAGTGTCCAGTTTGCTTCCGTTCCTCAGATGACCCTCAGCCTCACAGGGCCCCGAGCTGGCACGGGAGGCAGTGGGCTTCTCTCAGATGTGAAGGGGGGCAGGTTGGCAGCGAGTGTTTGCTGTGCGGAGTCTTCACCTGACCGGACTCACGGGCAGCATTTGGAGCCCTCCTCAGCATCCAGGACTCTGGGCGCACCTGACCTCTCCCTGTCTCACTATTCCTTTCAAGCCCTTCTTTAGCAGACGACTCTGAAATCTGGTTTTAACAAAAGCCGACATACTAAAAAGCTTCAGTTCTTGAGGGGAAAAGCTCTACAGTTCTTCTTGGAACGTTTTTCAAATACATGCAGTTATGTCATGTATTCAGCTAGTGCTCATTGCGTGCAGAGAATCTTTGCGAACACGGGAGGTGAAACACAGAGGGAATCTGGATGTTGTAGCAATGAATAAAATGTATTGAATAAAAAGTATTCGTTAGGGCAGTTACGTGAGCCCTCCTTTTCTGTTTGTTTTCTGTGCGGCCTTCTGAGCCCCATATGAGCTCTGAACAGGAAACCCTCAATGCACGGTCAGCTGGTAAAAGGAGCTGATGTGAAGTGAATCTGCTTAGTTCCTAGCCTGGTCGCATTCCCCCGTATTTCCCTAAGAATTTGGTTTAAAAGCAAACCAGAGGACTCACTGGACTTACTTGTCTGTCTAAACGGAACGAGGCTCCGGTGGGGGAAAGTAATTTCTCACAGCCAATGCCACCAGGCAGGAGTTCCCATACCAGCCTCACCCTTGCTGTTTACAAGGGTTATATTCTTTTTCTGAAGAATTTTAAAATGTGGAATTGACAAATTATAAATTATTTAATTTACATAAAATAAAAAGTATTGTTGACTTTAAGGAACTAACCTGTAATAAAATGATCTGCTCACACAGTGGGTTTGTTATATGAGCTGCTTTTCTGGGCTTCCTTAAAGCAGGACAAAGCTGATAAAATTCTAAACATCTCATTTATAATTGCTTTTCTATTTAAGTTCACACAAAGGAAACAGTATTTCTAAATTTTCTGAGATCTTCAAGGAAAATGTTTTAGTTGACTTAGATTTTCTTACTCAGCATCACACAACGCCTCAGACAATAACTTATAGGAAACCCGACCTCTTCACAACATGCATGTCTGTCTGCTTCCTCCCCAAATTGCCAATTACTCCAGTGGCTATGTTTTCAGAATATTTAAAGAGAATGAATTATTTACACAGGTGGTTGCTGAAAATGAAACACCCTTCAGAACTGAAATTAGAAATTGTACATCTGAGGAGTATGCAGGATTCCAATGCCCCAGTACCATAGGGTCACCCTCTTTCTAGAATTGTGGCTTTTAATATTGTCCATTTTATTATGCTGTAGGAGGTTAGTGTTTCTGGGATGTCTCAGCAGATTAACATCTCCTAGGAATTTTCTAAAGTAACCAGTACATAAAAAAAAATGGCTTTGGGATAAAAAGGTACAGCCACATAAAATTACAGTCTTATTTTAATCTGAAAACCCTTCCCACATTAACTTTATTATATGGATTGCTTTCTAGAAAACAAGCTCATAAACCAAAAACATTAAAAATAAAAAAATCAATTTATCTGCCAAGTTGTTGTGGGGGGGAGGGTAATTATTTTGCCACCATGTAAAGCTCATGTGCTTCCAAACTTCCTACTCATGATCGAGGTAGCTGCTCACATCTCAGGGACAAATTGCTCCACATGCTGGACCAGCCCCACTCAGACACTCCACCCAGAGCCTCCAACATCGTGCTCCCAGGTGCTGTAGGTGCCCCAGAGTCTCCAGCATCGTGCTCCCAGGTGCTGTAGGTGCCCCAGAGTCTCCAGCATCGTGCTGCCAGGTGCTGTAGGTGCCCCAGAGTCTCCAGCATCGTGCTCCCAGGTGCAGCAGGTGCCCCAGAGCCTCCAGCATCACGCTGCCAGGTGCTGTAGGTGCCCCAGAGCCTCCAGCATCACGCTGCCACGTGTTGCAGTTGCTCCCAGAGTCTCCAGCATCGTGCTCCCAGGTGCTGCAGGTGCTCCCAGAGCCTCCAGCCTCATGCTGCCAGATGCTCCAGGTGCTCCCAGAACCTCCAGCATCGTGCTGCCAGGTGCTGCAGTTGCTCCCAGAGCCTCCAGCATCATGCTGCCAGGTGCTGCAGGTGCTCCCCAGAGCCTCCAGCATCATGCTGCCAGGTGGTGCAGGTGCTCCCAGAGCCTACAGCATCGTGCTCCCAGGTGCAGCAGGTGCCCCAGAGCCTCCAGCATCATGCTGCCAGGTGCTGCAGGTGCCCCAGAGCCTCCAGCATCACGCTGCCACGTGCTGCAGTTGCTCCCAGAGTCTCCAGCATCGTGCTCCCAGGTGCTGCAGGTGCTCCCAGAGCCTCCAGCCTCATGCTGCCAGATGCTCCAGGTGCTCCCAGAACCTCCAGCATCGTGCTGCCAGGTGCTGCAGTTGCTCCCAGAGCCTCCAGCATCGTGCTCCCAGGGGCAGCAGGTGCTCCCAGAGCCTCCAGCATCATGCTGCCAGGTGGTGCAGTTGCTCCCAGAGCCTCCAGCATCGTGCTCCCAGGTGCAGCAGGTGCCCCCAGAGCCTCCAGCATCATGTTCCCAGGGGCAGCAGGTGCTCCCAGAGCCTCCAGCATCACGCTGCCAGATGCTGCAGGTGCCCCCAGAGCCTCCAGCATCATGCTCCCAGGTGCTGCAGATGGCCCCAGAGCTGGCCAGGAGCTCGACTTCTCCTCCCCCTACACCTTTGGCCCTGGTCTGGGTGAGGCTCACGGGGCTGTGCCCTGGTGCAGGTGGCCATCGGAGCCCAAGGCCCTGCAGTCACTGGGATGCCAAGAGGCAGAGGGGCTTATGGATAAAGCAAGCTGTTTCCTCTCACAGGCCGTGGGCAGAACGACTCAGAGGACCCTAACCTAAGGCAAAGGAAGCAGGAACCGTGGGATTACAGGTATCGGTCCCTGCGCATCACCCTTGCCCACCCGTCCCAGGGGAGGACAGCACCAGCCTTCAGGGGCTTAGGCCAAAGGTTTTGAATTAAGCATTAATGTTCTCCTTTCTTTCACACCCCAAATCCAATTGACCTCTGAACAATGAGGGGATCAGTGCCCCTGACCCTGACCACATAGTGGAAAACCTGTATGTAACTTCTGACTCCCCGAAACTTAACTGCTAATGGCCTGCTGTTGACCAGGAGCCTTGCCCGTAACAGTTGATCAACAGCTGTTTTGCATGCTACATGTATTATAAACTGGATTCTTACAAGAAAGTGAACTTAAGAAAAGAAAATGTTATTAAGAAAATCATAAGGAAGAAAATACATTTACAGCACTGAAGAAGTCCAGGTCTAAGTGGACCCACGCAGCTCCAAGCCCCCTCGGTCATGGGTGAGCTGCAGCCTCAGGACTGTGGTGCAGCCGGCCTGGTCTAAGCCACATGGGGTCTCCTGGGCTCCTGCAGGTGCCTCCTGACCTGTCTCCTGCCAGGGGAGGAGCTGTCCCTGCTCCACACAGGAGCCTGGGGGAGGCCTCAGACTGCACTCTTGCACCTCTGCTCCCGCTTCCTCAGGATGGAAGCTGCTGCTGCCCCCAGGCCTGCAAGACCCCCAGCATCACCTGGCCCCTCCCGCTCTCCTGTATTCGTCCTCTTCGGCCAGACAGCTTCTCTGCTCGTCCTTGGCCAGGCAGACACAACCCAGCCCACGTCAGGGCACTGGCAAGTGCTGTCCCTTGTCTGGAACGTTCTTGTCTCACAGACCTCACCTTCTTAGTGAGGCCGCCCCGACCGTGCCGTTGAAAATGGCAGCCTCCCTACAATCCCTTCCCATTGCCCTAATTCTCCCTTTAACCTCAACAGACAGACAGACAGACACACTACTGCACCCGTCCCCTGCAATATACCACGCTCTGTACCCAGTGTGTGTATTCACCGGTTACCCCCATGTTCTGTCGGCAGAATTCCAGGATGAATTTCAGAAAACGGCACCTAAGAAATAGTTACTAACACTAGTTCTCTGGCAAACGTGGGCGAGCCTTCCAGCAGCGCCCTCGCCGCCCCAAGTTCTTCTCGCCACCACACGAGCGCTGAGGGTCTGCACAGCAATGTGAACTGGTGTCAGAGATAAACACATGCTTCAAACAGTGACTTCTCGGACCTCCACGTGCACGTTAGTATCTTAAGGAGTCTCTGAAGCCAGTTTGTAATGAAAGTATGACTTCCCTCTACGGCCCAGCCCCCGACACCGACCAGCTGTTGTAGGCGGAGAGGCAAACGTAGCGAATATTAGCCTAAGTGAAGCTGACTGGGGGACAGTCTGGCGGCCGCAGTCCCGGCGTTCCTGAATCAAGTGTGTACGCAGGGTGCCTGACCCTCCAGCCGGACGCGGCCCCGCTCCCCGTGCATGTGGATCGTGGAACGGCAGGAGGGTCTGGCCTCTACATCCACGACGGGCTCCGGGACGCCTGTGGGAATGTGACTGTACGTCACATGGGTCTTGTTTCAGAACTTAATCCCCATAAAAGCCTCTTACTTGATCCCACATGTAGCATGTAATTCACTTTGCAGTCGGCAAAGTTCTGCTGTCCGAGGAGGCCCCGCTCCAGAGGTCTAGCTGGCGGTTCTAGCCCGTGAGGGCGTCGGGATGACCTCCACGCTGTGGCACGAGGGCCAGCAAGGCAGCAGCGCTCAAGGAAACACATCCTGGGCCCCAGACACGAAGTGCAGTCGTGAGTCCAGACACACAGACCAGCGGCGACGCTGGCTTTGGGGACATTACTTCTCCTGGTTCGCCTGCCTCATGCAAAGACCGGCTGACTCGTGCTACGTCTGGTGCTCCTCCCCAGCACGGCGCACGGCTGGGTCCCTGCTCCTGCCTCCGCTTCAGCTGGCTGCACCAGCCCCAGTCGTCTGTGGATCGTGGCCTCTTGATGTGGAGGCTTGGCATTTTTGAGTGGGCTGGGAGCCTGGAAGAGCTGCCGGGTGAAGACAGCATCTCGTTCTTGCTGAGGAAGGACCCTTAGGTTCCTCGACGTCCATCCCCCCTTGCTTTATGGACTGCCTGATTTGCAGCAGACGGCAGTGGACTGACAGGTGCGGCCTGGTCCTCAGGGTCTGTGCTCCTTGCCGACCCCCTCCCAGGCATGGCCCACACACCCTGGCTCTCAGCACAGACCCTCCTTCTCCCTGCAGGCTCACTGGTGTCCTCGTGAGATCTGGTTAAAAACCATCTCTAATTGTGGAAGATTTATTATGCATTTCGGTGTCGTTCAGCAAAAACCCATGGCTTGTCTGTGTTCCTAGAGGAAGAGGCCAGTGCTCCCTGCCTTACAAGGAAATCTTCCGGATCCTGTCCTGCAAGGAAGCTCTGGCAGGAGTGGTCACAGCTCAGCCATGAGAGTGCACGACAGCACCACCTCTGACCTCTCCGTGGGCCACGCTAAGAGAATGCCAGCCTGGCCACATCCCATGGGTCCACCAAGATCCCTGGAGAACCCACGTCAAGGAGAGATGTCTTCATCACCAATGCCACCGTCCTTGCGGTTCACCCCAGAGGTGGAGCTGGCCATATGGGTGGGCCCTTCAGAGGCTGTAGTCACTGGTCCCAGCAGGTTGGGATGGGGGTACAGCCAGCGTGTAGTGCCCATGAATGCCTACTGACTTCTGCATGATTTGCAGACCCAGGATGGGAGACACACTAGTCCAGCAAGGCTACTTCCAAAGTGCTTGCTGGGGGTCTGTAGACTGTCTCTCCAGGAGGGGCCCCGGCATCTTCCCTCCTTCGGAGACCCATCTCCTTCCATCCCAAGGGGCCCCGTTTTCACAGCCTGGAATACCCGTCTCACAGACAGGTTGTCAGAATTGAGCGCACAGCAAGAGCTCAGCAGAGAATAGGTATCACCGCTGACACCCACGGCACTCATACAACATGGTGCAGTGAAGACAGGGCCAGACGGGGCCTGGGGACCGAGCACCCGGGGGAGCTCCCTTCTGAGGCCACAGCTGTCCTGACTGCCAGGGGCATATTGTCTGAATATCGTATCGCATAAATAGCACGTGCATTCTGGAGTCGGTGTGCCGCGTGGTGGGCTCTTGAGAAATGCTTGATGGTTGATTACTAATAGTTTATACAATGTGATTCATTGTCTATAATAATTGATGATAAAATTATTCCGCAGCTTAGCTTGGCTCTCCACAACTCAGGGACTGTAGAGGTATTTTTAAAGTTTGGTTTTGAATGTCCAGAGAGTAAAAAAATATTAGTTAAATGACAAATTAAATATTAACGGTTATCCTGTTGTTTAAAGTCACTCAATATCTTAAGTCTACAGTGTTTATAAAATAATGAAATGGGCCAAAGGGGCCAAAAGGTACAAACTTCCAATTAGAAAATAATTCACGGGGATGTAACGTACAGCACAGTGACCACAGTCGACAATACTCCAGTGCATACTGGGAAGTTGCTAAGAGAGCAGATCTAGAAAGTTCTCAACACAAGGAGATTGAATTGTGAACTATGGTATTGAATGTGAACGAGACTCACTGTGGCGATTGTCACTGCAAGAGACGCAAACACTGAATCATTGTGTTGTACACCTGAAACTAACGTAACGTTGGATGTCAAGTATACCTCAGTAAAGTGATTATTTTTTAAAAAAATCAATTTCAGGATGGTTTTGGCAATCCCATGTGAGTGACAATCTTAAGCAAGAAATAGTCCATAGAGAACCCCTTGGTTCTCTATTCCGGTTTCTCTTTTCCCTCAGGGGTGGAGGACCTTCAGTTTCACCCCCACTTCCCTCTGGTGGCTTCTCGTCCGTGAGACGCCAGCCGCTCGGACCACCCCTCAGGGACGGGCAGCTGCCCTGGAAAACGCGCCTCTTGCTACACATTTTTCTCAGACTCACTCTTTTCCCTTGTTCCCAAAAAACATGCGTCCTCCTCTTCCAACCCCCGGAGCGACATTGAACCCAACATTTACAAACACAAGACGTGCCCCCGGCGTGATATACGTCCCAGGCCTGGTTGGAGGCCAAGCCTAACAAAGCAGGAGGGCCACGATTCCAAAGAAGCCGCGAACAGGACGGCTGCCGGCTGCCCAGCACCGCGAACAGCCCGCTTCCTGCAGGAGCGGAGCGCCGACCGGGGTCCGCCAAGGGCGGGGTTCCCTCGCACACCACTTCACGGCTGCTCACACCAGGAGCACACCGGTGTGTCTGGTGCTTTCCCCGTAGAAAGAGGGGCGCTCTCCACCATTTCAGACGGAGGCTGCACACGGCTGCGTAGTTGCCTGGGAGTTGCTCTAGGATACTCTCTGTCCACCGTTTAGAGACCAGTGAAGCTTTCCCACGTGGAACTCTCGGCACAGGGTAGCTGGGAGGGAGGACAGTGCGGTGGCTTAGGAGGGTGAAACAACGGTCTGGACCCCTGCGCGTCTCCCACTCGGGTGCGGGGTCAGATGACTCCGGGCACGATGCCTTTTGAAAACACCGACTTCTTCACGCAGGACATCACTGCCTCCATGGTCTTCCCAGGGAGGGGCCTCCCTGCAGCGGCCGCTGCCTGACCCCGAGCGAGACGGGCTCCTGGGGACCACTCGGCGCTGCCCACTCTGTCCCCGCCAGCAGCTCGCCGCCGGGTGACCTGGCACGCCTCTTTGCCAGGAGCCGATCCCAAGTGGGAAAGCCTTGTTTCTGAAGAGACGAAGTGCAGTAAGCCAGCTTAAAACTCCCACCCGGCAAACTGTCTTTGATTTGGTCTTTCAGAAGGTCCCTCAAAACGTCTAAATACAGGTCATGTGCAGAGCCATCCAGTATGTTTGCAGCCTCCCCAGAAGTGACAATGAAGACTCTCCTGAGTGCCGGGGAAACCGTTAACACGTCTCTTTGTTTCCCCTCCGGGGGCTCCCTAGCCAAGTACTTACTGGACAAGAACGTTAAATTATTTGAGATTATTCGTTTGAAGGTATTGCAGTTTGGGATTGATTAACTGAAGAGAAGTCAGGCTGTGCTACCTTAAGCTTTATTTTGAGTCCATCATCCGCGAGGGCGAATATTAGCCACAGTTCCTGGACGTTACTGGGAACGCCTTGGATTGAGGGCGGCAGGGTCCCACCTTGCCACTAGCAAACACAAGCGGCGTCCCCAGGTCTGCACTTTCAGGACTTCGGATGGCAATAATTCAGGAAGTAATTATTCAGTTCTTAACTCAGATAAGCTACTTCTCCCATGTTTCGGTGCAAATGGTGGTGGTGGTGGTGGTTACGGAGAGGACCGCCTTGGTTTACAAGCAAATACTGGCTGTGACTCCGGATCTCCAGCACACGAGTCGGAAGTAGGTCAGAGAACGCAGCCTTCTCGGGTTCCCTTGCGGCTGTAAGAAGCACAAACATCATTTCTTCTTCAAATAATGTGGTAGCTTACAAAGTAGGAGAAGTTTTGCAACAATTCAGAAAACACAAGAGGCAGGCTGCCCTAAGGACATGAGCCCACTGCTGGACCCTGTGCCAGAGATGTGAGTGCATGTGGTCATTGCAGGACACTGTCCTACAGACACGAGAGCATGTGGTCACTGCTGGACACTGTTCTGAAGACACGAGTCTACGTGGCCACTGTTGGACACTGTTCTGAAGACACGAGTCCACGTGGCCACTGCTGGACCCTGTCCCAGAGATGTGAGCGCATGTGGTCATTGCAGGACACTCTCCTACAGACACGAGAGCATGTGGTCACTGCTGGACACTGTTCTGAAGACACGAGTCCACGTGGCCACTGCTGGACCCTGTCCCAGAGATGTGAGTGCATGTGGTCATTGCAGGACACTCTCCTACAGACACGAGTGCATGTGGTCACTGCTGGACACTGTTCTGAAGACACAAGTCCACATGGCCACTGCTGGACACTGTCTCAAAGACATGAGTGCATGTGGTCTCTGCTGGACCCTGTCTGGAGGCGAGTCAGGTCCAAGCACCACCTGTCTGAGCTTCAACATGCTGTGAAAGGGGCAGTTTTGCTAGATTTAATCAGTCTGTCATCCAGGGACATGGCCGCTCAAGGAATTGTGAGACTCCCTATACCTCCCAGCACATGACAATTTATCCACCCAAGTCACAAACTCTGATTTGGTGCCAGTCATGAGTCCCACCCCCGGTCTGCTGATGCTGCTTTTGAAACACGGCCCAAACCACTCACCACTCTTCAGCTCTGTGGCAGGCCTGCCCACGGCCTGCCCTCCCTCACACAGCCCAGTAAGACCTTCCAGGTTGGATCATTGTCCCCACTGAGCTCTTCACACGACACCACAGTGACCTTGAGCCAGAAGGCCAGGCTCTCATTTGCTCTGTCTTCCTACTGGACCTAGCTACCCTGCACAGTCTGTGCCTGGCACACATTCCGGTGTCTCCACCGCTGACCGTACCTGCCCCCGTGCTCTGCCTCGTGTCTCGGGGTCATTTTGCTCCTCACAGCTCCGTGAACACTTGGAACAGGAACATTTTCTCAATCTCTTCAAACCAACTAAACAAGAGACTGCCTGCCTCTTCCAGGTTGGAGGACGCGGACAGCGCGGGTATTCTGCAGGCAGTAGGTCCGTTCTCTATCTCTAGGTTTCAGCTTTGCGAGGCTGGCGAGGGGTGAGCTGTGCAGGACAGAGCCTGAAGCTTCGGCCTCGGTCTGGGAGGTCCCGGCTCGCCCCTGGCCCTGCCCATTGGATGGTCAGAACGGAAGAAACCCTGCAAGTTTCTTGGACGTTGCAAGTTGTTGGTTCCACGTGGATGTGTGACCCCTGGAAAGGACAGAAAAGCACAATACAACCAGACAGTAAGGGAGAAGTACTTCCCATTCTCCTCTTCGTTTACGAGCACAACCTTCTCCATGAACCATTTCATGTTCACATGTCTGTACCCAGAGAAATTTGGGTGCTGTTACTGGGAGAATATGGAGCAAAGACAGAAGAAGGAATATGTTCTTTTTTTTTTTTTTTTAAGATTTTACTTATTTATTTGACAGAGAGAGGGGGCATGACCACAAACAGGGGGAGTGGCAGAGGGAGAAGCAGGCTCCCCACTGAGCAGGGAGCCCGATGTAGGACTCGATCCCAGGACCCTGAGATCATGACCTGAGCCGAAGGCACAGGCTCAACCGACTGAGCCACCCAGGCGCTCCAGGAATATGTTCTTTAAGGGGCACCTGGGTGGCTCAGCCGTTAAGCTTCTGCCTTCGGCTCAGGGCATGATCCCAGGGTCCTGGGATCGAGCCCCACATCAGGCTCCTCCCCTGGGAGCCTGCTTCTTACTCTCCCACTCCCCCTGCTTGTGTTCCCTCTCTTGCTGGCTGTCTCTGTCAAATAAATAAATAAAATCTTTAAATAAATAAATAAATGCAATTACTTACAAAGCAACAATTTAGAAGCTGAAGAGAAATAACAAATTATAAAAATGTTTAATGCAAATTTTAAATTGGTGGTTTTAAAATCCTTCTTTTTCCATGAGGGAAAGCAGTTCATATTCAAACACAGTCATCAAGCAGCTTGCTCAGAGCAGCGAGGCTCTCGGTTTGGGTGACCTTCTGGGTCACCTTGCTGGGCCTGCTTGTGTAAGGGGGTAGTGTGAAATCTAGTAAGAGCCAACCCACCATTCCCTTAGATTTCTGCCAAAAAATCCGTCTACTAAAAAAAAATGAGTTTGGAAAATTGACAAAGAGGAAAGTAACAGTGTTACTTTGGAGATTTGAAGGAAGTTAACTGGCAAAGAATAAGTTTAGGCGTTAGGATTTAAAGCCAGCAGGGAATTAAGGGAGTCATCTATTACGGCCACATATTTGGGTTTTAATGTATTGATTAATATTCATGCATCACTAACTCCAACCAAATAGAATATGTCCATGTTGTCTGTTCCCGCCCCTGACTTTGCTTCCTCTGGAACACGTTACCCTGCCGGACCCGCTCACCCATCCAAGGACACTGAGGTAGTTTCCATGTCCTGGCTGCTGTGGGGGACACTGAGTGAACATGGGGGTGCGGGTATCTGAGATGTTGACTTCATTTCGTCAGCTAAACACCCAGCAGTGGGAATGTGGGTCCTACGGTAGGTTTCATCTTTGAGGAACCTCCATACTTTTCCCATAGTGGCTGCACCTGCTTACCTACCCACCATCAGTGTCGGGAGCCCCTCCTCCACGTGCCCACCAGCATCTACGTCCTGTAATGTAATGAGGATCAGTGATGTTGAGCACCTGTCAAATATATACCTGCTGGCCATTTCGATGTCTTCTTTGGAAAAATGTCTACACAGCCCTTTGCCCAATTTTCAATTGGGTTATCTATCTATCATCTATCTATCTATCTACCCATCCACCCATCCATCTATCTTTCTATCATCTATCTATTTATTTATCTTTGTTGAGTTGTAGGAGTTTCTTGTGTATTTTGGATATTAACACCTGATTGGATATATGGTTTGTAACTATTTTCTCCTGTTCCATAGTTTGTCTACTTATTTTGCTGATAGTTTCCCTTGCTGTGTAGAAGCTTAACTTTAAGCTCTGACACATACTGCTTTGAGTTTGTGTGACGTAAGATCTAACTTTATTCTTTTGCATGTGGAAATCCAGGTTTCCCAGCACTACTTGTTGAAGACACTACCCTTTCCCCATGGTGTGTCCTTGGTGATCAGTTCCTTGTTGAAGAATATCCTTTGTAGTCCTTCGAAGGGCCATTAGCGAACATTAGATTAACAGTCTGAAATGTGTGTACCTTCAATCCCTCTTGATGATAACTTCATCAGGCAGAGTTATAGGACGGCATTTTCTTTCTTTTCTAACTGAAGATACCATGACATTGTGTCCTGCTCTCTGCTGGATTCTACTGTTAGCCTATCACCTCTTCGAATAGCCTCTCTGCACTGTCTACTGCGTCTACTTACAATACACACTTGGTCTTGGATATTCTGAAACGTTTCTACTGTCCTCAGGCATAGATTTGTTCTGTGTAGTCCTGCCCAGGACTCTGTGCGACCCTTTACTCAGGTTCTCATCCTGGGGATTTGCAACCAGCGCCTCCTCCAGTCTCTACTCTCTTCCTAAATTGCCGTCTGACCCGTGTAGACCTGTCACTGTACCCTCAGCGTTTCTTCATGTCTCTTCTGACTCCTCGTCTGTCTGTTTCACATTCAGGGCCATCTCCTGTAGCTGTCTTCCAAATTACTTAATTTTCTTTTTGGCTGTGTCTAGAATGAAATTTATACTTCCCATCCAGTTTTTATATAAATGAGTATGTATTTTCCTTCCAAGCTCTCTTTCTTGTTCTTTGCCTTTATAGTCACTGTCTATGCCGTGGGCATCTCTCTGAATTCCGATTTTTAGCTCTCTCTCAGACTGTTGCAGCTTTTCTAAAATTTGTGGAAAAATTCACTTCCCGCCCATGTCATCGAATGTCTTTCTCCTTCTGATCTCTGTGATTAATTTTTATTACTGTAGGTTCATTATGAGTTTACCCTTGGTGAATCCTATGGTGTGTGTTTATCAAAGTGTGTCTGCAAATATTTTCCTTTGGACTCTACTGGGGTCCTATGGATCATACCAGCTCTTTAATAGTCCTTGCAATCACTCTTTGGCTTTCGATGTAAGAGTCATATTGATAATGTGAATGTGGATTCCAGCACAATAGATGATTATATTTCTTTGCAATACCTGAAGTGCAGAGCTGTAACGCTCCCCCGGCCGACGGTGTCTGATGTGAATGTTCTTGCTGTGATAACCTCCTTCGAACACTGCTCTCTGCCGGGTAACTCCGTGTCAGGTCGGTGTGAGCACGAAGGGGCAGTGCCCTCCCCGGTGTCAGAACCCCAGCCCAGCCTACAGTATTTCAGCCCTCAGTCTGCTAACCCCATAGACAGTTTTGTTCAACTTCCCCCACCTCCGTAGCGTCAAAGTTCTCCATCCTTTCCGACAGCTGCAAACCTCCCTCTCCCGTGAGATCTGTAGATTCTATTTCCTGTTATCTTTTGTTACATTTCACTGAGAATGCTTATAATTTGAATTGGGAAGAAATGGATTTTTCAGTTATAGCTCCACTGACAAACTGACAAGGGAACACTCCGAGACTCAGGATAGCGCGTAGTTATGAATACATCTGACGATGAAGTGGTTAGCAATATAAATCTGACCGAAGGAGATGGAACTGTCATTGTGAGTCTGATTTCCATTTCTTCAGTGACCAAGAATGGACAGATTTTCATGGACTTACAGGTTATTCGTATCTCTTCTATAAAGTGTCTATTCAGGTATTTCACTGGGTTGTTTATTGACCTGTAATGATTCTGTGTCTATTATGGGTACAAGTACTGTGTCGATTATGTTTTGTGAAAATTTCATCTCAGACTATTTTCCCTGATGAGTCATCATGTCAAGAACTTTTTAATGTGCTCATTAGTCACTTGTGTATACTCTTTTAAAAAATTATCCCTGAAGTAGAGTGGCCACACAGTGTTGTATCGGTTTCAGGGGTCCCGCATCGTGATTGGACAAGTCTGTACGTTCCTCAGTGCTTGCCAGGATGCGTGCAGTCACCGTCCGTCAACAAACAGTGTTGCACAATATTATTGCCTATATTTCTATTGCCTCATTCCCACAACTTATTTGTTTTATAACTGGAAGCTTGTACTTCTTAAACCCCTTCACCTGGTTCACCCATCCCCTCACCTTCTCCCCTCTGGCAGCCACCTGTTCGTTCTCCGTATTTATACACCTGTCTCTGGTGTTTTGGGTTGTTGTTTGTTTGAAGTGTTTGTTCAAGTCTTTTGCTCCTTTTTAATTAAACCGTCTCTTTATTATAGAATTGCTGACTATTTCTAATGTCTTGGTGAGTTATTTGTCACATATATGTGTAAGAATACTTTCCCACTTTTTGTTTTCCCTATTCATTTTCTTAGAGTATGTTTTGATTTGCTTAGGTCTTTAAAAACTTTATGGGACTTGAGGAGCAATAACTTTCCCCCGAAACGTTGCTTCTATCAGCACTCTGCGTGTTCTGATATATCATGTTTTTATTATTTTTAAGTTAGAATTTGTATTTTCTGTGTTTTCTCCTCTGATGTGTGAGTTATTCAGAGATGCAGTGTTTAATTTTTATATATTTTGGGTAACTTGTTATCGATGCTTTTACATTTGATTTCATTGTATAAAGAACATACTGTCTATGAATTTAATCACTAGACATTTATTGAGACTTGTTTAATAGTACAGCTTACAGTGTATCTTAGTGAATGTTTCATGTACAACTGAAAAGATTGTGTTTTCTACATTTGTTGATTATAATGTTCTATAAATATTAATAAGGTCAAGTTCATCGGTGGTATTGTTCAAGTTTTCTGTGTCCTTAGTGATTCTTTTGTCTAATAATTCTCTCAATTACTGAAATATGAGTGATATAATCTCCAATTCAAATAGTAGATTTGTATATTTATCTTTTTAATCCAATCAAGTTTTCTTTCATGTTTTTTGTAATGTTATATAAGGTGCAAACATGCTTATGATTATTATGTTTTCTTAACAAATTGTCTCATTATGAAATGTCCTTTTTAGCTCTGGTTACATTTGTTTTTCTTGTAGTCTGTTTATCTACAGTTAATATGCCTGCTACACCTTCCTGATGACTTGTATTTGTAAAGTATGTATTTTTCCGTCTTTTTGCTTTAAACGTCTTTATGTTAAAAGTGTGTGTCTTTTAAAAAGAATGCAGTTGTTGGGGCGCCTGGGTGGCACAGCGGTTAAGCATCTGCCTTCGGCTCAGGGCGTGATCCCGGCGTTCTGGGATCGAGCCCCACACCAGGCTCCTCCGCTGGGAGCCTGCTTCTTCCTCTCCCACTCCCCCTGCTTGTGTTCCCTCTCTCGCTGGCTGTCTCTCTGTCAAATAAATAAATAAAAATCTTTAAAAAAAAAAAAAAAGAATGCAGTTGGGGCTTCTTTGTTTATCCACTTCGACAGTCTGTGTTTTGTAGTTGTGGTGTTCCGTTTACTTACATACACTGTAATTATTGACACGGCCGGGTTTAGGTTTACCATCTGGCGATCTATTTTCTATTTCTCTCATCTCTCTCTCTCTTTCTTTCTTTTTTCCCCCCTCTGTTCCTCTTTCCTTACCTTCTTTTGGATTATTCAATGGCTTTTTTTGTATTTTTTTGCATTTATTCTGTCTCGTATTTTTTTTAACAATTCCTCTCTGTTTTATTTTTTCCATTAACAATTACAATATGCATACTAAATTATCATATTACATAAATAGTATAACACTTTACATATAAAAACCTTACCTTACTCACCCTAAACTTTTTGTGCTATTGTTTTTATAGACTTTATTTCTGCATGTGTTGTAGTTCCCAGAGGATGTTGTTACAATTTTTACTTTAAACATTCAGTGGTCTTTATAAATACCAGAAAGTATAAGACACTCATTTCCTCCACATACTTATTGTTTTTGGCACTCTTCAGTCTTTTCTGTGGTCTGATTTCCATCACTCTCCTGCAGCCTGAAGAACTCCCGGCATTTATTTACCGAACTCCACGAACTGTGGTTTGGGTCTGCCGGTAGCAAATGCTCTCACGTTTGTGATCTGAAACGTGCTTGTCCGCAGCCCCGTGTGGGCTGTCTCAGCCGCTGCAGAGCTGAGGTTCCACACCTCCTGTGTTCAGTGGCTCCCGGTCTCTTCTCCTGGCCTCTGGGCAGCCCTGGAGGGCGGGAGGGGGGAGGGAGGCTGGTCTGCAGGGGGGCGGCAGTCTCAAGGTCCATGCAGAAGGTTCCAGACCACATGTCAGTCAGAGGCGTGGTCTCTGCAGTAAGTGGGACCCCCGTGGGGCAGAAGGTCCCTGGGCCTGGGAGAGGGACACCAGTGCCACTCGTCTGAACCCAGTGGGGCCTCAGGCACCCTGGGGCCCGGGCTTTACAAATAAACATCCCTGAATGGGCAGTGCGCATGTCAACCAGCGACACAGGCCCAGATGTTCGAGAGGCCTTCTGTGGCCTGGCTGTCCTTCGTTTCGTGGGCTGTGTGCACAGAAATGTGTGGACGATGCCCGCTCCTCCCGGGGCCCTGGGCCTCCCCACCGGCCTGTCTGTCCTTGACCTGGAAGTGCCGCGCAGGACGTGGGGGTCTGGGCTCGCAGACCTCAGAGGCGACTTTGAATGTTTATGCTTCTCCTTAAGATCTGTCTTCCACGCTGGCCGTCATGCAGTCACCAGACTCCTCTCGAAGGACCAGCTTGGCCTCCGTGTGGATTCCCGAGGATGCGCCGGACAGGCTGAGCGAGACGAGGGAAGACCTTACTTCTTGCCTCCTATTTGCTCCGGTCTACGCAGGGGGCGCGGGCGCTCGTCTGACGGTGTGTGCAGCAGGTGACGATGTAGTTTGTAGATCGATAATTACACGGAGACGCACCCGGCTGCGACCCCACCTGCAAACGTTAGTTTATTTAGCGGCAGCCGTCGCGGCCGGAGCTGGTGTGACAGCTCTCAGGCCGGGTCTGCCTTATGCAAAGAACGTGTTGCTTCCCCGTGACTCCCTTTCACTACACACACGAGAGACGATCCCTCCAGTTGAAATGCTAACAGAGTATCATTTGTTCACTCTCCTGTTTCCTTCAGCCACGATCTCCCGAAACCCAGGAGGTCAGAAGGGAGGTCAGAGTGGCTCGGGAAATCCCGCTGAGGCGCTAACCCTGATTTTCAGAGGAGCACCATGCCCACGCCACTCCGTGTCTTCTTCCTCTCCAGAGAAATCCCCAAACACGGATTCTATGGGATTCTACCGTAAACCGAGCTGCACGTGGGGACAGGAGCCGAGTTGGCACCTGTCAACCTCCGTTGATAAATTAACACTGTCAGTGAGAGTTTCTGTGTGGCACCTGTGTCTGCTCTGCTCTGTTTTGTACCAAACACATGTGCCCAAGCGTCCCTGAGACGCAGCTGCTAAGCCATTAGGATTTAACTTCAAACTCCGTTATCCACTATCACAGTTGACCGGGGTGGAGCTGCCGCCCGAACACAGGAACGGGAGCAGGCGAACGTTAGGGCATTTCTGAACGTTTCCGACTACTCTCATCCTGTCACCTTTGAGGGACCTGCGGTCCTGCTGCTTGGGTCCAGCCCAGAAGACTGAATGCAGTCCCACATGCTGCTGGAGGCAGGTGCCAGGTTCATCCAGGATCCAGTCCTGTGGAGCTGGAGGGGAGAGCATGGCGGAGTGGAAGCTGGGAAGCAGGCCAGGGCTGGAAGATGGGAGGAGGTGGCTGTGGGGGTGCTGGGCTGAGCTACAGACACCGGGGTGTGCCCCACCATCCCCGCTGACAGCGCGAGGTGAGGAAGGCAAGCAGAATCCACCTGCTCACATGAACCGTGAGGTTCGCAGCATCAGAAAGAGCCAACTGAGTCACGTGTTCGGGGAAGAAAAGAAGTGAGAGACCGCAGTGGAAAGCACCTACTCTGTGTTGTGTCACACACTCACCTTGTCTGTAAACAGGTCCACACTCCGTAGGCTTTACTCCAAGCATGAACGACTCCTGATAGAGTCACCCAGTGTTTCATTTGTTGTTTGAGCAAGAAGACAAAGAGCGGCTTCAACCACAGACACTTGGGTTTTTCTTTGTTCTTAGGAAGCAGCACCTTCCCGTTTGCACATATCTCCTTTCCCTAGTTGTTCACTGACCGGACGTTTGCCGGAGTACCAAGCCCATTCTGGGCTGGCTCTGGGGCCTCACTCCATCTTACACAGTGGCCACTCCTTGTCCTTACGTCCCTGTTTTCCAGGCGAAGAAATGGGCTTAAATGTTATGTACTTGCCCATGGTCACTCCTAGGAAGTGGAAGGTGGGCTTAAAAATGGAATCTGTCAAACCCCAAATCTATGGTTGTCACCGTGATTGTCACTAAAAACCTTAAAGGTGAAGGTTTCATCGAGAAAAGTTCTAAGGAATTTTCTTGGCGTCAGGTGAGTTTCTAATAAGAACGCATAATCCACCCACCAAATCTGCCACAGTCCACATGGAGAGAGCATCCGTGATGTGCAGATGAACCCCCAGAACTGTGAAGGAGACACCACCGTCCACTAGCAGGTCTGCCTCTCTGGTCCAGCAGAGCAGAAACACTGGTCAGAGCGTCTCCATGATCTTCTTAACTCCCACTCAAGTGCCAGGCGCACGCCGTGCCGTGCCATGAACATTCTGCATTCGGAACGTGCAAGCAAACAGACTATTCCTGATTCTAATCCGCGCTTCCCAAAACTCCAGCACTCTCGTTCTGCCTTGACAAGCAGAGACATGATGTGAAATTAAAAAGACCAATGAAAGATCAAAACCAAGTCCTGTGTGGACCCACACTCGCTGTTCTAAGGGACACACAGGTGGTTGTGTTCTCCGTGGCCCGTGGAGAGCGATTTCAGATGGTGTCATGGAGCCACCACGTCCTTACCCGTGGTGTTTCCGGGACCCGGAAAGCCAAGCTCAGCAAGAAAAACAGGAGCCTGGTCGATGGGGCCGCTGATGAAGGGAACCTTGGTCCTCAAGGCCCGGTGTCTACGTCTCCCGCAGATTGCCTCTTCAGACAGCTCGCGGCAGGGCGAAATCGGAGCGCACGGTGGAGGATGGAGTGTGCCTCGCGAGGTGACTGAGGAAAGGCCTGCTGGGCGTCGTCCGCTTCGCCAAACCCCAGGAGAGCCCAAGACGAGCGTGGGGTTACTGCTGTGCTCCCAGAAGCTGCGGGATTGCTGGGCCTCGGCTCCTCGGCTCGGACACGGTCGCGTGGAGTAAAATGTGGTGCGTGCCTGACTAGGTGCAGGAGGGTCACAGGCAGCTGGGATGACCTGTTCCTGGGAGCCCAGCCTGTTCCAGGGGAGCAGCACCTGCGCCAGGCTGGGGCGCTCACCGTGCTGGGGCCGGGCCGCTGGCGGGGCCGACCCACCTGCCGGCCGCACACAGCACATCTGCTGGTCAGTGATGTGCTTCTCCCGCTAACAGAGACGTACTGAATGTGTAGTACCGTGCACAGAATGTAAAAAGTACCCAGAAGGGCTGCCTAAAGAGCTGAGCACACAAGGCTTCTCAAGTGAAGAGCCCTTCGGGGCAGCGTTTCTTGTAGGAGTCGGGAGTGGAAATTTCTCAGTGGGCAGCCGTGAATGGGTGACAAAAATTAGAACAAAACGCATGATGTGCTAAAAGCCTTTTGTGAGGACCGTTGTGAGCCAGTGTGAGGACCCAGCAGTGTGCGTTTGCAGCGGTCTAGTGGGAAGGGACGGTCTCGGCCGGGCTGGGGGCCGTGGGGACAAAGGAAGGCAGAGGTCCGGTCCTCTGTGAGCGGAAGGAGGGCTGCTGGCAGAGACGCAGAGCAGCTCCCGCGGAGAGGCTGAGCACCTCACTCTGAAAACGTGGCTGAAAATGTGGCTCCTCCTCCCAGCTCCGTGGTCCCCAACTGCTTTGGGTGGAGACGCTCCTCAGCGTGCGTCTGGGGCAGCCGCGCGTCTTCTCAGCTGCTGGGGACATGAGCTGGCATCGGAGTTAGCGGGCCCCGAGCCGTGGGGGCGCCCGGGCGAGTCTCGGGAGAGCTTGAGGCCCCGTGGAACGCATTTCTCTCTGCAGACACCGCGGGTCCGCCGCTTGATGTCCATCCGGCTCAACGTCGAGGGCTTTAACCTTCAGCAGTGAGAACACGCCACCGCCGAGACAGACGGAGTGGCTCGCATCTCCTTGCCTGAGATCTCACTCTGGCTCCGGCTGAGGGACTCCGCCCTCGCGCCCTCCTGCCGGACGGACCTTCGCTCCAACACCTTCAGAAAATCTCTGTCACTTGTAGAAGCAATTAGCAAATTCCAAGCTGAGGAATACTTGGGGCCCCAAAGCTTACGGCAGACGACAGGATGCTGTCGGCGGGCGTGCGGAGCAGACCCTCACCTGCGTGGTTCCCGAGCCCCGGCCTCCCTCAGCCCAGCAGGGACTATGCGGCAGGTGGCAGGTGTGGTCTCCGGCTGGACCCACGCCCACCAGACGTGACCCTGGGGCTCCCGTGAAATAACAGACCTTGCAGGTGAGCTCCCCTTCATCGCTGCGTTCTCATTCCACGAACGGACCTCGGAGCCCGTGAGTGGAGGGCACTTCAGTGGCAGGGTTTAGTCCCAGCCTCCGAGGGAGCGGACTCTTCCAGAGGGAAAGACAGCACGTCACAAGACAAGAGGCATTTTTTAGAAAAGCTTTTAAACGACCCAACAATAAACGGTTATTGAGAAAAAGTGGAAAATGAAGACAGAAAGCATGGCTCCGAATCCTGAGAGCGGATCATCGTGCCCTTGCCTGTTTGTTTGCAGGACGCTGTCCTCAGATGACTTCAGGACCTTCAGACGTACTTTGGAAGCTCGCCCCCTGACTCCCCTCCAACCAGGCCCCACAGTCTTCACTCCACTAAATAGAGCTCCACCCTTCAAATCCTTGATCCCTTCATCTTTGTCACACCTCGAGTCCCATGAGCTGTCGGCAACTGTGCGCAGTTCTGCGGCTTCCCCACCCTCCCGACCGCCCAGGCCACGCGGCGTGTCTCAGAGCCGGTGAGGCACAGCCTCTGCAGCCCTCTGCCTCTGTCGTCCGCCACAGCCCCCAGTGCAGGCTGGAAGTGCTTGCCGCGCGGGTGAATGACTGTGAATCGTTCTGTCTACCGATAGGTCAACACCACACCTGCCTTTTATCCGTTGTAGCTGTTGACGGCTTTTTAATGTCTGGTAAAACGTCGTCTACCTTCCTTCTTTCTTGCCCCGGAAAACCTCACTGCGTCCCGTCTTTATTCCACAGGACCAGGTTCTTCCGACAGAACACGTATGTCTCGAACTCCCAACTCAACGGGGATGCTGGTGTTAAATTGACTAAACAAGGAGGCCGTCGGATTCCAGCGCCTGGCGGCCTGCCTGAGCAAACCAGACCTAAGCCTGAAATGCCTGGAGGTTAAAACTGGACCGTGAGGCTCTAAGCCGCGGCCAGTGAGTAATGGGCTTCAGCCCCTGCTCCAAGTCTGTCCCCGTGCCGTCAAACTTCCGTGCTGCTGTCCAACCCAATGGGTTTTGCTCAAATACACTCTTATGATTTTAATATGCCTCAGTTTATCTTTTAACACTGGGTTTTAAAAAATATTATTTATTTATTTATTTATTTTAGCGAGAGAGAGACCATGCGTGTAGAGGGGAGGGGCTGAGGGAGAGGGAGAATCTCAAGCAGACCTCCTAGTGAGCACAGAGCCCAATGTGGGGCTCGGTCTCATGACCCTGAGACCACGGCCTGAGCTGAAACCCAAGACTTGGACACGTAACTGACCGAGCTGCCCAGGTGCCCCAATACTGAGTTTATGGAAGCATTGATAATTTATTGGTAAAATAAGTAAGGTATACCAAAAGTGTAAGATTATAATAGGGCAGAAAGATATCAAAATCTAGGCATGTGACGTGGAGGAAGAGGGCTCTAGAATTCTAGAAGTGTAGCTGGAACTGGTTTCTCGTGTAAGTCACGCAAGGACGCGGGGAAGAACAGAGACGAGGACGGTCAGGAGGCACAGACGCACGTGAAGAAGGAGCCGGGCTCGGGCGCACACCCCCACCCGAGCGTGTGTCCGCGCTGCACGGCTCGTCCCTCACACTCCGTCCAGGACCCCTGGCCAGGTTTTGCAAGGAAGTCTGGAGACCGTGAAAATGGAAGAAGAGGGGCACCTGGGGGGCTTAGTCAGTGAAGCATCTGCCTTCAGCTCAGGTCATGATCCTGGGGTCCTGGGTTCGAGCCCCACATCAGGCTCCCTGCTCAGCGGGGGTCTGTCCCTCCCCCTCCCACTTGTGCACCCTCTCGAGAACTCTCTCTCTCGCTCACTCTCTCTCATAAATAAACAAAATATTTTTTTTAAAAAATTGAACAGGAAGTCTGAAATATTTTGTCACCTCAGAGTTTGTTTACCTCATTTCTTTCTGCCAGTTGCTGGGAGTTCACCTAAGAACCAGACCAATTCAAGAGACGAACGACCTGGACCTGATCTTGGTCACAGGCTGAGTTCTGAGAACTTCCCAGAGGGAGTGGGGGGGCCCTCAGCTCGGCCTCCAGGTCTCTCTGACTTGGAAGCAGTATTTGTGGTCCAGACTTGAAGACTCCTGAAACCGTGTCTTCCACGTTTCCATGGGGATGGGAGGAAGAACAGGGAATGTGTGTGGTCACAGGGGAAACAGGAATTCTGGCCACAGCCGACGAGGGAACACAGTGCAGCCTGGGGCCCGGGGTCGGCGATAGTTATATGATTGTGGGTCAACAGCAAACACATCTCATCTGATCTTCGCTGGCCAGAATAGAAGTAAATTATACTGTGGCATTTTTCTCAATTTCGGACATGTTTTAAAGGGGGAAACAGCCGCTGGCATCTATACCGAGAAGCAAGAGGACGGTCAGTGTTCCCAGAACCTTATCCTCAGGAGACCGTGGAAGAACCAGGCTGCTTTGCTGCAAAGTGAAAACAACGTGAACACGGGGCAAAATGGGGAGCGTGTCGCAGCAAGAAAAATGGGTACAAATTACGGAGGGCATCGGCGGATGGATCACGCTGAAATAAGGGGACCCGGGGGTGGGAAAGGAAGGATGAGCTGCTTGGGCTCAGAGCTGCTCGTCAGCCACAGGACCAACCCCGGGGCCAGGGTGGGCAGTGTGTACACACACACACACACACACACACACACACACACACGCATGCAAACCCCTGGGGAATCCCACGTGAGTACCCCAAGTCCTATACCCACACCTGTACGCGGTGCTGACCGACCGCCTAAACCAAAGTCCTAGCTCGTAAAATAGATACCTTCTAAAAATGCGGAAGCAGACAATCGATGCCAAAAGAGAAAATATGAACAAAATTCCCCTCGTAATAACTTCCGCTAGGAGCCACGCACAGACATGTATCCACCCACGCGTGCTCACATCTTACACAGGCCTCCAAGGCCCAGGACACGGGAAGGTGCGTTCTGAAGGAGTGCATTCACTGGGATCGGCTGCACGGGCGGGAAGGAAGGCTGCACGGGGCTGGAAGCTCCGTCCTGGGCAGAGCCTGGGCCGCAGCTCGCCCTTCGCTTTGGTTCTGTTGGAATTTTCATATCTGTTAACACAGATAATTGCAAACGTAAACACCTATTTCAATGACCTTACAGAAATCGGGGGTGCCTGCCTTACGTGCTGTGCTTCCTCACTTTTGATGGGGGCACAGCAGGACCACAGCTGCGAACCGGCCTCCGTTCACTCAGGTCAGACACCGAGGCTGTGGGCTCTCCGCGGTCCCTCTGCCTTCCTGGGGAAGACAGTGCCGTCCCGAGTTCTATCCCAGGTCTGCCGTGTGCTGAGCAATTACATGACCCACAGGCTCTTGCTGTATCGGGGCGACCCACATGGAGCGGAGGCCACATGGATTTTCATTCCTTTGGAAATGGAAAACAGGGCTGGATCAAGGTCATGTTCTTTGAGGCTGAAGACAACTGGATAAATTTTGGATAAATACTTAGGTGCTGTGAATAATTCTGTGGACAAAATCAGCATAATTGAAAACAGATATGGACCGAGCCCCATGGCATTACCTTACAGGCACCTGAAATTTTCCCCCTGAAGATGGATGCTTTGCCAAACCGAGAGATGCCCAAAGCGTGTTCCAACTCTCCCCCATGTTAGGAGCTGGTCCTTGGCGCCTGGCAGTTTCCGGCCCCCTGGACTTTTCTTCTGCCTGTGGAATCCCCTTGCTCAGTGCCCCCTTCGCGGCACACGCAGAGTCCTTCCTGCCGACCGCGGGAGGCCTCGGGCTTGCCTGGCTGGGGCGGGGCTGCTGCGGACACCCCAGCTGTTCCAGGGGAACGTGTCAGGACTCTGCCTGCGACGGCTAGCCGCCAGGCGGCCCACTTCTCATCCAGGGCCCGCAGCCAGCTGGGGGGCAGATTGGGCCTCCTGTATACCCGCGGGGCCGCTCCATAGGGCCCGTGCCTCCAACAACAGGAACACAAAAACCATCGCCGTGTTTTCACTGTAACCAAAACGAACAACCTGTTGCTTCCGAGGCGGAGAAGAGCCTGTTTTGCACAAGGGCAGGACGGCACTTCATTTCACCGGGACACTGAAGAAGTCTGTGCTGGGAGGAGGGGGCTCATGGCCCATTTTGCCGTTGTGGCTCCTGTCCTCGGCCTTCTCCTTGCTCGACGGCAGCAGGAGCGTGAGACCCAGAGCCGCGAGCTCCTTATGAACGGTACGTGTTCACACATTTGTGAAGCTTCATATTGTCTTCACGGGGTTAACGTTAGGGGACCTGGTCCGGCGCAGAAGCAGCCGTCTTGTACCCCCAGCTCCGGGCAGCCTGCCCGACGGCTCCAGTCAGCGGTTGGACGTGAACTCAGTGGGGAAAAGCCGTTCCTGACACAGCGGGCTCCTCCTCGTGACCAAGAACCGCGGTGCCGGCCTCCTGTGCTTTCTGTCCTGCGCGGAGTTCTTGCGAAGCCAGAGGGCTCTAACTCACGGTCGACTGCGGGTTTGTAGGGTTTGTATCGGCTGTGACTCCAGGCTCTTATCCCCTGTGGCCTTTGCCGGCACCACAGCGTTCAGCGGATTTTTGGTTTTCTCGGTGCTGAGGGGACACGTGTGGTGTGTGTGGGAGTGTGCCGGGAGGAAGCAGGAAGGCGGGCACCTTTCCAGAAATCTCTGCAGGCAGGTCTGGGGTGTGAGATCAAGCCAGCAACAGCCTGGCTGCCCCGGCCCTCTCAGGTCAAGCTGAGCCTCAGGGCTCTCAGGCCTTCGGACCTGGGCCCCAGGCTCCGGCCAAGAACCATCTAATTGACCAGATTGTTAATGAAGGAGGTCTTCAAATTACAGTGGTTTGGAGCCTGTTTGTGATTTATTTTGCAAAACAAATATCTCTTTCTCTGTGCAAGTCTGTGCCAGGAGTCAACAACCCCTCTGTTTTAGAGACTGGACAACATACTTCAGAAAGCAGGTCATCAGCCTCTGAGACACAGGGACGGCCCGACGCACGGGTGTGGCCCGAGTGGACACCCTCTTTCAATCAACACTGCTGATTTTGACACAAAATCTTTTTCTTGTTTGTTTTTGGTTACGTTTTTGAATTATTTGTATGTCTCTTTGCTAAAGATTCTCTTACTAAAATACACATTCATTTTGGAAGTGCAAACTCCTGACGTCTAAGTGTGTCTTGAAGATGGTCTAGAAAGGCAGCAGGGCTGAAGGTCATGTCCTGAGAGCGAAACGGGCACCGCGTGCTGGGTGCAGACTGCACACATAGGGGCCGCACCCACCCCGGCGGTCCAGGTCTGTTCCACACGAGACAAGGACATCCGCGGATAGGGACGGTGCGGTGTGGTCAGTGCGGGCAAGGCCCCAGGGGACTTTCCTCCTTGGGGAAGGTTCAGGCCTCACAGGAGGGCCCTGGAGGGTTGCTAGAGCCCAGCAGGCACAGGGGACACAGGCATTTCCAGACTAAGGGCAGCAGCCCCGTGTCCTGGGGTTGCATGTGACTGGGAGCTCAGCGCGTGAGTCCAGATGGTGGCCGCAGCCTGGTATGTGTGTGTCCCGTGGAACCCGGTCCAGGGTCAGGGTTTCCCTCCTGTGGGGCACTGGAACAGCAACGGGTTCTAAAGATCGGAGAGAGCAAGAGTAGAGTTGCTTTTTGCTTGTTTGTTTTGTTTTCGCGTGTTTGTTGGGGGCTGGTACAGACCCACGAGAGACATGAGGCTGCATAGGGGTCTTCGCAGAAATACTGGCAGAAGCACGAGCCTCGACACATGGGGGTGCCGGTGACATGGGGTCGCGGGTCAGTTTTGTCTGTCTCAAAGGAGGGTGTTGAAGCGGTAGGACTGGTGACAACAGGGCCCGGGGTGGCTTCGCGGGTGGGTTCGCGCATTCACCGTTCGCTCGCGTGCAGAGCTGTCCGCGAGGCCCCTTCCAGAAACGGCCAGTGTCAGGCAGCAGGCCGGGCACCTACCGTGTTGACCAGCATGAGGGTGTGAAAATACCCCCGATGCTCCCCCCGGAAGCAGCTGCGGGAAGAACACAGGCCGCAGTGGGAAGGTGTCTTTCATCAGAGTGAAGACGGTGTGTGTGTAGACGCTTCGGTACCGGAGCTGGACCCCCACGTGAGGCTGGGCCTGCTTGCCCTCCTCGCTCCAAGGGGAGATGGAGCTGCCTTTGACGAGGGTTTGTGACGACCCACCTGGGTGCTGGCCCGTGGGTCCAAACGCCAGCTGGCAGCTGTTTCTGCCTGTTTCTCTGATTCGGCAAATGGCCTATGTTGGGGAAAAAATGGTAGGTTAAGAGCTTGAAAACAATCATTTGCTTTTACCTTAAGAAAATCAAGATACCGTGAAGTTGCTATTTATCTCAAGGTAAAGGTTTGACACGTAGAAATCTGAGGCTCTCTCAAGTTCAACATTCCCAAATTAGGGATGTCTATCTGACACATGGAGTCACACTTTCCGTTTTCCAAGTTTTCTCCAGTCAATAAATTTAAGGTTAAATAATGTGACTTAGAGGCGTGAATGTGCTTGCAATTTACTACCAACAGCTCATTAATCACACAGTCTACAGGAAGCTTCCAGAAATGTCCAGGGGTAACATATTTGGGTAGACACTGGGAATGTTGTTGGCACTTTTTTTTTTTAACTTTCATTTAAATTCAAAACCAATATTTCTTGGAACAAATGGAGCTTAATTGATTGAGTGATCCAGTTAAGAAAGAGGGCACATGAGCGCTGAGGGCCCTCCGGGCAGAAAAGGTAGCGAGGGTGAGGGTCAGGAGGGGAGGCATTTCCTTGTGGGAGCAAAGAACAGAAGGAACCAGTAGTAGTGACCCAAACAGCGAGGAGGCTGGGCCAGGACTGCTCGCCAGCGCTGGCCACTGCGCCTCCCTGCTCATCGCTCAGCCATATCCCCCCCACTGTCAGCTGCACAAAAGCAGCCCCACGTCTCACCCCTGGGCTCCGAGAGCTGCACCGCAGTTGCTGTCCCAGGAAAGGAAGTGCCAGGAAGAGGCACAAAGACACCGCGAGAGTCAGCGTCTCATAGGCCTTCACTGAGAAGTTCAGACTTTATCCCACAGGCAATGAGAAGCCAGTAGAGAACGGGAGCTCATAGGTGATGAGGGAACACACGGGTGTGCCAGAAGCCCAAGGAGGGCCCTGTGGGGGCTGCCGCAAACCTCCTGACCAGGGCCTGGGATCCAGACTGAAGAAGCGGGGGTAGAAATGAGGAAAGGGGTCAATCTGAGGTGTGTTTCTTAATACATAACTTTGTTGAATTACCGTTTACATAAATTACATAAATCCTGACTGTCCCGCCTTGTGAGTTTCGACAGTGATATCCACCTGTGCAGCAACTGCCCCAAACGAGAGAAGGAACGTTGTCACTTGAATGCCCCTTTGCAAGATCCAAAGAATGCTGGCCTCATAAATGAGTTGGGAAATATCCCTTCCTTCTCTAGACTGAAAGTATTTGTGCTGGTTGGATGATTGATATAATTCACCAGGAAGGCTATATGCCCTTGATGTTTTCTCTTGGGGAAGATTGTCAAGTATTATTAAATTAGTATACGTATGTATCTCATCGTATCAGTTTCAGTAAGCTGTGTTCTTTAAGGAATGTGTCCATTTCATTGAACTTGACAAATATATTTTCGTAATGAAGTTCATCGCATTTGCATATCTTCCTTTGGATGTGTGTAGGGTCTGTAGTGGTGTTCTCTCTTTCATTTCTGATATTGGCAATATGCATTTTCTCCCTTTTTTATTGGGTTAGTGTTAGTAGAAAATTTTTAACTTTACGAAGCTTTTCAAAAAATTGACTTTTGATTTTATTTTCTCTGTTTTCAATTCCACTGATTTCTTGCTCTTACTGTTACTATTTTTTTTTCTAATTATGCTAGTTTTAATTTGCTCTCCATTTAGTTTCTTAAAGTGGAAGCTTAGCTGATTGATTTTAACCTTTCTTCTCTCATAATTATACATTTCCCTCCATTCACTAGCTGAATCCCACATGCTTACATATATTGGGTTTTTATAATCTTCCAAATATCTCTAATTCCTTGAAATTCCCTTTTCATCCATTAGTTATTTAGAAGTATGTTTCAAATTTCCAAATGCTTTCAGATATCTTATTGCCAGTGGTTTCTAATTTACTTCCACTTTAACCAGAGTATATTCTCCTTATGTTTCAATCCTTTAAATTTATTGTAACTTCTTTATGGCTCAACATATGATCTATTTTGAAAAATGTTCATTTTCACTTGAAGACATATGTCTTTTGTAGTTAGTGGAGTGTTCTATAAGTGAAAATTAAGTCTGATTTGTTAATAGTATTATTCAAGGCTTCTATGTTCTTACTGAATTTTTATCTATTTCTTCTATCAATAGCTGAGAAAAAATTATCAGAATCTTTGAATACAGTTGGGGACCTACTAATATAATCTTGTCACCTTTCAAAAATAGATTTTAGTTTTTAGAACAGTTTTAGATTTGCAGAAGAGTTGCAAAGATAGTACAGGGAGCTTCCGTATATCCTCCACCCAGTTTCCTTCATTACCAACGTCTCACATTAGGATGGTACATTTGTTACAATAATAAACCGATATTAATATATTCTTATTCACAAAAGCCCATAGTTTATTCAAATTTCTTGGTTTTTCCTTAATGTCCCTTTCCTGTCCAGGCTCCCCATGTGGGACACCACGTTCCATGTACTCATCCTGTCTCCTTGGGCTCCTCTTGAATGTGGCCACTTATCGGACTGCCCTGGTTTTTGAGGATGTTGACAGTTTTGAGGAACACTGGTCAGGCAAGCATTCTGTAGGGTACCCACAGCTGGAAATCATATGATTTTGTGTTCATGATCAGAGCGAGTTTGCGTGTTGTTGGGAAGAGGACCACAAAGGGAAAAGGAAAGGACCATTTTCCTTTTCTTTTTTTTTTTTTTAAGATTTTATTTGACACAGAGAGAGAGAGAGCTCACAACAGGGGGAGTGGCAGGCAGAGGGAGAAGCAGGCTCCCCACAGAGCAGGAAGCCCAATGCAGGACTCAATCCCAGGACCCTGAGATCTGACTTGAGCTGAAGGCAGATGCTTAACCAACTGAGCCACCCAGGAGCCCTGGGACAGGACCATTTTCAAAGGCATGTATTATCAACCCGACTTAGTACCATTGACGCTGACCTGAGCACCTGGCTAGGGAGTGTTGTCAGGTTTCTCCACTGTAGACCCTCTTTCCAACCCATGCTCATTGGAAGGAGTCACCGTGCACATCCCACACCTGAGGAAGGGCATTATGCTCTCTTTCATTGAGACCATAGCATCTACATAAATTATTTGGAGTTCTCGTGCATGGAAGAGTTGTCTTCTTCTCTGCTCTTTATTTATTCAATCATTTACATAAATATGAACTCATCAGTATTTGCTTTATACTTGGAGGTATAATCCAATACTAATTTATTTATTTTCCTGCTCAACTTACTCCAGTCTTGGCCGTGAGCAGATGCACACATCCCCTGTCAACGTAGTGCTGTTGTTTGCCTGGCACTGCTTTCCCTCTTGATCCTACAGGACGTCCCAGGCTTATCTTGTGAACTCCCTGATCCAGTCCTAGATCAGCCGTTTCTTCAAGGAGCCCAAGTTTCATTTTCGAAACAGTGTTTGAAACAAGATCTGGGTGCTGGGTTTACAAGGTGCATCTAGGATGAAGATATGATGCTGATTTATTTATATTGAGTGGGGAAATACTAATCTGGAGATGAATTGGTTACATTGGAGGAGTCACAAACAGTTATAAATTTCCAGGGAAGTTGATAGAAATAAAATAAATTAATAAAAATAGAAAAACACCAAGTTGATGAAATCTGGGGTAACAGAAGAATAAGGAGGAGAGAAAGGGGCACTTTACTGAGCTTGCAAAATAAGATAGCACAAGAGGATAGGAGGTTCAGCTGAGGGTGAAGAGACAGGCACCCTAATTCTCTTTGGCTAAAGACCTTCTTTGCCTTACAATGTAAGTAATTAATATGCAATTTAATGTGAAGAGAATGTCCACATGCAGATGAGGTGGCTCAGGATGGAGTGGAGGCTTGGCCGGCTCCAGCGCAGGGGAGGTCCATGCCGGAGTGTGGGGCCGACTCCGCAGCAAAGCGCGAAGCCATCGAGGAAGGATGTGAGTTATCTGTAGACGGTGTGACTGACTTTCCCACGTGGGAGCTTCCTGGGTGGGGCTGACCAGCTGGACTGGTGGAGGTTTTAGTCATGGGCATGATAATGCTTGCGGATCTGCAGGGCTTCCAGAGTCCCAGGTGAGCCCTGAGAAGCTGGTGAATGAATCAACAATTCATACTCCCACTTTTTTTTGCAAAGAGTATGTAATGAAAAAGAAATGATCTTAAGCTTCCTAGGGAATGAAGAATCTGAGGTATTATTATATCTGATTATTTAAAATCTGTCACTGCGCACAGAGAACTTTGACAGGTGCTTCTTTCTTCTATTGAAGTTCTGAATATTTCATATTCTCGAGAGAAGTAGCGACATTAGTAACAGCCCCAGCAACGTCAGATTCGCTGGCTCTAAGAGCACGACACGCACAGAAGCATCGTGCTTTCCATCTTATCTACATCCAAGGTCATAAGACAGGTTGCTAGTTTTAATATTTTCACTTTACAAATGAGAAGGCTGCAAGTCAAGGAATTAAGAGACAGAATCACAGCAGGAGTTCAAGACAGTCACATCTGGAACCCGCATTTCCTGCCATCCCTCCACGTCCCTCACACTGAGTGCGTGGTTCTGTCCTGACCACGCCAACAGGGACAGGGCGCTTTGCCTCATCCTTTCCGGCAGAAATCCATTGTTTATTTCCAGTTTCTAGTTGTTTCCATTGCTCTAGCTCTGGGAGTAATTATAAAATTTAATTTCAAAAAAGACAGTCCTTGTCTCTCGGGTTCTAGGAAACTGACCATAAAAAAACAAAAATAAAGCCGGCTGATGAGAAACTCCTTCCATTTTTTTTACTTGACTATATAGCAATAATTTAAGAATACTGCACATTGCAGTACTTTAATTTTCATTACTCTTGTTCTCTTGCCAAACTGAAAGGTAGTTTTTCTGCAAGTTCTTGACATGTGGCCTGTTGTGGACCAGACGCTGGGAGCCTCCAGGCTCACGGTATCTGATAACACTTCCCTCTGGACACGTCCTGTCCACGTGCCTCAGCGGCGCTAGCAGACTTTAGAAAGATGTTGCAAGTAGACCCTTGGATCTTGACAGGCATGCCGCTGGGTTCATGGGAGAAGCCCCCCCGAGGCCAAGTTGGAATCCCACCTCCCCGAGCCCCGTGCCCTGCCCCAAACCGATGCGTCTTGCAGCTGGTACCCACTGACTTGAATCTCCTATGACGTCAGCTGGGTGAGGAGTCTGCTTCGGTCTGACTTACCCCATGCGATGCCTGCAGCTATGACTCACCTGCTGATTCGATGGAGGGGGGGAGCCTCTCAGCGCGGGCCGGGCCCACCTAGCGGAAACGCGGAGCGGTCCCACAGCGACCTTCCAGTGACCTGCAAAGGTTCAGAATGATTGAAAAGTCCTTAAGAAACAATGTCAACACTTATTGAGCATGAAATCTTCTCGTGACACTGGATTCAACAGTTGCTCTGCCCGGTTTCCTTGCTGGTCCGAGTCCAACACGGCCTCCTCCCCACAAGGCGCGGGCCGGCTCAGGAGGCCAAGGCCGCAGTGGGTTCCACGCACCACGGGCACATCTATTAGGGAAAGAATTCCTTGCTCTGAATGAATGCCGACATGTTCCTTATTTAAGATGTGACGAGACAGGAGCACAAGCTCGAGAACAGAGCAAATCTTGAGGAAAGCAATCCCCTTTCCAGCAAGAGACACCTTCCCCCTCTGCACACATCTCGCCAAGACCGTTGCATCTTTTCAATGATAGGTTTTTAAACCTGAGAGGAAAGTGTTTTCCTGTTATTTTAGGGAGATGTGCCAGGACGAGGCCCGTGGAACGCCCTGGGGCGGGAGGGCCCAGCATGGGTAGAAAGGCTGCTGGCCTGCAGAGAGAAAGAAAGAAGGTCTTTGCAAACTGCTGTGAGGACTTGCACGTCTCACGATGGCCGCCAGCCAAGCTGCTGGGCTGGAAGCACTTAGAGCAGCTGGACACAGCGTTTCTCAGAATCTGGCTGCGGGCACTGCAGAACTCCTAGGGCCGAGGGCATTCGCATGACCAGGATCAAGAACCAGGAGGCAGACGCCCAGCATCTGAGGGTAATCTGTCACTTCACACAATTGCCAATAATGAGACACTGAAAAACATATTAGAGATTCCTAAAGTCTCAAAGGAGCAGAGGGGCAATAACTGGATTTCGGTTTCTGGAGCAGAGACACTGGTAAACAGCCGGGGCCTTTGGGGACCGTCTTCAAATATCTGCTCCCTAGAAATGCAAAGAAAGCATAAGCAGTGGGAGGGGAATGGAGAGAACCCCTGACTGTATTAAGGTGATCTATCCTTAGACCAGGTATATTTCGGAAGCAAATTTAAATTATTATGAAAGAATGCTTCAGCCAGAACCTCTCATTATATCTAAGATTATTTATATAAAATGTCTGGCATTCAGTCAAAAGCACCATGCACACAAGAGAAGTAATTGAAAACAAAAGTTGGACCCACAGGAGATGCAGGGATTGAGATTATCAGACAGCTTTTAAGATAACTATGGTAACATGTGCAAAATTATACTGAAATGGAGGACTGGGGCACAAAAATTAGAAACTATAAAATAAAATGAAAATTTTCGTGCTGAAAAGAGAATAATGTACATAAAAAACTCAATGCATACATTTAACATACTGGTATTATTGTTAATAATACCTATTATTAAGTGAACTAATTTAATAGTCTAGGCACAGCTAACAGGAGAGAATTGATGAGCATGAACACACACAGAATGGAAACAGATGGAAAATGATAGAAGTTTAATACGTGTATAAATGGAATCAAAGAAGGGGAGGACACATAAAATGAGGAGGAGGAAAAGTTTAATATAATGGCTTTGATTTTTCTAAAACTTACAAAACGTCACCACGAGGCCCACCAACCTCAAGCAGGATAAGATGATGAAAACCAGGTCTTGGCACAGCATGCTGAAAAAGCTGAAAACCAAACCAAAACCAACACCTTAGAAGTAGACAGGTGAAAACACATATCACCTCCCAAGAAGCGAAAATGCTGAGACTGACAGAAGCGAGGGAAGTCAGAAGTCCACGGGAAGGCATCGTCAGAGTGCCCGCGAGACGTGGGGTCTCTGCCCAGAGGAAGGGCCCTTCAAGAATACAAGTGAAACAGACTTCCAGGCAATGAGAAAAGCATGAGAAGGTTTCACAGCAAATTCACACCAAAATAAGTACTCAAGACAGTCTTTTTTAAAAGATTTTGTTTACTTATTTGAGAGAGAGAGAGCACAGGAGTGGGGGGAGGGGGAGAGGGAGAAGCAGACTGCCCGCTGAGCAGAGAGCCCAGGGCTCCATCCCAGGTCCGGAGGTCATGACCTGAGCTGAAGGCAGATGCTTAACCCAATGAGCCACCCAGGCGCCCCACTAAAGAAATGTCCTTTAAGCAGAAGGAAAAGAAACCCAGATGGAAGCATGAAGATACAAGACAGAAAGAATAATAAGAAAGAATATACGCAGGTCCAAATAAACACTACTGCACAGAGACATGATGGGGTGGCGGGTGATGGCTTCTGTTTATATCGTAATGTATGTTATAGGTTACATATTTTTAAAATCATATGACAGCATTAACAAAAAGGCCACGGTAGCAAGAAAGTCTGGTAAACAAGTTAAAATGTTATAAGACCTTTGCATTATTTGGCAGATATTGAATTTCTAGTTTGTATTCGATTTTAATAACTCAAGAATATGTTCAGTACTATCACCCTGAAAATTATTCAAATAACAGCAAACGGATGTATATTTAACAAGCTAGTAGGAAGAAAATAAACCAAATTAATCCAAAATAAGTCAAGAAAGCAGAGGAAAGGGAATATAGAAGGAAAGACAAATAGAAAACAAAAAGATTTAAATCTAAATATATTATTATTGCAGATGTCAATTACCTACCTTCTCCAATTTAAAGACAGAAATTTTCAGAGTTGATCAGTAATCTCACTTCATGCTGCTCGTATAGATTTGATCAAAATTATCCAATTGTGTGGCTTACGAGACGTACCTGGAACACAGTGAAAGTCTGAAAATAAAAACACGGAAAAATACGTGCCGTGCAAAGTAAACCCGGGGGAGCCACACCGACATCCGAGCATGTGGAAGTTAAGGCAGAAGGCATAACCAGAGGAGAACAAGAACGTAAGTGAGAATAAAAGTTGTCCGCAAGCATAACACCCAGTTCAAATTGTGTATCGTTACAATAACATAATCTCAAGAATAAACAGCACGAATTTTCAGAATAACAACAAGTAACGGGCACTGTTACAAAAAGGACAAGAGTAACAGGTGTCAGCAAGGACGTGTCTATGTAGGTGATGCGCGCTGTTGGTGGGAGCGCAAACTGGTGCAGCCACCACGGAGAACAGCGAGGAGGGTCCTCAGGAATGAAGACCAGAACTACCACCTCATCCAGCCATCCCACCGGTAGGTATTTACCCAAAGGAAATGCGATCAGCGTCTCAGGAGAGCCCTGCGTCGGTACGTTCACTGCGGTGTCCTTCAGCCACGATAAGGAGACACCCGAGTGTCTGTCTGTGGATAAATGGATTTAAAAATGTGGTCTATGTTTGCGTAGCTATGAAATGGATACATGTAAATATAGACATCAAACAGAAATATAGAAATATATTCCGTATAAATACATACAAATATATAAACAATGGAGTGTTACTCAGCCTTAAGAATGAAGGAATCGTGCCATTTGCAGCACCATGGATGAACCTTGAGTACCTTATGCTCAGTGAGGTGTCAGACCCAGAAAGACAAGTACTGCATGCGTTCACGTCTGCGTGGAATCCAGACAGTTGAACTCATGGGACCCGAGAGCAGACGCCTGGTTACTGGGGCTGCGGCCGCGGACGATGGGAGGGGCGGGCAGGAGGCGCGGAGGGTTCGGTCAGTAGGAGAATAAGCTCTGGGGAGCTACCGGACCGCACGGCGCCACGGGGAGTGGTACCATCTTGCCTCCTTGAAGTTTCCTGCGAGGGTGGATGGTAGGCCCTCACACCGCAGCGTGGCACCCTGTTTTAAGAAGGTGACCGTGTAGGGGCGCCTGGGTGGCACAGCGGTTAAGCGTCTGCCTTTGGCTCAGGGCGTGATCCCGGCGTTCCGGGGTCGAGCCCCACATCAGGCTCCTCCGCTATGAGCCTGCTTCTTCCTCTCCCACTCCCCCTGCTTGTGTTCCCTCTCTCGCTGGCTGTCTCTGTCTCTGTCAAATAAATAAATAAAATCTTTAAAAAAAAAAAAAAAAAAAAAAGAAGGTGACCGTGTGGGGAGCTTGGTTGTGGAGCCATCCCACACACGAATGTGGGCCAAGCACCACGTCACACACCTCAAACGCATGTAATTTTTCTCAGTTTTAGCTCAGTAAAGCTGGGGGGAGCAAAAAATACTAGTAAAGGAACAGGCGGGTCCTCAGTTACACTGTTGGGTGTTTAAACGCAGCTCCCAGTGACTCTGCAAAGCCGACAAGAAAGCAGCCCACGTGCGAGTCACACACCCTCAGAGAAATGGACATATGTACATCAGCACATTAACAGAATGGAGAAAATTATATCAGCGGATGCAGAAAAAGTGTTTGGCAAAATACAATGTGTATTCATCGCTGATAACATCCACAGACAAGATCCGCCCAACTAGGAATGAAAGGACGCTTCCTCGGTGGGAAAATGGTCATATGCAGAAAACCTCGCACAGTCACGGCTGGCAAGAGCGCGGGTCTCCCTCCCTCCAGAGATGAAGGAATCAAGAACGTCTGCTACCTCTGCTGATGTTTTACAAGCCCCGGGAATAAGCAAGAAGAAGACGTGAAGGAGGAGAATTGGAAATCTAGCTCTGCACACAGCTCACCTGGCTGTGTGAGCCGGAAGCCCCACCAACTGACCTCATGTCTCATATTGCTGATTCCCGACTGGAAGCGGCTCATCGCCGCATCCTTGAGAAGGGACAGGCCCGGACCGCAGCGTCGTCGACCGTGGGTCAAGGCCCGCAGGCCACGTGGGACTTGGAGGAGAGGGGACTGGTGCCCAGCTGCTGATGGGAGCCCCTGAGCCGGGACAAGAGCCAGACCTTTGCTCTGCCTTGGGTGGGAACGGGCTGCAGCCCCTCACTTACCGAAGGTAGACATCATGCCTGACTTGAAACAAGTCTGTGTGCCGAAATACTTGTATTTCTTACCATGACGATTCAAACCCATGGAACTGAATTGCTGTGAGCAAATACAAGGTATGTATTTTAGTCTGGAACAAAGGAACTTAGTTTTCGCAAATTGTCAGAGACTTCAAAAATTGTAATTCATTTTTAACAGTATTATCAAGGGCAGTGACTCACTGCTCAGGCTGGGTCAGAAGCAATCTCTAAAGAAAAGCATATTTTTTCGTGCATCTCGTTTGCGAGGAGGCGGTGAGCTCTGCCCTCCAGCCTGGACGCCGCCGGCCTCCGAGGGCTGGGTCAAGGCGGCCCTGGAAGGGCAGCGTCGCTCCTGTGGGAGCAGGCCCTCCACGTGCACTCTGGTGCACCCCGGCCTGTGACTGAGTCTCAGGCTCGTGCTCTGGCCTTCCTCCATATTTTGCCTCATATCCCATTAAAATCAATAAAAAGTTCCCATATCCTCCATATTTTGCCTTTATCCCATTAAAATCAATAAAAAGTTCCCAACTTGAGCCTGAAGTCAGAGGTGAGTCACACCAATGATTCACCATCACTCCACACCCTGTTAATTCTGTTCTGTCCTGCAGGAGTCATCCTTGAATATTGATGGAAACCCTTTCCCGTTCGGACACACTATTTGGTAAAATAAGGTCATTTATTTCTTCTAACACTTGACCTATGAAGTCTCTGCTCAGGGCTGTAGTTGGGATCCAGCTGATGTGCCAGGGCTGACGGTCACAGTTTCCCAGGAGGTGCGGCTCAGGTCCCAGGAAGCAGTGTTTTCCCATGAAGATATTGAAGACCCCGGCTTTGGAAAACCTGGGCCCCCAGACATTCCCATTCCATGGTGACAAGGGGATTAGTGTCCCCAAGCCCGTCATCCTCTGTAATACAGTGACGATGCCACAGTGTCCAGAAACACTCTCGGAGGCTTTGATGTGAGGGAAGGGAGGAAGTGCGTAGATACTGTAGAGGTTACCATGTCAACCTGACTGGGTCATGCTGCCCAGACACTGGGTCAAACATTATTGTGGGTGTGTCTGTGAAGGTGTTTTGGGATAAGATTAACATTTAAATCAGTAGACTGGCTAAAGCAGATTACCCTCCTCCATGTGGGTGGGCCTCATGCAATCAGTTGAAGGCCTGAATAGAGCAAAAGGTTGAGACTCCCACAAGCCCAGAGAATTCCCCCTTCCTGATGGCCTTGAGCTGGGACATCGGCTTCTTTCCTGCCTTCGGTCTGGGACTGAAACATAGGCTCCCCATGGATCTCCAGCCGGCCAGCCTTCCGGCTTGAACCACACCCTGGGCTCTCTCTGACCCAGCCCGCTGATCTGGGGACGTGCCAGCCTCCATCACCGTGGGAACCAGCTCCTATCTGCACACATCCTACGGTTCTGTGCACTTGGAGAGAGAAAACGGCAGCTGCCAGGAGAGAGGGAACGGTGGGGACGCGGAGGGTGCTGACCCTGGATGCGCACAGGGCCTCACGGCTCTGGCCCCAAGGCCCCTGGCACACTGAGAAAATGATGCTTGCCAAGCACCCGTGGCACGGCCATGCACCCTCCAGGTGAAGGGGGCCTCAGAGACGCCCACGCGTGAGCACCGTGGCAGGTGCCCCGGCAGGCCACGGCAGAAATGTGGCGCACTCAACAAGCAGCATTATAAACACGTGCGTATTGTTGAAGAATCCTAGAGCTTGTGGATTCTGCAAGAGAAGTCTACATGAGTGATACTCTCATGACACTTGGTGACAAAGAAACACGGTGTCACCGATGGAGTTTATCCCTCAGCGTGGACAACTCGTGGAGGTGGCTGTGTGTCGAGGTGTCACTGTCCCACTTCAGAAGGTCACTCCAGAGCCCACACAGGTCAGCCTGCCCCGGCCGCAGCAGCCGCACGGTCTCAGTGCCGGGGGAGCTGAGCCCTCATGGACACGATGGAAGCTGGAAAGTGAATTCAAGCCTGGAGACAGATGGGAAGTCAACACGGACGCTTCCATGTGGATGCTTGGTGGATTAAGTTTCCAGAAAGGCTGCATGTCGGGCAGAGGGAAATTTGGGGTCGATAAAAGCATTCTGGCTGTGGTTCGCTCCCTTCACTCTGAGCCTCCCTGTGAGGCAGACCTGCAAGGTGCCAGCAAGGAGGAGGCGGGGAGGCGAGGTGCAGCGTAGGGGTGATGAAGCATAAACACAGAGACCCGCACACAAGCCCGTCAGCTCCGCCTGACCGAAGGCGTCGGCGGCCACGTGTGTGGAGAACAAGCGAGTCTGCAGACAGCCTGTTTGGGAATGGGGGGACGGCAGCACACACCAGATTCCTGCCCAGACCGCGGGGTCCTCCTGAGACCGTGTGGGGAGCAGCGTGACACACGCCAAGGAGAGCATGGATTGATCCAGCATCTTTCTTTTAAGATAGAGTAACGTCTTCAACCTGAAAAAGTCGTGGGAAGAGAGCTCATCAAACCACATTGTGCGCTAAGCTTCGCATCTGAGTGGATCGTCAGCAGAAGAGGCGTGAGGTCCCACGCCTGCTTTAGAGAAAATGGTGAGCTTGTACAATGTATTAACTTTGTCTTGTTTGCTGAGAAATGAACAGATGCGCTTTCTCTCTACTGTGGCTGCACTGAGCTCGCAAAGAGTAAGAAATTGGATCATTTACATGATGCCCAGTGACCGCATCCTCCCGGGCCCGGTGACAGCAGCACATGCCTGTGAGTCAGAGTCTGGTGCTCGGATCTCGCTGAGTCACCTGCACCACGAGCACGCCACCCTCCAGAGGCAGTGCTCAGGGACGCGAGCCAAAGGAAAGAAAGCTTCCCAAGTTTTCAACAAACGGGAGGACTCTAGGGCCATGCTGCTGTCTACAGCTGCTGATGTCTGAGTTTGCAGAGATTCGTGGCTTGAATCCCACAGCCTAGAATGCTCCAACTTTCTCATCGAGGCTGCTTCGGCATCAGCTATTTAGTAAGTCCCATTACCACCTGGGTGACAGGTATTTCCCATCGTTTTCTCCTAAGGTCACTTAGAAGCACGGAGGACAAAGCCTCTGCTTCGATGGCGCTGTGCCCTCGCTGCAGCAAGTGTGTAAGAGTTATGAATAAAGTGCCGGGAGACCTGGGACGGGGCTCGTGTCTTAATGGAGTGTCCAACTCACCAATTTATCAAAATTCTCCAAGTTCTTACTCTGCTTAGGTGTTCCATCTGGCGACCAGTGCACTGGATACAATAATGCTTATTTAGCAATTCATCTCTTACTGAGCACTTTCCGTGATCACGTTTTATCTCTGTAAAACCCCATCATGTAGGAGTTATCATTACAGTCAGTTTCAGCTGATGACCTGAGGCTCAGGGAGTATAAACGATTTCAGTGCCACCAATACAATTTAGTAGAATGAAATCTTTCTATTTTTTCTTAGTGCTAGTACATTTAATATTATGTTTAAATATGCCGTTAAAACAGCAATGAGATAACACTACTTTCTTATCATAATGGCCCAAATCCAGAGCCCAGACAGCAGCGACGCTGGCGAGGCCGTGGAGCAGCAGGAACGTTCTCTCGTCGCTGGTGGGCACGCAAAGTGGTGCAGCCGCTGGGGAAGAGAGCTTGGTGGTTTCAGAGTAAACATGCTCTCATCAAGCAATCAGGCCATCACACTCCTTGGTATCCACGCAAAGGAGTTAAAGGGTCACATCCACACGAAAACCTGAACATGGATGTTTATACCAGCTTTATTTATAATTGCCAAAATTTGGAAGCAACCAACATGTTCAGGTGAATGAATATATCCAGACAACAGAATATTATTCAGCACAAGAAAGAAATGAGCTATCAAGCCAAGCAAAGACATAGAGGAATTTAAATGCATATTACTAAGTGAAAGAACTCCATTTGAAAAGGCTATATACTATCTGATTCCAACTATGTGATATCCTGGAAAAGGCAAAACTGTGAAGACCGTAAAAGGTCGGGGTAGCCAGTGGTTGGGGAGGAGCAGCGAGACGAACAGGGGAACACAGAGTTTGAGGCCATGAAAATACTCAAGACGCCATAACGGTAGACACTTGTCTTTGTACATTTGTTCAAAGTCATAGAACGCACAACAGCGAGAACGATGCCTTATGTAGACTATGGACTTTGGGTGATTATGATGTATCCATGTAGGTCCATGGTGGGGGAGGCTGTGCATGTGTCAGGGATGGGGGGTTTATACGAAACCTCTGAACCTCCCCTTCAGTTTTGCTGGGAACCTAAAACTGCTTTAAAAAGTAAAATATTTAAAAAGCGTGTTGCTGTATGAGAACAAATTATTTTACATATGCACTACACACTCATACTACAGATATACATGTACATGTGTATATACACAGACACATACATACATATACATAGATGAATAAATCTGCAGGCTAAGAAGTGAGCAACATTCCAGTACCCTTCATCCATGGTTGCCCAGGCCATAGTCCTAACATCTGCTTAGAAGAAGAAGGAATGATCTATAGTTACTTTTTCCCTAAAAAATAAATCACAGTTCTCTTCAACTTTATTCCAGGGACTTGGATAAATGTTTTCAGATGCAAACGTTAATCAAGTCCAGAACCATTGTTCTCAACTCCGTTGATTCCTCATGGTGCCCATCACCCTCAGCGCCCAGACTGCATTCCTGTCACTCCCGTCAGTGTCCCATCTGCTGATGTTGAGCCTCTAAATGGAGCTTCTCACATTGTCCTGACGCCATTTTGTTCATTCACACATTGTTTGTACACATTGTTCGCATGCAGCTGGTCACATTATTCATGGGAGCCCAGCTGGGAAGGCAAAAATATACCAAGGCTATGTTGATAAGCTATTTATTCCCTACAGCCCTGGCTAGTGAGAAGCTAAAAAGAAATTAAAACATTACCTGAAGAGTCAACTATGGGCAAGAGGAGAGGTGGCAGGAGGTTGAGTCATGGCGGTCCTCAGGACCCAAGGAAGACTTGTGGCTAAATCACAGCAATCGAGGGTGCAGAGCAAGGCTCCTTCTTGACCCGATCCTCTAGATGTCACAATGCTGAGAAAGGTGAAACCCTAGAAGTTGCCAACACCTGGTGGAGGACAGAAACCAGGGAGATTTGTGCCCACTCAGACCCTTTTGCTCCTGAGGCCTGGAGACATGCCACCTCTGGAAGACCTCAACAGAGGCAGTGACTCTCAGTTTCCCCTCTTTGGCTATTTGCCTATTTTGACATCTTTGAAAAATGAACTTTCATGGTTGATACATTGATTGCTTTTGTTTTTACTTTCGTTTTCACCCTAACTTATTTCAATCAAGAGGCACAATGCCAACGATGGAACCGTCGTCACTGACAGGGACATCCCCCGCCAGTCTTGCTCTCCTCCACAAGGCACCATGCAGATCTCACTGCTTCACACCCACAGTGTGACCTCAGTGGTCAGTTCTGTTACCGGGAAGGAATTAAATTATGTGGGGTCTATAAGGTTTTTGCCTCAGGATGAGTGACGTAAAGGGTCCTGTTGAACAAGTAAGTGTTTGCTGTTAACAAGGGGTTCTTTCTCCATGTCTTTCTTTTCCAATTTTTTATTGTGGAAAAATAAACGTAACATAAAATTTACTATCTTGATCATTTTTAGGTGTATGGTTCTGTTGGTGGGCACGTAAACTGGAGCAGCCGCCACGGGAAACAATATGGAGTTTCCTCAAAAAACTAAAAACAGAACTACCCTACAATCCAGGAACTCGACTTCTGGGTTTACATCCAAAGGAAATAAAATCACTATCCCAAAGAGACATCTGCCACCTCACGTTCACTGCAGCATTATTCATAGTAGCCAGGTCTGATAACCGCCTATGTGTGACGGATGAATGGATAAAGAAATTGTAAGATATAGACAGGTAGGTACGATAATACATACAATAGTCCATTATATATATAAATAACACAATATATACGGGGATGTTATTCCCCTTATATATAAATGATATTATTGACCCTTAGAAATGAGGGAAACCTTGCCGTGAGCCACAACACAGTTGGGCCTGGAGGGCACTCTGTTCGGTGAGATGAGCTGGACACGTGTGGACAAATGCCACATGATTCCACGTGCACGAGCGCTTCTGTCCAATCTGCAGTAAATGCACCCCGTGTTCGATGGGACTGGAAAGCGCGGACGTGCTGGATGTTTAAACTAAGTATGCTTCTCCAGGTTTCTATCAAAGACAAGGGCATATTCATATACACTGCTGTTCTGAAGCAGTGAGACCCCAGTTAGGTTTTCTCAGACTAACCCATCCCCCCGCAGCCCAGAGGCCACCTCCTCCCCGCCCTTCCTTCCCTTGGAGCCGCGTCCCAGAACGTGCTTCAGTGCGTTTTGTGGGGTGAGCACGTGGGTGACTTTGGTCTCTCTTGCCACATCTGTAAAGACAGGGGACCGTGGGATTAAGAGGAGTTACTGACCGGCCTTTAATGTGAGACCCAAGGTCATTAGCTTCAAACCAAACAACTCCCTCTGCATTTTCTGGCGGTCATGGTGTAAACCGTGACCCTTCCTGCAGGAAGCTCTCTCTCCCACGAGGAGGGGAGGATAGACACTTGTGCAGCTGTGGGTGCCGTTCGGGAGCCTCCAGCCTCAGACGCGGCGTTGTGCCGGCTCCTTCCCACGCTCGCTCCTCCTGTGGTCCAGAGCCCTGGAGCGGCCGCCCCCTCTGACACCCGCCCCTGAGCGCGGCCGGCACAAAGAGCTGTGTTTGCTTGCTCTCTGACCTTCAGCCTAGAGCAACTCACCTTCTCACCACGGGGTACCCCAGAAGGGCGGCTCTGCATGGCTGTGAAGCCTTGCTCCCAAAGATGCTTGCGCTGGCCACGAGCAGTCGAGGCTGCGTCTCCTGCGATCACGCGAGGGGCTCCCCCGCGTGGAGCTGACCCTGCTCCAGCTCCCACGAGCGCTGGGAAGATGACCCAGGGCTGGGCTGGCCGACAGCCAACACCTGTGCTTGATACCTAGACCTTTCCTGCACAGGGGTAGTTTCTCCAGCGGCTGGGACTGAGCTCACTGCACTTCTCGTCTCCGAACTGAGAGATGAGTGGCGGCGGCCTCTCAGACTCCAGGGAGAAACATCTGGGTCTCAGGCGGGCACAGGCTGCTCCTGCCCGGCGGGCTCTGGTGCTGGGGCCTCGGCCTTGCGTGCTGAGCCCGTCCTTCGTGGGCAGACTTGACCTCCGTGCTCTTGTACTCAGTTTCCATCTCCGCTTTTGACAGAGTGGACCTGCCTCACAGAAGGGCTCCGTCTGAGCCCGCTGAGCTTCCCCGGCGGCATCTCCTTCTCCAACTCCGCCCTGCCGTTTGTCCCATCCATCTGCTCGCCAGTCTGCATTCTCGTTTTTTCCTCTAATTTTTCTGCAATAGATTTTCTAATTTCAACATGTATGTGCTTAAGTGTTATAGTCTTTTTGTTTTTTGTTGCTTTTTCTTTGCCTTGATACATGTTCAAAAATGTAATATGCCAGTTTCTGTGAATCTCTGGTGTTACCGAAAGGTCACTAAAGTGCCCCAAAGTATACCGCTCATCACAGCACCTCCTGTGGTTACCGAACAAATTGTCATACATTCAGAGGCTTAAACCAACACGCATGTTGGTTAAGGCTTGTGGGTCAGGTGTCTAGGTACGGCTGGGTCTTGTTCCCGGGGGCCGTGATCAAGCAGTCGCATCTCCATGGGGAGGCCACGATACAGAAGAGCCCACTCCCCAGCTCACACAGGGGCTGGCAGGTCCATTCCGTGTGGCTCTAGGATCCACGGCTGCAGCTGCTGGCTGCTTGCTGTCGGGAAGCTTCTAGAAGTCACCTCGAGCCCCTGGCTAAGTGGGCACCCCTCGTATGGTCCTCACTTCAGAAAGCCAACGAGGAGACTCTCTGGCTCCAGTCTGCTAAAATGGGGTCTCGCGGAATGTCACCTATTCAAGGGGATGACATCCATCTCCTTCGCACCGTTCTCTCCTGATGAGAAGCAAATCCCAGCTTCTGCCCTCACTCAGGTATGGCCACGGTGAGGCAGAGATTTGGGGGTTCACCTCAGGAGCTGTCTGTGACATTCTTCAAAAGCTCCATAAGCAACATTAAAAATGAAAATATTTGTACTATCTGTAAAAATGTTTAGTACACTTCAGGCACAAATTGCTTTTGTAAAACATCGGTAACAAACAGCACAGTGACCGTTAACACACGCACTGTCGTACGGGTGCTGTCGTCACGCCAGGACGGGGGGAGCACAGCGGGGAAGAGCGGCTCCGGCGTCAGGACGCCCAGCTCAGCCTGCAGCAGCTGCAGCCTGCAGGGGCCACCTCATCCCTGCAGGAAGACCCGTGCCCGCACGTCATTAAAAAGAAGTGAGTTAATCTCTGTAGAGCAGAGAGCACGATGCCAGCCTCTGGAGATCCCTTGATGAGTAATTACTTCTGTGGCTCCACATGTCATGAAAGTCCTGTGGGTGCCTGAAGTCTAAATAAGGTCATTTTTAAGCCCAGGGAGGACCAAAGCCTTCTCCCAAATTTCTGGGATTTCCTTGGGAGATTGTCTATTGGTGTCACGTCTTCCCAGCTTTCTGCTCCTTCTGAATTAGTTCAGATTTGAGAGTTCAGCCGAGTGGTAGTTTATCTTTACTCTCCCAGCCTCACACATGCGTGCACTCCCGAAGCCTGGGGCGCCGTCGCCGGGAAGCGCTCCTGGACGACCCCCCACCTGGGGATGCCCCCGCCACCTCGGCCCAGCCTCAGAACAACACAGAGCCCCCTCCCTGCTCAGAAGCAAAAACAAGTGCATCTCCTTGACTTCGGCTGAGCATTTTCGCTCCTGTTCTGAGCTCTGGGCTCCAGTCAGACGACGGATGTCTTCTGTTTCCAGAGGTTTGTGTGGGACTTTCTTCAACACAGCCATCACCACCACCATCCTTATATGAGTCCAATAACCAGTAGAAGTGCATGAAAAGGCTTGCTGTCACTTGATTTCTAAAAATAAAAATTAAAACAATAGTATGTCCTTCCTTTTCCAGCCAAATTGGCAAAAATAAAAAAGGATGTCGGTCCCCTTGGCCAGCGAAGGGAGGGGAAGGGGCACCATCCTGTGTGTCTAATGATGAGACGTCCAAGAACAGGTTGCAGAAAGCCCATCTGGAAGTGTGACTGACGGTATTTAAAATACGTACAACACTTCCAGAAAACTTTTGTAAGGGGAAAAACCTGAGAAGCAAGCAAATATGTGTGTTTAAGGGTAATCTTTACAACGATGTTTATAAAACTAAAAACAAAACTGGAAACAAAGACACTCTCAGTAGAACAGCTAAATCATAAATTGTGATAAACCCACACAGCCGAGCTCCGTGGACACGAGGGCGCTGAGGCCGCTGAGCACGGCACAGGGTCCGGGCCGCGGGGCCGCTCAACACACACCTGAAACAAGGCGACACCGCACGTTAACCTAAAATAACGGTAATAATACAAAAAACCAGAACACAGGCTGGCTTGGGAAAATGTGGGCAATACAGTCTTAAGTGAAAAATAGAGTTTACAAAAGCGTAAATACAACTCTATCTTACTTTTTAAAACTATAATGCCTACAAACTGACAAAATCTGGAAGAACACACGTCAAAATGTCAGCGATTATTCCTGGTGATGAGATATGGGTGATTTAAATTTACTTTTATTTGTTTTCTAAATTTTCTACCCTGAACATAAATTGCTTTTACAAGAAGGAAAAGTATTTTTGTCTTAAAAATATGAACACATGTTGCAGCATTGTGCACTAACTATAACATATTGCATCAATTTTTCTGACATTAACACAAATAGCAAAAAAGTCTGAGTCTCCACTATAATATCAGAGTTTTTTTCCTATTTTGTCTAAAAGAATAATAGAAAATACCACTTTTTAGGAGAGTCTCACATAACATTGACTCGCAACTTCCTTTCCTATTTGACTTTATGTTCAGAATATCCTATTTCTGCTGTGTCCCCAGGGACTTCAATTTGTTTCACTGTTTTAATTGGAATTAGTTTGTAGTATCACCCCAACAGCTCCGCCTGCGAGGCCCAGAGCGTGACGCTTGCAGGAAGCATCATCCCCCCGGCCTGGCTCTCCTCACTCCCGAGGGCTCTGCGTGGGGATTCGCTCATTTTCCTTCAATGACCATTTCTCCGACATTCTCATGTCCGGATAATGCGGGAACGGTGTAATAGGGGTTCTCTCACTCAAGGACTTTACACCCAGGAGAAGAAGATAAACAATCACACCTTTTGTAATTGCAATTCATAGACAATTGGGGAGGAAGAAAAGGGCAAATCTACCGGAAGCTTAGCCCGGGAAAACAGGGTGCCCTGAGAGGGCCCCAGAACCCTGAGGCTGAGCTGGAGGCCCCGGGAGGGACTCCAGCTCTGAAGACGGGAGGGGCAGCCCCTGGGGACGGGTGCTGACTCCTCCTCACGACACTGTCCATCCCGTGTCCATCCCACTGTGTGCAGAGACCCAGCCACCTGCCCTGGGGAGGCCACCACGCAGCTGGGGTCCCACATACAGAGGACCGTGGCTCTCGCGCTCTCACTTGGGCTCTCTTTCTCTTTTTTTAGAAACGGGCTTCTCTCCGTGCCAAGAAAACCAGAGTGTATGGTTCTGGAAGTAATCATCACCCCCACTTTTAAGTCTGGGCTTTGTCAAGCCCAGTAAGGTTTGCTTTCATGAGAACTATTAGAGCTCTTGCATTTGATGAAAAAGAGTCACTTTTAAATGGAAGGTTTTAAGTTTGCATAATATTTACAAGTGAAGTCGTCCCTTAAATTGTGGGTGGAATTGGTAAAGATTATGGACGTATTTGAGGATTATAGAATATTCCTCATTCTTCTGAAAGAAGGGGCGTTCAGAACCTCTTGTCCAGCATGTCTGCGAGAGGCAGACATGCTGCACAGCACAGGTGAACCCCGGAGGCTGGACGTCAGTGTTGCAGAGGAAAGTGGACACTCCATCCTTTCACATCATCTGCCGTAGCCAAATATCGATCCTAAGTGTCTGCTTTTGCCCAGAATCCTGCCGACTTCAAAGGTTACTCGGGCTGGTTCTGACACAGCAGGAGCTGACCGGGAACAGAAACTCGATATAAACACATCTAATTGGGTGCTTACAACAAAAAGCGTGCAAGAAACAAATGGTTGCCACTCTCCTTTCTGCAGCCTCAAGGTTTCTCTGGATTCCTGTTAATTTTGCAGTATATACAGATCTGTAAAAACTAAGTCTTCATAACACACTTGGTGAAATGTGGAGTTCTTGCAAATCCCTTGAAAGGTTACCCAGACGAGGAAAGTCATTCAACTCCCTTGTGGGCTATTTTTGTTTTCCTTGTTTATTTCTTCCTTGGGTATTTTAAAACTTATTTGGGAGAACTGATTCTATCTTGTTTCTCAGAATACTGCTGTGGGAAGCTCTTCACCCGCTAGCCTGGCCGATTGGGCGTGGAGAAGCTTGGGTTCGTGTCGTGTTTATGAGAGCAAACACCTCCAGCCGTGGTATCTGGTGGAAGGGGTGTTGGCTGTGCAGCGGGTGGAGGGCCTGGCCACCTGGGCTCCGTGGCCAATAAAGCCAGCGGCTGGCACAGCCCTCGGCATCCTGTGATATCAGGGCTGGATGTCACCCCCCCGCCTGCCCTCACCCCGCCATCAGCTTCACAGGGGAAGGAACAGCTTCACTCGCTCTGTTTAGGATTTTGTTACAATGCAGCTTCCTGTCTCCATTTGTCTTTGAAATGGTACAGAGGCCCCAATGAAAAAGGTAGGAAGTTAAGGACAAGCCTAAACGTGGTGTCACCAAGATGCAGTAAGGCCCCAGACCCCTCTGTGCCCACACTGCTGAGTGGGTGACGAGGGACAGAACTAGCCACTGGAGGACAGGCTGGGGGTCCACATGGTGAGACCTATCCTCCCTCTGCATCCCTATCCACAAAGCCACTCGGAGGTCAGCTTCTCGACTGTTCTTACCTGGTGAGGGTGGTCTGTCCACCCAACATCCCAGCCAAGTGAGTGTCCAGGGAGTGAGCTGGCTGGACTCAGATAGGATTTGTCTGCGACGGCCTCTCCCGTTCATGCAGCCCCTTCGTAAGGACCCCGACTGTCTGACTGATGTTTTCTTCCCTCAAAACCTCTGTTCTTTTTTTTTATAATAATATTTTTTATTATATTATGTTAGTCACCATACAGTACATCCCTGGTTTCTGATGTAAAGTTCGATGATTCATTACTTGCGTATAACACCCAGTGCACCATGCAATACGTGCCCTCCTTACTACCCATTACCAGTCTATCCCATTTCCCCACCCCCTCCCCTCTGCAGCCCTCAGTTTGTTTCTCAGAGTCCATAGTCTCTCATGTTTCATTCCCCCTTCTGATTATCCCCCCTTCATTCTTCCCTTTCTTCTCCTACTGATCTTCCTAGTTCTTATGTCCCATAAATGAGTGAAACCATATGATAATTGTCTTTCTCTGCTTGACTTATTTCGCTTAGCATTATCTCCTCCGGTGCCGTCCATGTTGCAGCAAATGTTGAGAAATCGTTCTTTCTGATAGCTGAGTAATATTCCATTGTATATATGGACCACAACTTCTTAATCCAGTCATCTGTTGAAGGGCATCTCAGTTCCTTCCACGATTTAGCTATTGTGGACATTGCTGCTATGAACATCGGGGTGCATATGGCCCTTCTCTTCACTACGCCTGTATCTTTGGGGTAGATACCCGGTAGTGCAATGGCTGGGTCATAGAGTAGCTCAATTTTTAACTTCTTAAGGGACCTCCACACTGTTTTCCAAAGTGGCTGTACCAACTTGCATTCAAAACTTCCGTTCTATTTAAAGGTAAACGCTCTGGTTCTCTGGGAGGAATAGTAAGTATGAGTTCTATGCATTAATACAGGTGTCAGTGGTTGCCACCTTACAAATCTATGACTATGGTCTATTAATTGAAGAGCTATTTCATTGTTTCCAAGTCCAGTGTCCACCTGCACAGTTGGGCATATGGCCTGGACAGACACAGAATCTTCTCTTTCTTAGGTTCAAGGCTGTGCTAGTGGAAAAGACGGTGATTTATCCCTGCATTAAGTAAAAATTAGAATTGCCAAAATCAAGCTACTAGTGATTCCAAGCAAGGAGTTTGTGTCTTCCTCTTCCTTGAGGCCCAGGACAATCTCCTGGCTGCAAAGTGTCAGAGCCCCGCACCTCGGATCCCTGAGAGACGCAGGGCCCCCTCTGGTGCTGGGAAAGTTTGAGCATCACTGATCGAGAGGGAGCCAGAGGTGGGGCCGGTTCTGAGTAACTGCTGAGAGCAGTCAGCCTCTCTTTCTACACTTTCTAATTTGTGTGTTTTCTTTGAAAGACGCCAAGAACGACACAGCTGCATCCCCGTAAGGCATTTATGTCCATGGAAATGAGGGGGCTTTCAAAGTTTAATTATGGGACTAGCTGCAGACACGTCTAAATAAGGGGAAATGACTCTTCTAAAAAAGGCCTTCGTTAAAAGCTTGTACAAATGCAAAAATCTCGTTCTTCAGACGTTGGAAGGCTTGGATCTGAGTCAGGCAGTAGCCTGGATGGTGCCGTCGGGACCCCCCAGGGTGCAGCTGGAACCCCGAGTCTGGAGCTGGGCCTCGGCTCCTCAGCTCAGTGCGGTCCCTGGGACGGAAGCAGCTCCCTACGTTGGCGCTGGCCTGGAGTCTGGGCTTCCACGCAGACCAGCAGTGTGGACCCTGGGCTTATCTCCCGGCCCCGGTGCGTAGCACTGTGGGGCCCTCCTTCAGGCACGAGTGGGAGGCACGAACACTAAAATGGTTTCTAATGGCCCTTGGTAGACTTGCTCTCACTCTGGTGAGCGAGTGGTTTTGGTGCCTGGTTTCTCCCAGGAAAACCCTGAGCCCTGTCACGACTGCCCTGGGTGGAGGGGCCTGGCGGCTTCGAGACCTCACGCCCCTCCCTCCTGAATGGAGGTCGCTCCAGGGGAACACAGGTCCTGGCAGCATATTCATAACCTGGGAACATGCTGGGAACACAAGGAAGTAAGTTTTATCATAATAAAGGCAAACCAATAAACGTGCGTTTGGTAACGTCCTAAAATACCGGCTTGATGTTCCACACACAGACCCCTCTCCCTTGAGTTCAGACAAAGCACCTTCTCCACTGGCCCCCATGGTTTATTCTGCGGGACCCTGACGTGGGGCCTGCAGCGTGCATTGCTGTCAGCCCGTCCACTCCTCCGAGCCCCAGGGCTAGGGAAGGCCTTAGGGACGGTCCAACCGCAGTCACCAGCCTGTGTCCCTCGGAGAGCAGGTATGTGGCAAATGTTTGATCAGCACAACACATACTAGTGAAGGGGCTGCTTCATGCCGGGCGGCCCCTCAGGACCCCACATGGCGGGCCTAACATGGACATCGGTGGCCACAGAGGCAGCAGCAGGGTGTCGCCTGGCTGGCGGGTGGGCAGGGCTGCAGGGCTCAGGGTTGATGCCTGAGAAGTGAGCCCAGCCAGAGCCCCCTCCCAGAGCTGTGGCTATCAGAGTCGGCACTCAGGGACCTCAAAGTGTTTGATTAAATGTGCAAGGAACAATAACAGGAAAAACTTTAGAGAGAACTGGAAGCTATGAGAAGATATGGAAAGTTTACAGTTTAAACCAGTTCGGGAGCTAAAGCTGAGAACTCAGTACCCTAAGCAGGAGGGGCCAGCGAACAGGAGGTGAAAGGTCACACACAGAGCCCAGCAGGGAGAGTGTGGAGAGGGCGTCAAACCCGAGCACAGCTCCGCCAGCCTGTCATGTAGGCTCTGCAGGGAGAGGCTGACAGGGAGGACGGGACAGACAGGATGCAGCAGGAGCCATCTCTGAAAAGATTTCCAAAGTTGATGAAAGAAATCAAGCCACAGGGGCGCCTGGGTGGCACAGCGGTTAAAGCGTCTGCCTTCGGCTCGGGGCGTGATCCTGGAGTTCCGGGATCGAGCCCCACGTCAGGCTCCTCTGCTATGAGCCTGCTTCTTCCTCTCCCACTCCCCCTGCTTGTGTTCCCTCTCTCGCTGGCTGTCTCTATCTCTGTCAAATAAATAAATAAAATCTTAAAAAAAAAAAAAAAAAAAAGAAATCAAGCCACAGAGTCAAGAATCCTATAAAGCCCCGTCAGAATAAATATAAAAGAATCACATGGAGGCGCCTTGAAATAATGTTCCAGAAAGAAAGATAAAAAAGACAAGCAGAAAATCTTAAAAACAGCCTGAAAAAAGAAAAGACATTCCATTTCATAAAAGCAGAAAATTGAAACTAACAGTTAACAGTCTTAACAGGACAACGGAAGCCAGAACGCAGTGTCGGGACGTCTTCCAAAACACCAGGAGCAGATAAGTGTGGACAGGAGTCCTGCGGCCAGGGCCCGCGTCTTTCTGAAGCAAAGGGGAGTCTAGCAAACGTGTTTGCAAATTGGGGGACAGGGATTGAAAGGGAACGTGACAAGTCAGAAAACATCTTGTCAATTGCCCAAGAGATACTGAATTGGGGTAAAAGGACGTCACTTCCAATGAAATGCCAGGAAGGAGGGAGAGCCAGTGGACACCGGCCAGGCCGATGCCGCCTGCAGGGGAGCCAGGGGCAGGTTCCGAATAAAGAGGATCCGAGGAGGGCCACGTGTAAAAGGACTGGGGCAAAGCTAACAGCACAACAGAAAGGCAAACCTTCCCACGCGCCCTAAGTGTTCCTTCAGAGGGGGACGGGGGCAGACGGAGACGTGGTCACGTAACGACCACATAAAGCAACACGGCCGTGATGAGATGAACGTATCAGTATCAGTGGGTAAGTGGGCTCAATGTTCTCCTTAAAAGACGTTTAGGTCGACTAACAGAGCAAAATCCAACACTATTTTCTGTAAAGAAACACGAGTAGAACAGAAGGTTCAAGGGGCGTCTGGGGGACACAGCGGTTAAGCGTCTGCCTTCGGCTCAGGGCGTGATCCCGGCGTTCTGGGATCGAGCCCCACATCAGGCTCCTCTGCTATGAGCCTGCTTCTTCCTCTCCCACTCCCCCTGCTTGTGTTCCCTCTCTCACTGGCTGTCTCTATCTCTGTCAAATAAATAAATAAAATCTTAAAAAAATAAAAATAAAAAAAGAACAGAAGGTTCGAGAGGCGGTAGGCAAACTGAAGGGAACACTGCCGGTGTGAGCAGGTAGGAGGCGGCCTGGCGGCTGCGACCTCGGATACAACAGGGTTCTGAAGCCCAAGTGTGAAGACGCACAGAAGGAAGCTTTCTGCTCTCGTGGGTTCAGGTCCTCACGCCTCCGACGCTCTGATCCAGCCGAGCCTTCCCCCACCCGACGCTGCAGGGGTGAGGGAGACGCACAGGAGCGCACGGACCGGGACGGGTCTCGCCCCCGAGACCGGCCAGTGGCGAAGACTCTGTGAGAACAGACTTGCCGTGATCAAGACAACTGGTAAGTGACCGAGGACAGGCATGTAGGGAAGTGGGTCCCCTAAACCAGAGAAAACACCCGTGTCTTGAGTGCACAGGGAGCTTTCTTAAATATTGGCCCCCCAAGAAAACCTAAAAATTTCAAAGACTAGAAAAAAAGATTCAAAGAAAACAAACCTCTGATTTAAAAATTCAGATAATGGACAATGAATGAGCAAAACGGAGGAATCAATAAAGATTAAAGAAGAAACGGATGAATTAGAACACAGAGCACAACAAATAAATCAGAGCCATGTCTTTTCAGGAAATTAACAAAAACAGACCGATCTACAGGCTAAGTTAATCAAAAAAGGAGGAAAAAAAACAAATAAATTAGAAATGACAAGAGAAAAACAAGTGTAAATCAGAAGAAAAATTTAAAATCCCAAGGCAACACTTTGTACAACTTTATGCATATAAAATGTAAAAACTGAAAGAAACTTTAAATTCATTTTATAAATGTTACAAAACTGACCACAGAGTCAGAAAGTTTCAGCCAATGGGCTTAACTAAAGTTAATCAAGACCTCTCCTGCAGAAAGCAAAAAGCCCTCATACTCTAACAGGGGAATTCCGTCAGATTTTATAAATTTGATTATCTTAATGCTACTTAAATTATATCAAAGCACAAGGGAAAAGGAAAACCTCCAAATTATCTTTACTAGGAGTGAAGCATTAATTCCAGAAGCAAAGAGTGAAACCATACAAACTGCAAATATCTCTCGTTTCGTAACAATGGTGTGAAACAGTGAATAAGATATTTGCAGAAGAATACAACACCACATTAAATATGACACTTCTTTTACACAGTAACACTGAATAGAACAGCGCTGAAATTACAGTCCGGGGTCCTACGGGGACGTAGAGGGGCCGGCCTGCAGGTGGCCGTGGGGATTATCGACTCCAAACCCCTGCTGTCCACACCCGTGTGTCCGGAGTTCTGCATAAACGCTTTTGTCCCAAGAACACACAAGCCACACCTCCTTGTCCCTGTCTGCCCAGATCCCTGAGCTTCCTGCAGACACCGCCTGGCCCTGAGGGTCCGCTGGAGAACGCTGGACCCGCCAGCACCCCGTCGGCTCTGACGTGGAAACAACAGGGGTGGCCGGTGCCAGGCTGATCCGTCTGCCCTCGGGTGGCACGACGCACCACGAGGGAAGCTCGCTGTTCTCCGGGGACCATGTTGGGTGACAAGCTGTGTGGTTGTGCTAACAGAGAAAGGCTTTCCCTGGGGGCGCGGGCAGAGCCCGGGGAGGGGCAGCGTGAGACGAGGTTAAGACCATAACACTCTTCCCTCTCGAGCAAATAAAATACAGTAATAGTTATCCCTTCACTCATAACCAAAGAATCTTGACTTTTACACCCTACAGGACTATTTTTTCCCAGGTGAGCAGAACGCTTGTGGGATAATACAGTCTCCTAAGAACTGGTCATTAGATAGTTTGGAAGTTTGGGGAAGTTGCTAGAAGAAGCATCACAAGCTTTCTGGACGCTCATTACAGAGTGGAGCAAGGATGTCGTGAACACTGTTGGAGGGTCAGACAAGACGCAGGCTTTCCTGTCGTCCGCTGGCCATGCCGCTTGGGAGAAGCCCCCGTGAGTGAGGGAGGGAGCGCGGGGAGCACGGCGTCTTTGGGCAGCCAGACTTCCTCCCGCCTAGCAGACCGCGTTCCCCTGGCCTGGCCGTGGAAACCCCCGGAATCCATGGCTCTAAGGCTGCGGGCCCAGAGCACACAATCCATTTCCCTCGAGTTCCCACCACCCACTGCTGTACTTCCGTGAAAACGATGGCTGTGTTTCCTGCGAAATGTTACAAACGTATGTAAACACAGCGCTGTGTGTCCTCAACGCACCACGTAAGCAGCACTGATGATGTACGGTGTTCCTGACACCCTTCCCTACGCGGACCTTCAGATTCTCGCGGCACAAGCCGAGGCCGGGAGCAGCCACCCCGCACCACAGAGGCCGCGCTCGTGTTTACAGCGGGACGTCTCTTGTTTGGTGTCCCAGTTCAGCAGGATCGTAAGCTATCCCGTCATTTCCAAGTCAGGGGTAGTACTGGGCACAGACTAAAGCTCCGTTTGATAAACCACAGCACCACTTACGGTGGCTCTGGTCGCTAAACGGCTGCCCGCGAAGCGTCTACGTAGCTCTGCTAGCTCGCTGGGAATGTGGCGTCCGTTCGCGTTTATGTTGATCCTTATTAGGGAAGACACCCGGCAACCGTTTGGTCCTCGATGAATTGTTTCGCCTTCCTAGAGCAGAAGGCAATGCGCTGGCTTTCCGTGAAGCAGTGGGACCACGTTTGCGACTCGGTGCCTCCCAGCAGCCACGCAGGCAGCAGCCACGTCTGACTCGTGAGCTGGCCGTTGGGGCCCTCGCCATGGCCGTGTGACGGGCTGTGAGGGCCCTGGAGGCCTGTGTGCACTGGAGACGGACGTGAAAGCAAGGTCTCTGTCCCTCCTGAGCTGCTCTCCTCTGAGTCATGTCTTTTCTCGAGCTGGGAGCTGCGTTTACAAGGTCACCTTCCAGTCCTGACCCCACGATGGCTTCGTCTCGGTGTTTCAGACAGACACAACGGGAAGTAAATGGGAGGAGAAATTCTTTAACCATGTTACGGAATAAGTCTTGGGTCGTATCTGATTCATTTATAGAAGTGAGTCGACTCGTCTATAAAGGTCATGAGATGTAAACTCAATACGGAAGAACCCTTAAATACACACGGGAGCATTTCTGGTAACATCATGCACTGCCAAATCCACGCCGAGCCGTACTTTAACGTTAGCGATCACACCGTGTCCAGTTCTAGCAGCAAATGTTCAGACGCGGGAGGTACAGCCTTAGACATGACAAATGTACATGTGATGTGCCCATTTCACGTGATGGGGTCAGCATCAGTGTGAGGTGGGGGGTCACAGCCCCTTTATGCAGGAGGACCTGAGGCTAGAGATCTGGTAGAACTGCTGGGACACACGTCGCCCTGAAACCCTGCGCGTTCCCGCCGTGCCAGTCCCAACAGGAAGCAGCCAGCTCCCGGGAAGTCGCCTCCTTCCGCAAGGGAAGGGATGACCTACTGCCGGTGTGTGACACGCCTCCCGCCAACCACTCCGTGGGCTCTTGCTGGGGGCCTTGTTGCTCAGGCTTCCAGCAACGCACTTCTCTTCCCAGTGGAAACCCTCCGTGTCCTGGGACCCTCAGTGAGACATCATTCTCACTCTTCACGGCCCCGGAGTGGTGAGTGGGCCATTGCCCGGGGAGGGCCACACTGCAGGCTGGCCGTGTCCTCACCTGGACACCGCTGGGGTGTGGCGCCAGGAAGACGGGGGGCAGGTGTGTCGGTGCCGCCAAGGACTGGGGCCTGTGGCCGAGAAGAAAGCTGCTGTGGGCGCACAATTTTTTTTAAAAGATTTTACTTATTTATTCATGAGAGACAGAGAGGCAGAGGGAGAGAGAGAAGCAGGGGGATCCCGATGTGGGGCTCGATCCCAGGACCCTGGGGTCCTGACCTGAGCCGAAGGCAGACGCCTAACGGACTGAGCCACCCAGGCATCCCTCAGGAGTGTCTGTAGCCAAGAGACTGGGCGCTCCGATGAGGAACTTGTGAACAGCAGGGATCCTCAGTGATCATCGCGAGGCGAAGTTCCACAGAGGACGCGGTTACCAGACTGCACCTGTCGCTGTTTGTCCCCTGCAGTGTCCCCAGGTGGGAGCAGCCCCCACTTTCTTGAAGAAAGAGAGCAGGGTCTGGTGCGTGCCAGCCTCACGTCCACAGACCAGTGGCCAGCGCGATGTCTGGGATGCGCCAGGGCTCGGACACCTCCTCACCATGTTTGATGGACGAGTCAGGGCTGAGGAGGTCCCAGAAAGTCATCCATGCCTCCAGTTTTCTCTCCAACGAGCGGCCGCACGGGGCAACTGAGACTGCTATCGGCCGTGGCAGTCACCGTGCGGACGATCTTTCTCCTGGCCTGGGGAAAAGGGTGGGTTCCAGGATTCGGACAACAGATCCCACCGTGAGTCAAAATAATTGGTTTAATTTGTTTATTTTTCTTTTCATTTCATTTGGTGTCTTTACATATTATCATCACAAATCCCAACCAACACAGGAAATAGAATTGTATTTGTACAAAAGCACAGAGAACACTGGAAATTAAGTTTCCCCAGCACACTGCAGTATTAATTAAATTCGTTTGCCAGCTAGATGCTGAAGGTGTCTTGGTGATTAGGAAGACTCATCAGGCTGTCAGAGGGCCCTGCCCTGGGGCAGCAGTAACGAGATCCCAGCTTGAACTCCCAAAGGCGCCTCTTGACTGTACAGGAGAAGCTGCCCCCAAGAGCCCACGTGCGCTCGGCGGGACTACAGGCACCTTGGGCGCATGCGTCCACATTCTGCTCTCGCCTCCCACCTTCCCAGACTTCCTTCCAGAAGTTTCCCCGTTTCACTTCAGCACTGGCATGCAGCAGACCGCTCAGAGTGCGGAGTACCGATCCTCCCTGCCTTCTTCCGTCTCCTCACCCCCGACCCAACGTCCCGCTAGCATCCCTCTGCGGTGGACTCGAGATCCCCACTCTGTCATCTGTGTCTGGCCGCTGGGTACAGAGCCGCCGTCCAGCCCACGAGAAGCGCTGCAGGCCCACCCTCTGCCCTGAGGGTTCCTGCAATCAACAAATGCGTAATTTACATCCCTCTGCTTCCTGGTCTAAATGACTCCCTTTGTTCTCCATGGTTCTCCTGGAGGAAAGCTGAGTGTTTCCTCTTCCCACCTGACCCCACAGGCCCTGTGCATCTGACCCTGTCCGCATCCTCACCCCTCTGGAGCCACCAGACCGCCCCCCATGTGCAGCCGCGTGGCCGCCCTCCTCCTGGGCACAGCGGTCTCTGCCCTATGGGCTGACTCACCCCATCCTGCCGTCCTCAGGAGGATGTCAGGTCACCAGAGGGGACGGTCTTCACCATCCCAGTCCGTGAGAGGCCCTCGGGCATTTCTGGGGCTCACTGCACATTTTAGACAGCTCTTGTCTCGCCAGCGGTAACCTTGTTCACACATGCTCACGTACTGGCCTCCATGTGGCAACACAGCCTCATTTAGGAAAAAAGACCGGGAATGTCTTGTTCACTTCTGATGGCTTAGTGTGCAGAGAGGGCATTTATTTGTTTAATACAAAATTACCCAAGCAAGAGGGCAGATGGGCAGGTGAGGACAGGGGACGAAGCCTGAGGCTGGTCTGACTGCTGCCGGGTGGTGTGAGCTCCAGGGGAGCTGAGTGAGGAAACGGAAAGAAACTGCTTTATTTTTCTTCACGGCTTTTCTCACCTTTATCTTCATCATTCACCATGTCATGAGCTCCCACCGTCCATTTCCCCTTCCCCACTGGAAGTGAGGTCCGTGCAGCGGACCTTCCTGGTTTGGGTCATCGATACTTGCCAACTCTTAGAAAACACTGCATAGTTATCAAACGAACAATAAGTTCTACCCTCCTCTACACTTCCTTTTCTCCAAATGCAAACAGGGCCACACTCATATAAGGGTTATTTAATTCCAGTTGACTCACTTTGCTGGAGTTAAAACAAAAGGTGCGAGCAGTCTGCATTCTATTCAGCGACCTGGCCTGGCCTGGTGATGGGACCTTCTGCTCCACCATATCTGGGGGAGCTGACGAGTGAGCTCGCCAGCCACCATGAGTTCACAAGTAGGGCAGCTGGTATGAAAAAGGAAATAGGGGCGCCTGGGTGGCACAGCGGTTAAGCGTCTGCCTTCGGCTCAGGGCGTGATCCTGGCGTGCTGGGATCGAGCCCCACATCAGGCTCCTCCGCTGGGAGCCTGCTTCTTCCTCTCCCACTCCCCCTGCTTGTGTTCCCTCTCTCGCTGGCTGTCTCTGTCTCTGTCGAATAAATAAATAAAATCTTAAAAAAAAAAAAAAAAAAGGAAAAGGAAATAGATGACATATGTAGTTACACATTATAGCATATTCCGTATTACATAATTCCTTCTTCATTCTTAGAGGAAATATATGTATTTCCTTACTGTGTATTTTAATTAGTATTACACATATTAGATATAATATATACATAATTGTATATACCACATATATTGCATACTGTATGATTTCCATATATGCCTGACATTCCTTCCCAATACATGTCAGAGCCGAGACACCAACGTCTGTGTGTGAATGTATGAATTGCCTTTGTGGTCGGCCCACGTGGGTCCCGACAAAGGCTAACTGGTTGGGAAAGTTCAGCAAGCTACGTGAATTTCTGGGACGTGGAGAGAAGAGATGCCACCCAGTGACGATCGGCTTCCCCAGGAAAGGGATCCAGGCTGAGGTGCTGCACGCGGTTTAGGGGGCATGCTCTCTGGAACCACACCGGCGGGTACTTTGGAGCGGGGGGGGAGTGTCGGCGTGGTCCCACTGAGGCCGGGGTCAGGCCTGTGTCCCCCTCCGCCATCACTGCTGTCGCTGGTGGGCAGGCTGCCCTGCAAGAAGCGAGACCTGGGGAGGGCAACTTCCTTCACGCCAGTGGTTTCTCAGGAAGCTCCGGCCGCCGGGGCTGCAGCAACACCCGTGTCCCCTGCGAAGCCCAGCTGGGCGCACACAGCAGCGCCTGCGTCCCGGCCGCCCAGTCACGGTGCCTGTGGGTACCTGTTTCTGAGGGTCTGTTCGCGTGAGCTGTTCGAAAATCAATCCGTTTGGATTTCATTATTCCATACAACACGATGGTCGTGTCATCGATGTAATCATCGTGAACTTAACGCCGGTATTCTTCATATAAAATTAACGAATCCTGAGTAAGTGTAGAGGGAAGATTAGTATCCACGGCTGTATGCATTTCTTCACGGGTATCTACAAAACCTGGGTGGGTTTGAGTGTGGCCCGTCTTCAATACCGCTCTCCCGTTGCTGTGAGTCCCCTCACCCAGGCACAGCGCGTAGGGTAATTATCAGTCACATGTTACCCGAAGTGGCTAGATGGAGGTGTCGGAAAGTAGGAGCGCTTTTTTACAGGTGTGATTAACACAGACTTTTTGCTTTCCTGAACCAATTTTTGTTTGTATGACCTGGAGCGAAGGACTTGCAAAGGACTTTAATGAAATATTTCAGAAGAATCAGAATTTCAACATTGTCCAACCAAAATTCTACTTTTGTAGGTAAGGACACTGAGGCTCACAAAGAAAAGTGACCTCCCGAGGAAAGAGTCATACAGAACGTCTTAGATTTTAAGCAAGATACGCAGCCTTCCAATAAAATACCATTGAGACTGTCTCTCAAAATCTCATAACTGTGAGGATTTGCAATTACACCTGTGAAAGCATTTCATAACTTCTAAACTGCTCTACACCGGCCACGGGGCACGGCTCGTTGTGTTCCTCCCCCTCCGTCAGGAGTGGCAGGCATTGTACCTCTCACAAGGCATTCTTTTTCTGATCTTGCTATGATAAAGAATGTAATTTTTTTTGGCTTTCAGCCTGAAATAAGGGAAGAGAACAGTCCTGGCGGGCGGCTGTCCTGTCCCTGATGCCTGTCACCACTTTGTCAGATCAGGAACCTTCTGACTCCAGCCAGGAAGCTGAATCAGCCGGAGGGTATTGGAGAAATTAGAAGAGGAACCGTCACCGTCACCGTAAGGCACACCTTCCCCGCCGGGGTTTCTCTTGCTGATATCTCATGTTTCAAAATTCGCCCGTTTGTGTTAATTCTGCTTTCCTGACTCTCTGATAGAAAGTGCTGGTATGAAGCTCAGAAACAGAATACTAAAGATTGTGAAATGAAGCAAATGTTTGTGCATTTTGTAGATAAGCATGGAGTGTGGAAATGCTATGATTACACCTGGATTGTTAGCTAAGATAACAGAGGTCTTATTCTTAAATCCAGTTCTGATTGAAAGACTCTTGTGACATCTAACACTTCCTGTGAAGGCTGGGAAACGTGTAGGAGGTAACCGTCGCCAGAACCAAGAAACAGAAGTTCTGCAGAGACCACACATGACCCCAAAGGAGTCCCGCCTTGAGCTGACTCTGAAATGCCGATGTGCTGGACACCCGTTCGAGGCACCGTTGTTTGTAAGTCTATCCCACTTACTCCGCTGGCCTCTGCTGATTTGCCGCTGTGAGGCCGGGCGCTGCGCTGACCAGGGTGGTCCGGGATCTCCACACTCTTTTTCTCCTGGAAAGTGGTCTAGCAGAAAACGGTACGCAGCACAGCCAACAATAATGCCGATCAGACACCCAAGACAGGTGGGAAATTACAAAAGGTGAGAGAAGCACGTAAAAGGGACAGATAATTCCTGAACGTTCGTCAACTGCTTTATTAGTTACCAGTACTTTCATTATGGGGCGTTAAAAAGTAAATACCTAAAAGCTCCTTAAAGCCCTTCTTTCACAAGCCCAGTGCAGTAAAGTCCACGAGCCCAGACTGGTCTCATGAGCACGTCTGCACCGTGATCTGCGTCCGGCTAAAAACTGTGTGGCATTTCCTTATGGCCGCAAAGACCAGAACAATGAGTTCTCTTAACTCCGACACTCACACTGGGTGATTTAACCATACATTTTGTTTTGAATAGTAGTGGAAAGAATTTCATTATTGATCATGTTAATATTCATCATAACTTACTTTTTGATGATCCTGTTAAATAGAGGATTCACTAAAAAATTCATGAACAAACAGAAAAGTAATATCTATCATATATAAAGATATTCTGCAAATTAATAAGAAAAAGATAATGGAAAAATGCAAAGTATGATCTGGTAATTCTTAGGGGAAGAGTTGAATGATCAAATTAATGGTCAGCAAATGACTGTGGGCAATGACCCTGGGATGCTCACTGTGGGCACTGAGCCTGGGATGCTCACTGTGGGCACTGAGCCTGGGATGCTCACTGAGGACAATGAGCCTGGGATGCTCACTGAGGACAATGAGCCTGGGATGCTCACTGAGGACAATGAGCCTGAGATGCTCACTGAGGGCAATGAGCCTGAGATGCTCACTGAGGGCAATGAGCCTGGGATGCTCACTGTGGACAATGAGCCTGGGATGCTCACTGTGGACAATGAGCCTGGGATGCTCACTGTGGACAATGAGCCTGGGATGCTCACTGTGGACAATGAGCCTGGGATGCTCACTGTGGACACTGAGCCTGGGATGCTCACTGAGGACACTGAGCCTGGGATGCTCACTGAGGACAATGAGCCTGGGATGCTCACTGTGGGCACTGAGCCTGGGATGCTCACTGAGGACAATGAGCCTGGGATGCTCACTGAGGACAATGAGCCTGGGATGCTCACTGAGGACAATGAGCCTGGGATGCTCACTGTGGACAATGAGCCTGGGATGCTCACTGTGGACAATGAGCCTGGGATGCTCACTGTGGACAATGAGCCTGGGATGCTCACTGTGGACACTGAGCCTGGGATGCTCACTGTGGACAATGAGCCTGGGATGCTCACTGTGGACACTGAGCCTGGGATGCTCACTGTGGACACTGAGCCTGGGATGCTCACTGAGGACACTGAGCCTGGGATGCTCACTGAGGACAATGAGCCTGGGATGCTCACTGTGGGCACTGAGCCTGGGATGCTCACTGAGGACAATGAGCCTGGGATGCTCACTGAGGACACTGAGCCTGGGATGCTCACTGAGGACACTGAGCCTGGGATGCTCACTGAGGACAATGAGCCTGGGATGCTCACTGTGGACAATGAGCCTGGGATGCTCACTGTGGACAATGAGCCTGGGATGCTCACTGTGGGCACTGAGCCTGGGATGCTCACTGTGGACAATGAGCCTGGGATGCTCACTGTGGACAATGAGCCTGAGATGCTCACTGTGGACAATGAGTCTGGGATGCTCACTGTGGGCACTGAGCCTGGGATGCTCACTGTGTGCAATGAGCCTGGGATGCTCACTGTGGACAATGAGCCTGGGATGCTCACTGTGGGCACTGAGCCTGGGATGCTCACTGTGGGCACTGAGCCTGGGATGCTCACTGAGGACAATGAGCCTGGGATGCTCACTGAGGACAATGAGCCTGGGATGCTCACTGAGGACAATGAGCCTGAGATGCTCACTGAGGGCAATGAGCCTGGGATGCTCACTGTGGACAATGAGCCTGGGATGCTCACTGTGGGCACTGAGCCTGGGATGCTCACTGAGGACAATGAGCCTGGGATGCTCACTGTGGACAATGAGCCTGGGATGCTCACTGTGTGCACTCAGCCTGGGATGCTCACTGTGTGCACTCAGCCTGGGATGCTCACTGTGGACAATGAGCCTGGGATGCTCACTGTGGGCACTGAGCCTGGGATGCTCACTGTGGGCACTGAGCCTGGGATGCTCACTGTGGACAATGAGCCTGGGATGCTCACTGTGGACAATGAGCCTGGGATGCTCACTGAGGACAATGAGCCTGGGATGCTCAGTGAGGACAATGAGCCTGGGATGCTCACTGAGGACAATGAGCCTGGGATGCTTACTGTGGGCAATGAGCCTGGGATGCTCACTGTGGGCAATGAGCCTGGGATGCTCACTGTGTGCACTCAGCCTGGGATGCTCACTGAGGACAATGAGCCTGGGATGCTCACTGTGGGCACTGAGCCTGGGATGCTCACTGACCGTGGGGCCAGAGGAAGAGCGCTCCACCCCCACCAAAGGCGAGAGATGTTCCGTCTGAGCGTTCCGACGCGGCGGGTGTGGGAACTCGCATTTATGATGACCTCTGGGGAGTGAGTCTAATGTGGGGGCAGGATTGGGGCTGGAAAACACACTTGACATAGCTGAGCACTGATAACTTTGGGAATGTCAGTAAAATGGATAACTTCATGAAAAAATCCAATTGGCCAAAATTCATTTAAATCTTTACAAATCAGACTATATAAATTGTCAATACAGAAAATTTTAAAATAATGAGCATTCTCCACGGGGGTTCTGGAGTCAGAATGTTATGCCCATGAGTTCTTTCAAGATTTCAAGAATTTATATCAAGTCTGTTCCAGTCTGTTCTGGGATAGAGAACTACCCAGTTCACTATAATACGTGAGAAAAGCTTGTCAAAGAATCTTCACAGAGGACCCCATGGACCAGTCCCACCCTCCAACATACACGTAAGAATCCCAAGCAGGGAAGCATTTTATATGTTTAACATGCGTTTCTCAAATAAGGGGGCTTAATATTAGGAAATTGAGTATCGTGCTTTATTCTCTCTTTCAGTCAAGTGAGGGGATGTATTTCATTGAGTCCAAATGAAATAAAAATGAAGTCTTACGCCCATTCCTGATAAAAAGCTGTCTTAACCAACTGTAGAAATCGTATTAATGGGTAATCCCATTAATAAATAAAAACAAGACAGTGATTCCAACAACCACACTTAGCTTTAAAAGATGATTCTGGGAGTTCTGATCAATCTAATTAGCATGAAATCGGTCTTTTTTTTTTTTTGGTATAACTCTCTTCAAAATTATGTCTATGCAATAGGCATTCAATAAATATGCTAAATAAATGAACAATTAAAAAGATGAAAAAGCGTCTCATTTTAAATCAAGCCGCTCTGTCTAACCGGTGATCCGGCCGCACTTTGGGCTTCGAGTGTGACCATGGGGAGGAGGGAACACGGTGGTGGCGGTCTCAGCACGGGCTACTCCTCCTGAGACCGACATGACTGCCGGGAGCCTTGCCGGGGCCCTGCTGGGACTCCCGTCTGTCTGTCCAGTGGACGAGTCTGGAGTTTGCCGAGTTCCCACCGGGCTGCACCCACAGAGCCGCTCGGAAGTTCGCAGACCCGCGCGTAGCTCAGGGCCACCACCGCTCACGTCCAGGGCCGCAAGGGCCTGACCCCGAGGCTGCAGTGGGGGCCGGGGACGAGGCAACTGGGAAGGAGCCTCACCACGGCCACACTTTAGGAGCAGGTCAGGGTCCCCCGTTGGACAGCAGGGCGCCCTCTCTCTTGGGTCTGTTAGCAGCAGTCGCATCACTAGACCAAGTCAGCGGGAATACAGAAATAAATGACTCAAAGGGATTTCGAAACCACAATGCAGTGATGGGTATGTGTTCAAACTGACCAACTTTGAATGGTAAGATACAAATACACTCTCTTTTTTTTTTTTTTTTGGCCAAATGTCTCTCCACTGGTTTTATTTATTTGTTTAATAATTTTTATTATGTTATGTTAGTCACCATACGGTACATCCTTAGTTTTTGATGTCGTGCTCCATGCTTCATTGTTTGCGTATAACACCCAGTGGGAGATACAAATATATTCTTAACATGTAATTTATGTGTAAATTAAAAAAAATTCTAATCCCCCAAGGTTACAAAAACCATGTAATTTCAAAGCTGTTGGAATTTGCATATTGTAAATGTTTTAACATATCAGAAAATATATATCTTATCGTCTACTTTTTTAATTACTGCAAAAGAGAGTGCGGTAAGAGTGTATGATAATTTGTAGCATGGCATTCCTGGCAGGGCTCTCAGGAAGAAGTGAAACATGAAGTTATATACAAAGAGTATCTTTTAGTGAAATATTTACCAAATATATTATGCCTTAAATAAAGCAAAAGGTTTTAAAACTTTAATGACGAATAAGGAATAATGATGAGTGCTTTAGTTTGGAGCTAACTTGAAAGTCTGCGAACAATGCCATATGGCGTACCCTTCATCTTTCACGTATGTATCTCCTACGTGTGTGTCTCACATACACGGTTATCTTGGTATATTCTAACACGGCTACAATCCAGCTTCTCGATTCCCCTTAGCAATGAATGTCTCTAAAAAATGCTTACCTCCCACTTACACTCTTAAAACACCTCTAGGAACAGTTTATGACTTGCAGAATTGGCGCAAAGTAACACTGCAATCCCTTGACCCCCGCGGCACTGTGTCCACTCGACAGAAAGATGGTTTCCACATACCCTCCTTCAGGAAAAAAAAATGCCACAACAGTCAGGAAATAAATAATAATAATAATGACCAGGAAAGAAATGCAACCAGTGGAAATTTCCCTTCACGGAATTTTGTATGTATGATGAAGACACAAAATTCCTTTTTAATTAAGAAATAATCTGGGGCAAAGAGGAACAAAGTAATGTGAGCACTGTTCCGCTACGAGGTCCGTGCTGGCACACCGCAGTGGGAGTCACTGCCCTGCAAGGGCTGCTCCGGAAGCTGACTCCCTCGGATGACGCGGCCATGTCTACACTGCGGTGACAGCACAAGGGGTGCCGGTCTTCCCAGGGGCGGAAAAGCGCATTGCAGCCATTTTAATCTGGATTTCTTTTCTAATGAAGAGACATATATGTGTGTCCATAGGAAATAACTCACGCATTAAGATAGTTATTTTGGTCAAGATTTATAAGCATTCCATTTCACAACAAATCCCAGAAATGGCAATGCGGTCTATGTCAGCGTCCCTTGGAGATCAATTCAAGACGCTTTCCCGCGTCTCCAGCATTCATACACTTCTGCTGGTGTATCTTCAACACAGAATACGTCGACATTTCCTGGTACAGCCTATGAAACTGCTTACGTTGTTCTCCTTCTGGATCAGAGACAATGGCTGGGTGACGTTGCCTGACCCGTGCTCAGGACGAGTGCCCATTTTCTGGAGGGTCTGACGGAGGCACTGACCCCTGGCACGTGCTTTCCGGGACTCTTGTGCACTCGCTCAGAACTGAACTCAGGCTGTTCCTTCGTCTGCCTTCACCTCTGGTTTCAGATCCACCGTGTAAGCTCAGGGGCTGGGGACACAAACCGGCTGCAGAAGGACCCGGAGCCCCTGGGCGCCGCCGTGGTCGGCAAGGGCTCCGTACTGGACTCACCGGTGGCAAGGGCCCGCTGTGCACCTGGAAGTTCTCTGACGTGAATGCTTACCGTGTTCAAGGGCTCTTGGAGTAGAAGTCCTACAGAGGTGGGATTTGAAGCCACCCTGTAGAATCATGAAACCAAAGCAATTGTTCAGAACTGAGGTCAATGAAGTATTTTTAGTGGGTGCAGCGTAATATCACTCAAATTATCTGGAATTACGGGCTTTAGACAAACAATCACTTAGAGTGACTTTTATTATTCTGTTTATTTTTTTAAGATTTTCTTTTTAAGTAATCTCTACACTCAGCATGGGGCTGGAACCCACACCCAGATCAAGAGCTTCACGCTCCACTGACTGAGCCAGCCGGGCACCCTTACTATTGTCTTTAAATTCCCAGCAGACTGCCCCTGTGGCCCTCCATATGCCCCAGCTGTGTACCCGCCACCCGAGATAGAGCGCATCGGAGACCACCGCACACCCCACTGTCGGCCCACCAGAGGCAACCACTGTTGCAGGCTGGCTCTTGCCCCTCTCATGCGTGTGACTGTCATGTTGTCACAGATGCACGAGCCCCGAAATACCAGCAGGATGGATTACACGGTGCGCAGAGCCTCTGGTGGTCTCGTACTTTTGTTCGGTGATGCCTCTGAGATGTCCCCATGCGAACACGCGGCTGTAGGGTTCAGCCTGCTCTAAGCAAGTAATCCCACGAACGCTGATTTCCCTGCTATGTGCCAGCACAATTCAGTGGTGGGCAGGGTTCTTGGGCTCCTGAACTCACAACTCCTAGGAAGAAAAACCATCAATTATTAAACACAACATGTCCAGTTACAACTATACAAAATAACATTTATACTAATCGTTAAGACCGTATTTATCATCAACCCATTCGTGATGCTTTCACTAAAAATAAATAACTAGCTCTGATTATTAGGAATGTAATTCCTATGGTATGATAATTTTCAAGTAAAATGTAGTAAAATTGTTTCATCTATGAAGAAGTAGCAATTCCCAGACTCAGAATTGGCCAAAAAAAAAAAAAGTTAGTCTAAAAGAGAGATACATGTATTGGAAAAGCACTACACTGAAATTAAAGTGTAAAGAAATACTCATTAGAGAATAAACACAAAGCCAGTACAAATCGGTAAAACTCGAACAAAAGAGAAAGTTGTGTACTGCTTAGAAGAAAACTGCAGGAAAGGAAGCCCTTGAGTGTGGAAGCTGGCGAGCTGATTCAGGTCTGAGGCTCACAGAGTTTACATGAAGCATTCTCACATCTTTTGTTTTCTCAGTGAAAGAGTGGAGAACACCTTTCTTGTGGAAGAAGACGCAATCTGTAATGACGAGAAGGGTCACACATGTAGAGAAGGTGTCACCTGGATACCCGGTTGCCTTCCATGAAGAATTTATTCCAGCAAATCTGCTGAACCAGTAGGTCCAGGATCACCAAAACCGATTTAAAAAATCCCTGATATTTTCTCCAAGTAGGCAGCCTATATTTTAAGGGGCTGGACTTTCTCGCTTCTTCATTTTATGACTATAGAAGGTGTGTGTGAGAGAGTGGGGGGTGGAGAGAGAGAGGGAGAGGGAGAGAGGGACAGAGAAGAAAAAACATCCATTTGTTTAAGAGGAAAATGCTTGAAACAAATAGTTTTATTAGGAACAGAATTTGAAATTATAATAATTTGATATCTTGAAATCTTGAAGAATTCAATTAAGATAACTTAGTTTCTTTAAGAAAGACTACTACCCAGCTGGAAATAAGATATTATGACTCTCTGCAGAAGATATAATGCGATATCCTTTTTTCCATTCTCCTGTAATGGTCACTGACATTTCCAGTGTTTCTCTTTTATAAATAATGTCGCCATAAAGATTATTGTGTGTCTCCTTGGGTGTGTGTGGTGGACTCCTCAGGGTGCAGGTGCAGGAGGAGAATTGCTACACGTACAAATCTTCCACTGAACTGACAGTTTTTAAGTGGCTGCTCTAAGTGGTTGGGCTGTTTACACTTTGCACACCCAGGTTTGAGATCTCATGGGACTGTACATGTGGGATTTTTAGACTTGGACATTTTTAATCACCTGATGAGTGTAAAATGGCATTTCATTGGACTTTCATTTGTACCACCCTGATTACTGGTGTGGTTTCCCATGTTTTTCGATATAGTTATTGATCATTGGGGATTTCCTTTCTGTGAATAGACTTTTTATATGTTTTGCCCATTATATCGGGTTTTCAGCATTTTCGTATTATGTTATCGACTTTCTCCATTTTACAGAAGCTAATTCTTTACTGACCATATGCGCTCCCTCCAACTTTCTAATATATACACATAGTAGGAAAAATTACCATGCCATTTTTTTTTCCAAATTGGCTGTTTACATAAATTTTTAAATAACATTTTCAAGGTCCATGTAAAAACCTGTTGGGATTTTTCACTAGAACTATCAAGAACTTGTAGGTTCATCAGGGAGCAGATGACATCTTTCTGATAACGAGTGTTCCTATCCATCAATATGGTACGTGGGTTAGCTGATTGTTCTTTAATTTTGTTCAGTAAAAAGTGATAATTTTCCTCATTATATTCTCTTGGTTTTGCTGAGCAAATAATCATCTTCAAATAGTAATAGAGTTTATTTTTTAATCTTTATAGCTTTTTGCTGTCTTTTCTCTGGTTTGCAGAACGTACTACCACTCACAGTATGAGTTGAGTAGAAGTGCTGTTAGCGGCTGTCTCTGGCTGTCCTCCAAGTATGACGCTCACTTTATTTTCTGGTAAATAAGCTTCATTAGTTTTATAAACTGTTTAGTTCTTTTGGTTTCCTAAGAGTTATTTTTTAAAAACTATATGGGTGTTTATTTGCTCAAATGCTGTTTTTTCTACATCTAGTAGGAAGATCATATGGTTTTTCTGTTTAGCTTGATAGCAATTTTCATTACATTAATATATTTGTAATATTAAAACCATCTACTCCTTTCTAGGATCATCCTAAATTTGTCTTGACATGTTGTTTTGTTCTGGGGTGTGTGTGTGTGTGTGTGTCGTGTCTATGTTTTGCTACAGATGATCTGAGTAACAAATTAACTATCTGAATCCTACAGATATAAAAATCCACACCCAAGACTTGGATGTATTTTCCTCAAGCACATATGGAACATTCAAGAACTGGCCATTATCAGGACATAAAACAAGTTCAGATCATTGCAAAAAGTCAGTGTAAGACATGGAACTTTCCTGACTGGGGCACCTGGGTGGCTCAGTCGGTTAAGCGTCTGCCTTCAGCTCAGGTCTAGATCTCAGGGTCCCGGGTTTGAGCCCCATGTGGGCCTCCCTGACCAACGGGGAGTCTGCTTCTCCTTCTCCTTCTGCCTGCTCCTCCCCCTGCTTGTTCTCTCTCTCAAATAAATAAGTAAAATCTTAAAAAAAAAAAAAGCACTAAAAAAAAGAACTTCCTGACCATCGCAACATTGTTAGAAATAAAAAGTGGAATGTGATTTTAACATACAATGGCGTACATTTATAAAGGAAGTTAAATCCACATATCACTCACAGATGAAAGAAACACCAAAGAAAGTTAGGAAATATGTACAGATGAATAGCAAAAATACTGCGTATTAACCTTTTTGAGACAGGTGAACAGTATACGGAGGACAATTTATGGCCGTAGGTGCTCATAGTAGAGATAATTTTTAAAGGCTGAAAATCATAATTTAAGAATATAACTAAATGCTTATGCCATTAAACTAATTAAAGGAATTGTTTAATCTACTTACAAAAATACTAACAGGCTCAAAGATTTTATATGAATTACATCAATGCATCAAAGTAGGGATAATCCCAAACTTTTACAAACCCCTTAGAGAACAAATATGAAGAAATACTTTTTTAATGTCCTTTTTAAAATTTTTTGATGAGTCTCTTGTTAGTGAATTTGACTATCTGTATCTTCCTTGTACTCACTGAACAACCATTTGGATCTGAACTTCCGATTCATCCGCGTGCACGTATTTTGGTGAGAGACATATTTGCAGGTGCAACCATGCAATCTCATTGTTTATCTGACCCCAGGTATTGGCAGTATTTTGTTTTCTACTTTCCTGACTGCTTTTGAATTGATTGATTCATTTCATATTTTTCCATTTTTGTAATGACAAAGTTATTTATTGACTCTCTTTTTTTTTTTAGTAACCCTTACTGAAATGTTGACATGTGTCCAAACACTGTCTGAAGATAATAAGTCCTCAAGTGCTGTTTTGGTGGGAAATTGATTAAGTCTGTTGTAGTAAGTTATATTTTTCTGAGAACTTATTAACTTATTGCAACAATTTGTTAATAGTATTATTTTATTATATTTTGTTTGATCTGCCGTTTATATAGACCTCCTTTTTTATTCTTGATATTGGCAGTTCTGAATTGGCTTTTGTAGACCAGGCCCTGTAGAGCTTTGTCAATATTAATAGTATTTTTATAGATCTATTCTGTCTTTAGGCTCTCTATCCTAAGAGGTTTCTATTTCACTAATTACCTCCTTATCTTGTTGGTATTTTTCTAACTTTTTGAGATGATGACTTAATGTTCAGCCTTCCTTCTTTTCTAGTACCTTCATGTAACACTGCAGCTGAGCCCCCACATGCTCCTAGGTGGTCCCCCACGTTTGACAGGTGCTATCAGGGCCCTGGGTCTCCTGCTGCCCACAGTCCATTCTGGATGCAGTGATCTTTTGGAACCCAGGTTGCCTCGTGCTGTCCCTGCCTCCCCCTAGCTCCCCTCCAATGCACTCGGATGTACTCCAGTTCCTGGGGGCCCCGGACTACCCTTCGCCCTCCTCTCCAACTTCACCTAAAGCCACACAGCCTCATGACTACAGCTCTCCCCTGAGATCCCCTGCTGGGAGCACCCCCTGCATGACCCTTCCCACTCCCCGCTTCCTTATTGTCACTGTTCCCACCCTGTCTCAAGGAACCTCTCTCTTCTCAGCCTCTGCATCAAGGCCTGTCAGTTTTCCATGGTGGTGTCACCGTCGGAAGCTTCCTGTTTCATTGTTTGTTTCTTCGTTTAATTCCTCTGTTGAGCAGGTCTGCTCAGAGAGGAGGAAACCTTTTTCTTTTTTTTTTACTAATTTCTATTTCCAGCACTTAGTCCTCGAGAGGTGTCCAACCAGTGTTTGTCGACTGACTAAATGCATCAATGCAAAGGTGAGAAGAGCGTAGGTGCAGAGAAGGTCCCTGAGCCGTCCACGGGGGCAGGGAGCTGAGTGTCTGTCCTTGGACCACGCCCTAATCCAGCCGCAGTGCCCTCTGGAGCTCCCTGTAATCAGTGAGTTGGCTAAAGGATGTTTGCCAATCACATCACCACACGCAGAACATCACCAGGATAGTTTCACCAGAACTAGAGGTGGGCTCATTCAGCACCTGCGGTCTTCAGAGCACGGTGCAGGGCATTTCGGGGGCCTGTCTCTGAGCTGCAGGTGCTTCCAGACTCATGTGCCCCGAGACTGCGGTGGAGGCCTGCTCCGAGGAAGCCGCATGCAGTGCTGTAGGCACGTCAGACCGTGGGGATGGGCCTGGGAGGCCTGGGGGCATCTGGTGGGATGGAAGGCCGCCCGTCTCCAGGGGCCGTGAGGGGACCACCGGGCTGGGTACACGGGGGCATAGCTATGCAGTTACGTGTGTATGCATTTCTGTATTTCTTCATTTTCTGCTTCAAAGGCCAAAAAGTTCACAAGTGAATCTTTCTCAGCCCAGACGTCCCCCCCCCCCCCACCGCCTGACTCAAGCACTCAGTCCTTGTTTGGCTGATTTTGTTTTTATACCTTTGACTGTAAATCGGCTGTAACTCTTCTGGGAGAGAGTGAGCGTCTGAGAGGGGGCGAGGGGAGCCGTGAAGGAGGAGGGCGGGAAGGAGTCCGGAGCAGGAGCTGGGGAGCGAAGGCCTGTGCCCCCCCCCACGATCCCCTTCATCTGTGCTTCGTCCCCTGCAGTTGACTTTAAGATCTCAGTATTTCCCTGCTAAAGTTGTCTCCCTCGTTGTATTCCACACTGATCAAGACCATATTGCCCCCCACGTTCCAGGTTTTGAGGCTTTTGGTCTGTCCCCACTAGCGCTGGGAGAACCTACCGGATTATGCGTTGAGCTCCTTGCCTCTGTCTCGGTCAGTGTTACGTGAATGAGCCTGTTTTCTGGCAAACGAGGGTGTGAGGTTTGTACCAGCTTAATTAAGGAGTAATGACAGCCTCTAGCCCGAGGGCCCGTGTTCACATCTGGGGCTGCGACCAGCTCGCCCCTCCTGCGCCTTCCGCCATCCTTTCTGGAACGGTCCTGTTCTGCTGGAATATACGAGGTGGGACGATAATAAAGTTTATCCTTCAGCTAACATTCATTACAAGAACAAAATACACATCACACACCTCATTCTTTATAACAATTGCCACGCACCGAGATTACCTGTTTAAATTAAAAGTTTAAGTTGATTATGTCTGTATTACTAAGACTTTAAATCTGCCGTTTTAAATATCTGTCTTGGACACGGCAAGCGTGCTATTGTAGGTGAACTGAGTTTTAAAAAATCACTCTGCTAACATATATTATTTTACAATGACTAAAATTCCTTTTAACCTATGAAACGGTATGTTTAGCTTACTATTTGAAGTGAGAATTTTAGCTACAGGTGAATATATTCAGGAACTTGGAAATAATAGCTCCCATGCACCCTTTGTGGCCCTCACACCCGTGTCGTTCTCTCTCAGGACAGAGAGTCGAGAAACACAGAAATGCAGTCAAAGAAGTGTCGCTGAGTTGGTAATCCCAGAGCGCTGGCTTCATCCTGGAGCACTACTGATCCTGCTGCCCCGTGACCACCGCAGGGATGTTTGGGTGCACGCCCCCCTTCCTCTAGCTGGGGGTTTGGAAGCTGAAGAGGGGGCATGGCCATTCCTGTTGAGTGAGGACAAGGAGATATTGGGGGACTTTTGGGGAATGAGGAGGGCAGTGACACAGGCAGTCTGGAGCCCCAACAGGAATGCAGGTCACCTGGCACGTGTGACCCTGGAGGCCCAGGCAAGTCTGGAGCCTGGGCTTTTCCAGGCTCCCAGGTGAGGCGGGTGCTGCCTGCAAGGACCACAACGAAGAGGCCTCCAGACCCAGGTCCCCATCCTCACGCTAATCTGTCCTGAGAAGACAGCGCATCTGTAAACCAGGGAGATCCTTGTACCTCAGCTGTAACATGGGCTCAGACATGACCCACGAAGTTGGAAGTTTTGAAAACTAGTGCTGGCTGTTAAAGAAAGTATGATTTTTCTTTGGTTCTATTGTTAAACACACTTGTACATATGACACAGTGCGTTGCCCGTTACACGAACACACAACAGAGAACGACACGGGTGTGAGGGCCACAAAGGGTGCATGGGAGCTATTATTTCCAAGTTCCTGAATATATTCACCTGTAGCTAAAATTCTCACTTCAAATAGTAAGCTAAACATACCGTTTAAGAACAGGGTGTAAAAGCTCGTTTTGTTCATAAAGTAAAGAAAACGAATTCATAGGTTAAAACTCAGTTCACCTACAATAGCAACCTTTGACACTTAAAGAAAAAGTAAATTTAAGATAAATAAAAAGAAAAGCCGTTCTACATCGTAGATGGTAAATCTGTAGAATGCACCAAATAGGAGCCCTTTGAAAAGCGACTGTGTTCACTTCAAGGGGTACATTTTAGAAACTTTCCAGATCTTTCCATTGAAGTAGTGACAGTGTCCACGTGTTACTGCAACATGACCCCCGTGCTCCCGTCAGGGTCAAACACTGGCCTGGACCACTGGCTAAGACCAGTGCTGGTGTAGACGATAACCGTTCTTGTCCAGCAGTTTGAGACCCTGGGGAGCTGCGGCCCCGCCTTTGTGCTCAGGACCTGCAGACGCCTCTGGGGGTAATTTGTTAGAAGGAGAACCTCTGATGCCACCTGCTGCTTTAATTCGGCAGCTCTTCGTGGCTCTCGCTTCAGAGAGACAGTAAGGCTTGACGCCTGTCATTCACTGTAAGATGGGAAAAAGCTCAAGCATGTGCCGTATAATTGACAAAGTGTCCTGCACACAGTCACTTGGCTGTTTCTTACACTCACCTGGAGGACAAATAGGAAACATAAGAGCAGTGCGGTGCCAAATAAGAAATCGAGTCCTGACTTAGTAAGTAGGGAGAGACTTTATCCAAAAGTTCTCGCAGCAGGGGGAGAAGGGCTCAACTACAAGGGGGTTGGGGCCCAACCATGAGGGGAGAAGGACCCACACATGAGGGGAGAAGGATCCAACTATGAGGGGGGAAAGTCTCGACCATGAGGGGAAAGTGACCCGGTCATGTGGGGAGAAGAACCGACTATGAGCATTTCCACCTGGGGCACAAGAGGGCTCTTCCTTTCTGAGGAGGAGTAAACGGGTGTAAACAGGCTAGGCTAGGAAGAGCTGTGTGGGTAGTGGTCCGGCCTGATGGGCTGGAGGTTGGCTTTGAAAGAAATGTCTGCCCTGGTAGCAGGGGTCAGGGAATGATCCTTGCGTCAGAGCAGCCCCACAGATCTTTAGTTGTACTGTCTGAGCTGTTAGAACGAACAGTACATGTCAAAAAGCTAAACAGTCCCCATCATTCACCAGGATTCACCCCTAATTCATTACAAAATGAACGATTTCAGGAGATTATACCATGTTTTCTCTCAGAGCTCCCAGGGCAATCCTGGAATCTGCCTTTCATCTGCACCTCACTGGGCCCCAGGCGTGAAAACCTCCACAGCGTCCAGGGCGTCTGTGCAGTGGTACCTCCTGACGGCCTCCATCCAACTCTGAGATTGCTCTCTCGCTACCAAACATGCAAGTATCTGCAATGTGCCCGGGGAAGGTCCCAGAAGCAAAGGCAAGCTCATTGCACTCCGCCTTCGGCTGCATTGTCTGAACCCACCTGCATCAAAAACAGTCGTTGTTTCAGGGAACTGGTGTCCTGGACTCTGTCACGTAGCCCTTTCCTCCCTCAACCAGAGCAGGTCAGCCCTGACTGAGGAACCACTTCCTGGGGCACAGGAGCGAAACCACAGGGAGTAGCCTGAGTACCGGAGAGTGTCTTGTGGAGGTGACATGTAACCACACTCATTCCTCTATTTCTGCAGTTGGCACGTGGGTGGGGAGGGAGGAGGAAGGAGAGGAGCTGTGTGCCCCGCGGCCGCAGGCGCAGCTCAGAATGTGGTCAAGGGCCCGAGACTGGCCATGCCAGGAGACAGGAGCTGGAGCAGGGGCAGCTTCTTCAAACCTGAGTAATGGATACACACCCTATTTATTGTAAGATTTTACTTATTTGTCAGATTGAGAAAGAGAGAGGACAAGCAGGGGGAGCAGCAGGCAGAGGGAGAGAGAGAAGAAGACTCCTCCCATAAGCAGAGAGCCCGAGGCCACGGGACTCGATCCCAGGACCCTGTGATCATGACCTGAGCCGAAGGCAGATGCTTAACCAACCGAGTGAGCCACCCAGGCGTCCCTGAACGCACACTTTAAAGTAGGAAAATTATCTCAGTTTACCCAAATAAATGGACGCAAGTCCACTGAACTTCATTAGTGAACTATTGGCCTAAAAGACTAAAATTTTATTTCATGCATTCTATCCATTACTAAGCATCAAAACATAAGCCTTTCAAACTCGTGCAATAAAGTCAGAGATTATCGTGCAAATGGAATCAGTTCGAAAACTGCGCCCTGCAGACCTCGGCTCCTGCTACCCTTGCACCCAGCTCCGCAGAGGCAGACCCAGATTTGGGGGAGCATTCCTCATATACTACAGAGCTCTGAGAGAAAGAACACGCGGCCCTGGACTGTAAGTACCTCCAGGGCACCGTGAGGGCCCCACACCAGCGAGGGCCCCGAAGCCTCAGCATCACCAGCTCCAGGGAGAGCCGCCTCTCCAGCCTGACAGACGGCGTGGCCAGGCCACTAATACCCGTGAGCCCTTCCACACCAGATAGCTCGGTCTCGACTGAGGGTCTATCAAACCGATCCGGAGGAGGGGGCTGTGTGCACACAGCCAGAGAAGGACACAGAGACACTTCCCCGCTATTTGGGCACCAAATAACCCCAGGTCCCTGCCTTCATGACTCTGACTTGCAAATTCTACACGCAGAACATCCATCCACACGTGCTGGGATTGCCCTGTTCCGTCAGCCCGCTGGGGACGGTCCCCGAGGTCCATCTTGCTCCTTTGCCCCTCGCACACCGCAGGCATTCCCCTCCCGCATCACGAAGCCCTGGTTCCGTGCCTCAGTGCCCAGGCAGCCCGTGACCTCGCCAGGCTTGCCGGCCCCATCCACGTGCTAGCACGTGAGTCACCGCAAGCCCAGGGGTGACCCAGGCCTCGAAAACCTGCAGCCCTCCATCACAAAGCACCTCTTCTCCTGCCGTGTGGACGGGGGAGCTCTGCTCCGCCCCATGCAGAACAGGCCATTTCATATTCGTGTCACCAGAGCTGACCCCCCAGACCTGCCCGTTTGCCTTCATCTGGATTAAATCACCCCCAACCCCACCCAGTCTGGTCTCCCATGGACCCTGGTGCTTGTGGTTGGCACCGGGAGACAGCCCGAGCTTTAAAACAAGGCAGTGTTAGCGGCTGAAAGGACCTGGAAGCACAGGGCCGTCAGGCTGAGAAGACGGGCATCCCCTGCAGGGCAGCCTCAGAGCAGCGCCCAGAGGGGGTGGGGGCGGAGCAGCTTCGATGTTAAAGGGCACACGCGGGGCAGCTTCCACTTCTGCCTGACGCCTTCCCTTATCAGGCTAGGCTGCAGTTTATTTGTACATGAGTTTTGTACAGAAATGCGTTTAAATATGTCATTTCCAAACCTGATCCTGGGGAAGGAGGAACGGATGTCTGTCAATAGCCTGCAGTGAACACAGTTTGGATTCAGTGTATTGATCCGGTTTCATTTACAGAGGCTCAGGTTTCCAAATCATGGTTCCCTGGTTGTCGACAATCAAAACCTGATTGACATGCATGTTATTTTAGGCAAGTGACCAAAAATGTGTAGATAGGAATCGATGTAGTTTCAATGGTGACATGGGTAAAACAGTTCCATGTGCTCCCCCCGAACATCCTTTCTTTAAATTTCTCACACACTGGCTCTCTTTTCTGCCCCCAAAAGACAATCCCAGTTGCCTTCCTTCTCTCTCCCTCCAGTAAACCACACGGGTATGTAGCCAGCTCGGCAGACGGGGACGGTACCCCCTGTGCTCCCCTTCCCAGCCCGCGCGGGTACTTCCTACAGCGACCAGACTCACAATCACAAACAGGTGACGGTAGAGCGAACGACCAAGTAAATGTTAAATACATGAATAGACATTTAAAATAAAATAAATTTATTTTGAATTTCCTATTCTGACCCCAAATTCCAGTGGGCCAGTGGGTGGGGCCTCCCCCCAGACCAAGCGCGGCTCCAACACCAGCTGACACAGCCTCCCTGCACGGTCAGATCCCAGTGGTGAAGGGCTCAGTCTTGCAGGACCCCACGCTCTGCGGAGTCAGGGCTCAGCCGGGCATCCAGATCGCCACGCACGCTTCTGACCGACCAGCCATTGACCCTGTAGTCTGCAGGTCCCCGACTCCCAACCTGGGGTGCGTTAATTTACCAGCACACCTCACAGAAGTCGGAGACATTTTACTTACTAGATGAGCAGTGTGAGAAAACCGCGGGCCCCCAGATGGTGTCACTTAGGCCAAGTCACCAGACTGGGCCTTCATACCTGACCTGACTGCGGTTCCAACCTCCCCCCGAAAACGTGAGTCTTAGCTGGTCGGTCGGCCACTATCTGATCAGCACCAAGGAGGCCTCTGTCCCCGGGGCCTTCTCAGGCCCCCAAAGGAAGATGAGGCCGCCCACCTGATAAGGCCCCTGCCCTTCCCTCCGAAACGAAGGTGACCCTGCCTGAAACGATCCTTTCTTCTCTTTTGCTGGTAACTCCCTTGCCCACCCTCCTTCCCGTAAAAACCTTCCATTTTGTACAAGTTCTCCGAGCTCCCCTCTGCTTGCTGGACGGGATGCTGCCCGATTCATGAATCCCTCGTATAGCAGGTTATCTTCATTTCCTAGGGAGAGTTTTGCTTTATCACAACAGGCAGATGGAGAAGATGCAGATGGCAGGTGTGGGGAAAGGCAGGGAGCTTTCTTGCCCTCCGAGCACCCTTCCCAAGTTTCTGGTGTTCCGCAGCCCAGCAGCTCTCCAAACCCAGTCCTTGGTTGGGGTTTTATAGAGGCTTTATTCATCCTCATGATTCATTAAATCATTGACTCTTGATTTAACCTCCGACCCCTTTCCCCTGACCTGAGGTCAGGCAGGGGAACTGAAAGGTCTAACCCTCCAATCTCAAGACTGGTCTCCCTGACACCCATCCCCCATCCCTGGTGAGTTCCGCCAGTCACTTAGTTAACAAAAGACACCTTCAACTCCCTTATCACTTAGGAAATTCCAGAAGTTGAGGAGTTTTGTGCCAGAAACTAGATGAAGACCAAATAGGTATTTTTTATTGTAAATCATAATATAACAATATTAAACTAGGTTCCTTGAAGTTTTAAACCTAATTACAACTGAGAATTTTTGACCACTACATATGTATTTTTTCAATATATCATGTTTTTATAATATCTTCATATATTTATAATATATACAAACATATGTATAAATGTTACATATATTTTTGCCAAGAGAAAGAAACACGAGTATTTGCACCTATTGTGTCCGTTTCGCCACAAGCGTTTGAAACAAGCCTGCACACTTGCATCGTGCATTCTAGAGCTGCGTTGGGCGGGCAGTGCCAGGGCCGGGGCCTGTCTTCCTGACGGCGCGCCCCTGCACCAGGGTGGGCTCCCCCGCTGATTCTGGCCTAGGAACCGTGAGCAGAAATGACAGGCACCACTTTAAGGCCCAACTCTCCCCACCTACTGGCTGAATGTGGAAGGCCCTAGAAGATGGGGAGCCGCGGGGAGCAAGGAGCCTAAGCACAGAGTCTCCTGTCAGCCTGGGCTCCCCTCGGGGTCAGGCAGCCGAAGGAGAGGTGAGTTTGTAAGAGCAGCTAGCGGGACCTACCGGGCCGAGCCCATCAGATACTCACTCTAATGGAGGGATGTGGGACGAATGGCCTGACTTTGCAGTTAACTTCAAGATGAAGAACGATGTCGCTGGGGAACTGAAGGAGACTTTCTCGCCCCCGCGAAGCTCCCTGGCAGGGATGGGATGTGTTCTCAGGATGAATGAGAACGATGTCAACAATCTGAATGTGTCAGATCCCAACAGTATTGTGCATTTTATTCATAAATTCAAAAACATGAGGATATATCTATTCCTGGGACAGATTCGATCTACAGCCTGTTAAGTGTGGGAGATAACCTCGCCCAAAATATTTTGCAGACATGGCATTCTAATTTCTCCTTTTGCGAAGAAGTAACTGCCTCCAGAGCAGTCCCCCCAGGTCATGCCAGTTGCATAAAGAGTTAAGTTTGAAGAAAGTGAATGTCTCCAGGTTGCCCAACAATTTACCAAATAGAAATACCGAAGCATTACTCAGACTTAAGTCTTGACAGTATTTTTCTCTATATGAAAAATACAGCCGAATAGAATAAGATACCTATGCGTTTATTCATACAGATTTGCTAACCAGAACCGTGGTTTTCTTTTCAAATACAGATCTGGCAAAAAGAATTTTTTTTTAAGAAGGCCATCTGAGCTGACCAGGGGGCCAGGGTCCTTCAGCAAATAGGTGGTCACGGATGAGCTAATCGATGTTCTTACTCAAAATTCCAATCCACCCACGTCTCAGGGGAAACCTCCAGAAACCACAGGTGATTCTAGGGTTTTGCTGATCAGGTGGGTTCAGGTCTATGCAATTCACACTTCCTGGCAACCTTTCGCCCACATCAATGAGGTAATATTTTCAAAATGACTCTGAAATGCATCTTTAATGAATTAAGTACAGCACACCTGCAAACGATTGAAGTAACACATACCTTTAGGTGCAATCTCGAGCTCTCAGAAACCACACGATTGTTACGGCAATCAATACCGTTGTCATTTGTTTTCCTGAAATATGGGCTTTGCGCCAAGCACATCTGTCTTGATAGAAAGAAAATCATTCTTTTCCAACTTCCCTACCATTCTGCTGGAATACCCTTTGAATTTATAGTTCGGTGCAAACCTCTGAATTCTATTTTTCTATAGACTTCATGCATCTGTAGATTTATCCAGAGAACAAGCTGGAAGAGTCTGGACATTACTCCAGGTGCGATGGGGAGGACACGGAAATAATGATAAGCCATCAATCTTAAAATAACAATATTTTTTGTATGATCTGATTCCTACCTTCATGGAAATTATTATCTTGTTAGAAAGATGATGAAACAACATTTAAAGAGACACTTGAAACCACAATAATGAGTATGAATGCTTGTTAAGTAAGGTCAATATGCCAGACTCCAAATAAAACGTGTGGTTTCTATGATTGTCTCTGATTTTTCCAACAAAACTGTGGGGAGGTATTAACCATCTTTTTTTCCCAACAGAAACTCAGGGTCAAAGAGGTTGAACATTTTACCAAAGTTCAAAAAAAGCAAACAGAGACAAGATATAGAATTAGGTTAAGAGTGAATGAAATTTCACTCCGATTTAAGGACAGGAAGTTTTTTTAAAAAAACCAAAAGCACGGAGCAGCTGGACAGCTTGTGTACTGAAAACCCGTTTGGCATGAAGAAGGACGGGAAATACGGGAGAAGATCTGGGAGGGGTTAGGTCAGCAAGGGCCCAGGCCTCTGAGAACGCCCGAGGATTCCCGGGGCGCCTGTGTAACCCAGAGTGCCCTTCCTGAGGCTGTTGGCTTTCCCAGCCTGTGCCTGGCCTCCGGGATCTGGGATCACCCTAGAATCCCAACAACCGAGACTTGGGAGCCGTGAAGGCTCCGGGACCAGTGTCTGCAGCTGTGGGGCCGAGGGGAGACGCTGAGACTCCCAGCACCTAGCCGGGCCTCCAGCTTTAGACTCAGTTTAGGGTCACAGGATTGAGGAGAACGGGCCATTCTGGCCCGTCTGCAGCGAGGACGTGGACAGGTTCTGTTCTGTCTCGGCCTGATATGTGAACTTTCTTTCTCATAAATGCAAAGAGCAGAGGCCCCCGAGTCTGTCTGCCCTCCGACGGCCTCGCTGCTCCCCAGCCCACACCTCCCACTGTCATTACATCAGTGCGTGTATCCTTCAGGGATGGATATTTGCGGAGGGCTGGTCCTGGCAGTGGGGGGGGGGGGGTGGGCAGCGGGGAAGGGGAGGAGGGCAGACACCGAGGGAAAGCTGCTTTGAAGAAGAAGGGACAGCTACCCGAGTATGAGGGATGAAGGTGTAGGTGGGGAGGGATGTGGCGATGCAGGGTCTCCAACAAGGCTGATTCCTCAAGAGTGGGCTTCCTCAGCTCAAGGGCAGTCGAAGTGGCAGTTCCCCACCCCCCACCCCCCCGGGCTCGCCAAAGGGCTACCTTCCCCGAGAGCCGAGTGCGGGAGAGAGAGGCCAGGTACAGGGAAATGGGGTGGAGGAAAGGTGGCGAGAAGCCCGCCAGTAGGACTTGGAGACTAACCAGCTCTGGAAGGGGACAGAGTGGCAGGAGTGAAGCTGGGTTCCAGTTTTTGGCTGAAACAGTTGGCTGGAATTTGTGCCATAGTTAAAGATTTAAAGCCCTGGGACAACAAGACATTTGGAAAAGAGGTCGTGTTGGGTCCTGTTGGGTTGGACCCGACAGCCACTGGAGGTGGGGACGTTCCCGCCGCCTTGGCCCCGCCTCCTGGTGGGGGCTGAGGACCGGGTCCAGAGCGAGCGGCACATGCGCCTTTGTGTCGTCCCCGCATCTGCGTCCTTACCAAAGCGGAGGAGACTGCAGAGCCCTGTCCCCAGAGCAGCTGGGCAGCGCGGCCCCTCACGCAGGCCCCCAGCTCCGCTGTGCTGATCGCACCGACAACGCCAGTGACACAGCAGGGATGCCACCCCATGGTCCTGAAGGCCGAGCGGGGGGCCAAGCACCGTGTTGAGCCTGGTGGGGCATTTCCTCGTTAATCCTGCTGCGACCCGGACGGCGGGGGCGCGTTCATCGCCCCCATGTTAGGTTAGCTTTCTCTATACCATTTGCGAGACCGTCCACGGGGGAACGGTGACCCTGCGGCCTGCGCTGTGGGCGGGCTTGGCTGGACCTCTGACCCGCCGCCGTGTGAAGGAGCTTCCGAGCTTGGGATGGATGACACAGCCCCGGGCGCGAGCGCCGAGGGAATCCGTGTCTTCGGGGTGGTCTGTGGAGACGGCGCTGAGGACAGTTCCCTGCACTGGGGGCCTTCTGCCCCAAGCCGCCACTGTCAGGTCTACGTGGCACCAAATCCCGGGAAACTGAAGCATTCAAAATACTCCGCTTATTGGGGAGAAGCAATGAAATCAATACCAGTCGTACTCAGAAATCTGGGAAGTGATCTTCTGGAATTGATTCTAAATATTTGCAGCTCAGGGGTGGGCGTTGTCAGACGTCACCGACCCAGTAGGGTCAGTTATAGAGCTGTAATAATCTGAATTAACACCACATGACAGCATGTTCGGGCTACTTAACGCACAGCCGTTTTTAAAGGATCTTGACACACTGAACTTAAGGGTTTGTTTTCTCTTCCAGGGAGTCACTGTACGGAAACGGCTTTTCAGAGGCCGGCATGGAGCTCCCTCCCTTTGCCGCCTTGGGAACTCGCGAGAGATGAAAGGGCGATGCTGGACAGTGCAGGCAAGACCTGATCGACGCCTCCCGCCGGGACGGGGTGGGTGGGAATTGGCCTCCCAGTGTCTCCATCTCGGCTGGTCTGCTGCCCGAGCAGGCCCCTCAGCTGCGAGCTGGTCGGTGAGGCCAGCTTCTCCAGTGGGAGAGGCTCACCCACCCTGGCCCACCTGTGGCTCTGCCCTCACCCTGCTCCCTTCAGTCCTGCTCTCCACGGGGAACCAGGCGTTTAGCATTTACGGAAAACTGGAGAGTTGAACTAAATAGCCAACCGTTAGCCCACCCACTCCGGGCAAGCAGGCACCGTTGTTGGGAGACGCCCGAGGTCTTGGTGCTGCTGGGCTCGCCACCGACCGGACCCCGGGACCTCCTCCAGGCCTGATTTCCCGAGTGTCTCCAGGTGGCTGTTGGGTGGGATCTCTTTCCTACGTGTGGAAGGATAGGCTTTGTTTGCGGTCTGTTCAAGACAGTTCACGTAGAACAGTAATAAAACAGGTGAAGTGAGGAGATGCAGGTCAAAGACTCATCATCGTGTCCTCGGGACGAAGAATGACCGTGGAACTTATGCTCAGAACAGCCCCGAAGGGGGTTAGAGCCGTTCCCCCTGGGGCCCCACGTGGCCTCCGTGCCCAGCCCACCGGAGCCGCTCGTGCTGCCGACCCGTGGAAGGACACAGCAGCAGTGGCGCTCTGGCCGCAGTGAAGAGGGGGTGCTCCTGCTGAGACCCTGGGGACGGGGTCTGCTCACAGCCGCACGGCTGCCTCCCCGCCAGCCGGCCGACCCCACTGCGCCTCAGGTTCCACTCAGCGGGGCCTGGCCACACCCTCTCACGCCCGCGGACCAGAGACTCTCAAAGGCATTACTTTCTATGCAATTTCCTTGAGTTTTGCCAGTTTCCACGCGAGAAGAAATGCTTTCTTGAGCGCTCAGCAGCACCGGATGACGCTTTGTGCTTCCAAGCCCACGATGCAAGCCGAGCCGGTGGGCCGCCCGAGGCTCTGCTGGGACCGCTCAGGAGCTGCAGCCGTCCCCAGGGTCTCAGCAGGAGCACCCCCCCTTCCCTGCGGCCAGAGCGCCACTGCTGCTGTGTCCTTCCTCGGGTCACCAGCACGAGCGGCTCTGGTGGCTGGGCGCGGAGGCCACATGGCCATGGGGACACAGGAAGCAGTCTGTGGGGCCGTGCAGGCCTTCAAGGAGCAAACTGGTACTGAGGAGACAGAGGCAGGGCAGGGACTGAGCGACCGTCAGTCCCTCGGAGCTGAGGGCTCGGTCCTCCCTCCACGGCCCGAGGGCCCCGCGGAAGCCAGCGCAGCCTGTCTCACTGTCCCAGCCTCCGAACGCAGAAACCCTGAGCTAATACATGGTGTGTGTTTTGCAGAATAAGAAACTACTACAGGTGCTGAGATAAATTATTCCCTGTAATTTCTCCAGCAAAATTCCAGACCACTGCTGCATCAAAACGGGTCATGCGTTACGTGGCTGGTCACTGCAGTGGCTCCCGTGGCTCAGCGGCAGCGTGGGTAACGGCACTGCTCCGGGAATAGCGCCCGGTCTCGGAGGAAGACCCCCCATCTGGGCCCCCAAGCTCTCGTGCCTCCGCTCCCACCAGTACACGGGCCCCCCCGGGGTCTAGCGCTTCAGGCCCCAGTGTCAGACCTAGGTGTTCTCCAGCGAGGATTTTGAGAGAAAGGGAGCTGGAAAATTCTAGCACACCTGCAACTCCGTTGAAGCAGGTTCGTACCTGCTGAGGTCGCGGGATGGGTGTGTTGCACGCGTGTGGCGGGAGGGACAAGCCTGCTGTTACGGTCGTGGGGGACACAGTGCTGGCGGGATGCTGGAGTAGGGCTCACCCCCGGCTGTTCGCCGGCGTCTCCATGAAAGCGTACAGTGTTTCGGTCCGGTCTCATCTTCCATTATCAACACCGTTTACCGGGAAGGAGGAAGGCATCGCTGGAGAGCTGGGGCGCCCTGGCGTCGGAGAGGCAGGTCCGTCCTGCGTCTGTACGACTGTGGGGTTTGGACACACGGCTGCCTCTCTGTTCTGCATCCGTCTCACTTGAGAAGAGTCATCAGACAGGGGGACCAGGAGGACAATGCCGGCCTCACTGAACATTTCCTATGTGACGATAAGGCGTCTCTCATAATGAAATTTACTATTGGGCTGGGCAATTAAATTTCAGCTACTATCAAAGATACCACTAAAAAATCTTTTTTTTCCTGTGAATTTTTGTAATTATTTTTCTTTTGAGCAGCGAACGGGCTTAAGTAGACTAAGTGATTATCAGAAAAACAAAACAAAAGGATACAACCCAGGAACCACTCAGCAAGGCAGCTGCCGGGAACAGACAGGAGAGGACCTGGACCGAGGAGGAGACTGAGGTTCCCAGGGGCCCTCAGGGGAGGAGCGGACGGCAGGGGCAGAGAGGAGGCCTGGCCCCGGCAAGGAGGGGCCTAGGGACCAAGTGGGACATGTGTCTGTCCAGAGGAAAAGTGCCCTTCACTGGACAAGGGGAAATGGAGCCATGACACATGTGCGGGTGGCCTCGCCAGTGGAGACAGTGATGAGAAGGACACCGAGGGCACCTGGCACAGAGCCATGGCTTCTTCTGCCCTGAAGGCCCCCAGCCAGGCTCTCTTGCCCTCCTGCTGGGCACTCGGTTGAGTTTGGTAGGTATTAACCCTTACGTGTGTGTCCCTGCTGCGGACCGAGCCCCTTAGCCAGCTGACCAGCCAGCTTGCTGGGCTATTTTCTTTTTTTTTCCCCTTCTTCCTCCTTCCTTCTCCTTCTCCTCCTCCTCCCCCTCCCGTCCTCCCTCTTCTTTCTTCTTCATCTTCTCCCCCTCCTCCTCCTCCTCCTGCTAGTAGATCACTTAACTGGATACAGTAGAAAATGGTCATCGATGAGCATAAACAGAAATATTAGATAAAACTTCTAAAATTATTTTATGATTACTGTTTTATTTCTCATTAAAATATATCTTACTAACGAATAAAAAGCATAGTGCACTTAAAACCATAGTATTAAATGAGTATCCATATCCCTAGCACCCACTCTAAGAAGGAGAACGTCGTCAGCACATTTGAACACCCCTCCAGCCCCGTGGTCTCACCCCCTTTGCCTGCACCCAGCAACGAGTAACATCCTGAACCTAAACTTTATTTTTACCTGCTTATCTTCATAATTTTACCAGGCACGTGTGTGTCCCTGGGATACATAATGTCCCATGGCCCCCGTATTTTGGCTTTTTGTGAATGAAAAACATGTGCATGAATTTTCTCTGTGACTTTTTTTCACTCACATTTTGGTTTTGAGATGTAACCACGTTGAAACGTAGAGCTGAACAGTCCCGTGTTCTATACGGTACAATCCACCCACTTTGTGCAGATGGACATTGGCTCATTTGCAGCTGGGACAGGAGCAGAGCTGCGAGTCTCCCTCGGTGTCACCCAGGGAAGGGTCTGGCCTGCACCCCTTCCCTATCCGCCTGGCGAGGACGCGTCCAAGTGTCTCGAGGTACTGTGAACGTACACCTGGCACGCGGCGGACAGAATGTCCTCTCGCTGGTCTTCACGGACGTTTCCTGTTACTGGGCTCGTCGCCGTCCGCAGGGTGCAGAACGCGCCTACTTGTGCTCATTTGAATTTCGCCAGCTTCAGCGGCTCCCGCATGCTATCGTAACCGCAAGCCCCTCCAAGAAACGCCTCTCCAAGTGCTTTGTTGGCTTCTCCGCTGGGTTGTTTGCCATTCACTTGCGGACTTGAGAAAATTCTGTGTGAACACCGACCAGGACCATTCTGCTACTTGTGGGCGTTCCCAGGCTGCTCCCCGCGTTGCCCTTCACATCCTTCGAGGCATCTTTTGGAAAGAAAAATTCATAATGTTAATGTAGTCAGTGTTACAGATTTTCCCTTTATTGTTAATAGATTTTTTTTTATCTTGTGTAGAAAATTTCTTTCTCCACCAAGATCAGAACGCTATTCTGTGGTATTTTCTCTAAAATATTCAGTATTTCAAGTTTCACACCTGAGTCCTTGACCCACCTAAGTTAGCTGGTAGGTCCGCTGGGAAGATCTGCTATGGGCTGAGCTGTGTCCCCGGGATTCCTATGCTGAGTCCTGACCCACAGTGTCTCAGAGTGTGTCCTTCCTTGGAGACAGCGCCTTTGGAGAGGTGACTAAGATAAGGTCCCAAGGGCGGGCCCTACTTCAGTATGACGTGTATTTGCAAGAAGAGGGCCCAGGGACACTGACTCACCGGGGAATTCTGCAACACCCACTGCCCTGCCCCAGGCAGGATACGGGTCACCTTAGCCGGGCTCCGCGGTGGCGTGCAGGCTGTGTTAAAATCTACCTGGTTGAGCACCATCCTGGTACACATAATAAATACTTAATAAATATTTGTCCTTAATTCAGTCCCCTTGGCTTGTATCAAAATAGTCTTAGCACAGTAACAGCACAGTGATAATGCTAAAAATAATAAATCTTTGTTCCATATATATGGGTTTAGTTTTCTGTTCATGCTCTCCCAAGCCCGCGTTAGCCTGGACCATTCCCATGGCGGTAGGGGGACCATGTGCTCGGTGAGCACGACAACCCAATGCAGGGGAAGCTTCCGGAAGTTACAGACTGTCTTTTGAGGACTGGGAATAGGCTAGCCTCCTGCATAATAAATAAAGACCACAGAAGTCTTCTTAAAAACAGAGATTTTTTCAACAAAGAGTCTAAAACAAGAAAAAAAGAAAAGCTAAGCCTTGATGGGCAATAATGGAAAAGCATTATTTTCTCTTAAAACTGCAGTTTGGGTTTGTTACCTACATTTTAGTTCTCATGGAAACTCCACTTTCTGGCCGTCCTTATTTCTTAGTGTAGTTATTGTGACAACAACAACCAAACCAAATTTTATATTTTTAAGTTGAATCTTGGGAAAATTCCAATATATATATATATATATATAAATAAAATCTTTGGTCATGAATCACCTCACCTGTCACTGCTGTGAAGCCGTGAACTCTGGCGTCTAGAAGACGCCAAGGCTGGGGATCTGCTGCCCCCGAGAGCCTGATTCATACACAACCTTCTGTTTCTGTCATTCGCTGGGACCAGGAGATAGAGCCTTTGTGTCCTGGGGTATTTCCTGTCTGACTCCACTTGGTCACGACTCAGTCACTTGTAATGGATGGACCCTACAAATCACATACTCTGTCCTCCACTGTCTCCCCTGCATTCACTGTCCTGCTTCAAATCCACCCGATTAAACTCTATTTATTGCCCTTCTTCTGGTTTACTTTACATCAGAAAATCTTCTGAGGGACTAGAAAAAATACTGACATCCCTAGAACACGAACTATACTTTGAAATGCAAACTTAAATGTTGACCTTAGAAAGAAAAGCATTCATTTGCTGTAAACAACACGTCTAGAAGAAACACGCGGGATCTGGTAGTCAAGATGGCCATCCTGAGACCACCTGCCCGCGAGCCGACACCCTCTCCTGAGACTGCCCCGCACGTGGACACCCTCTCCCCTGCTTTCCTTCCCTTCTCGTTTGGCACCACCACCCAGCAGCCAAAATGGGGCCTCTTCTGAAGTTAAGTCTGTTTTTCAGATTCTCCGTTCCTCCACACACTCTCACTCTGGAGCCCAAGTTCTCATCAGAGGGGAGAGAAGGCAGGCAACTCAGTGGTCGATATGACCTCAACAGTACAATCTGTAGAAGCAACAATTCATAAGTGGGACTCATTACTATTAAAAACTCTGTGAAAGGAACTCTCAAGAGATGAGAAGACGAGCCACACACTAGGAGAAACCATCGGCAGAAGACACGTCTGAGAAAGGGCTGTTACCCAAAATATACAAGAGTCTTGAAACAAGTATAAGAAACATCCCAACTTAAAAATGGGCAAAAGACCTGAACACACAACTCACCAGAGAAGGTACAAGGATGGCAAAGACGCTGTACATCACGTGCCCTCGGAGACACGCAAATTAAAGCAACAATGTGATACCACTGCACACCTGTGAGAATGGCCGTAATCTGGAACCCCGGCAACACCAGGCGCTGGCGAGGACGTGGGGCAGCGGGAACACCCACTCATCGCCAGTGGGAACGCAGCATGGCCAGGCCGCTCTGGAAGACAGTTGGGCGGTTTCTTACCAAACCAAACATACTCTCACCAGACGATCCAGCAGTCACAGTCCTTGCTATTTACCCGAAGGGGCTGAAAACTTACGTCCACACTCAGACCGGCACACAGATGTTCACAGCAGCTTTATTCACAACTGGTAAACGTTGGAAGTAACGAAGACGTCCTTCCGCAGGTGATGGATAAATACACTGGTGCATCCACACAGTGGGTGTCGTTCTGCAGTAAAAATACATGAGCTACAAGCCATGACAAGACATGAGGGAACCTTAAATGCATATTACTGAGTGGAAGAAGCCAGTGTGAAAAGGTGACACACTCGATGGTTCCTTCTGTACAATAATCTGGGAAAAGCAAAACTTTCTAAAGACAGTAAAAAGATCAGTGGTTGCTGGGAGTGGGGGGTGGATGTCTGGAGCACAGGTAATATTCAGGGCCGTGAAAATAGATATATTTAATACACGTGTAGCAGTGATGCACACTGTTTCGTGTTTGTGTGAAGGCAGGTGGTAAATGTCAGCAGCGGCTGAGTGGAAGCAGAGACCGTAAGTCAAGAGGGTGAAGCAGACATTCAAGAGCAGAATCCACTTTTGACCCTCTGGGATTTGGGGCCCAGTTGGAACCATTATTTACATGTTGAACTGCTGTTTGTTGTCTCCCGATGATGCGCCCCAGACGGAGCAGAGATTCAGGGGGGTGGGAAGGGGTCCACGACGAGGCAAGTTCTCCCCACAGGGTTCTCCTCGGTGTCTCAGGAGCTCGTGGACACTGAGCCCAGATGTGAGGCAAGTGACCAAGACGCTCCCTGCAGCTTCCAGCTTAAATTAATCGTTAAAATGCCTTCCTGAGACTGTCCGCAGGGCCAGGGCCGGACCTCTGATCCGCACGTCTCGGTGCCTCACACGCTGGGGGTGAGTAATGAGCTACTCGTGCATTTCAGCACCCGACTGACCTATTCATCCCGCAACAGCCTCATTATCCCCTCTGTTTTCAATCGTCTTGACTTAGGCTTAATCTTTAAAAAGTGTTCCAGAAACTAGCAAATAAGTTATAATCGTGTTTATTAATTCACATGGAGTCCAGGGCCTGGGCGTGCATGCACACTGGGGTGCATGTGTTTTCTAGTGTGATGGAAGGTGATCCAGCTCCTTGTTTTCCTGTGTGTGTGTGTGTGGTTAGTCTGCTGCCGGTAAAGTCAATGCTAACTTTACAACATAACTTGGACACCGTTAGCTTCGTTCAAAGGAAGACGGGCAATCAGGTAGGTCTCGGTCTGTTCCCTTTAGAGCAGGTAGTATGCCTCGATCAAGAGTATTAGACTGCTCTCTCTGAACCAGCGACACTTCCCCTCGCAGCCTCCGCCGGCCTCACACAGTGCCTTCGCGCCCTCTGCAGGTTTCAGAGAAAATGCACTTTTCCTCGGCGGAGAAGCATTTTGCAGAACTGAGGAGAGATGGGGGCTCCACATTTTGACCTCTCGCAGCTTGGGACACGGGCCTGCAGAGTAAAGCACCGTTATTGTCCACGTCAATAATTCACATGTAAAAGTATGCCTCCGAAGTCAGAGATTTTTGTGTTGTTTACGTTAGGAAAACAAGTAGAAAACCTCTGCGTCTCCAGTACCAGTAATTGGTTAAGCAAATTGAACTTACGCAGCTGGGCTACTATGTAGTCATTGACAATGATGCCACCTACTGAAATATGACTGTGATAAAAGAAATTGAAGAAAATATAAGAAACTGACTTTCAGAAAAATGTAGGGGAAGCAAACGAACGTTTGCTCATTTGCTTCTGTTCCAAATACATCGGAGATTATAAGAAGAGCAAAGCAGACATGGGCAGGCAGGAGGCCCACAGCTAGGGTTCAGGACCACGAGCAAACCACTCAAGCGTCAGGCAGGGCTCAGGCCCAGGAGGACATGCTCAGGCCCCCAGGGATGGAGAAAGTCCACAGGAGGCCACGACCAGACCCGGTTGTGAGAGAAAAGAGCAAAACAGACTTAACAGGGTCTGCCTGCTGCCTGGGCTGGGGTCACGCAAGGGTGCAGGTGGGGACAGCTAAGTCACCCTCTGTCTGGGGAGGGTCCATCCCCAGGCTCACGATGGAACGGGAGCCCAGAATGCCCTCACCGGACCATTTCTGAGCCAGGTCTGGAGGCTGGAAGGAGGCAACGCAGGGAGCGAGGCTGAGCACCCAGAAAGGAAATTAAAAACAAAGGTAAGCCGAGACCACGGACGAGAAGGCACCACCATGGGCCATGCCAGCAGCTGGAGCATGGAGGTCCTCGGTCCTGTGCGCGTGGGGGCAGGGCTTGCTTGAGCCACACGGAGGCACCAGGAAGGGAGACATGAGCACAGAGAAACATGAGCCAAACAAGACATAACAGTGGGGACGGGCACATCGTCAGGCATCCCTGGAGCGCAGAACGGGCAGACACAGCACGGGAGAGGGCCTGGCGAGTCTGAAGGGCATGGGTTCTGCATCTCAGCTTGGCCAGCAGAGGCTTTCTGGGAGCTGCTCCCTCTGGCTCAGTCCCCGCGGTGCGTGCACAGAGACGGGGGTCCCTCCAGCGTGGCCGGACTGGATCCTGGCCTGTGGGTAGTGTCAGAGCTTTCCAATGATGCTGTCATGGGAAGAGCTGCCACTTCCCCCAAAGTAAAGAGCACTTGTCCACCCTAGAACGAAGCAGGACAAATAAAGCCCAACCCTGACACGTCACGACAGAATCCCGAGCATCAGGGACAATCAGGGACAGAAGCTGGCAGACCAGGCAGCCACAGAGGCAGCAGCATGCGATGGACAGGCCCCAGCGGTGCTGATGGACACAGGCAGTGTTCCTGCGTCCCCGACCCGAGCACCGTGCAGCCCACCGTGCAGCCCGCCACTATGCATCACATGCAAGGGTTTGCGGAGATCTGCTAAGATCATTTGTCCTGGGGGCGCCTGGGTGGCTCGCTAGGTTACGTGTCTGACTTTTGGTTTTGGCTCAGGTCATGATCTCAGGGTCGTCGGATGGAGGCCCCCGTCTGGCAAGGAACCTGCTTGGGATTCTCTCTCAAATAAATCTTTTAAAAAAGACCATTTGTCCTTACTGTTCTGAGGATTAATAAGGCTTGTCACTGCTTCTCATTTTTTCAATACATAGTGATGCAGGATGCACTGGAAGGGTGTTCTCTAAAACGTGGTAAAAAGAGGATGTTCGGAACAGGAAGGACTTTCCCGAAGCACAGACCAGATGTCAGGGGCCCGGCCGGTGACCTGGATCACCCAAGCTCCTGTCTGTGGTTAACTGTCACTTCCACTGAAATTCCTTATTCTAAATCCCTACTCAATAAATATTCCAAATTAAATTTTTTTTAACTTTGAATTTTTTGTAAAAATGAGAACATGTTACCATACTTGCCACTCTGTCACAGTAAATTAATGCAGCGTTGCATGTTGCTTATTTGACATGCGTGTCTGTGCCTGTGCTGACTTTGTGACAAAACTGAACTTCTGGGTTTGCGAAGCTCAACACCAAGTGCAGGATGACACGGTCCCACCGGTGAGGCCAACGTTCTGGGAGCTCCTGCTCTGTGTGCACAGAAGTCAAAGCAATATACGATCTGGGGGGAAAACGCTATGTATTATTAAATACATACATCATTTCATAGCAATCAAGAAACTGAACGTTTGGAATACACACAATGTATTTTTATCATAAATCTCTTTTTTTGTCTTTTTATAAATACATAAACGTGTGCTTCACTTGGACTGCGGGGGAGACGCCCTCCGGACCTTTCCCTGCACGCACCCCCTCACCCCCGAACGCGGACCCACGGTCAGCACGCTCCACGCTGCTCCGCTCTCTGCCGACCAGTCTGGTCTGCAGGACCTTCCTCAGCGCGAAAGACACTTGCTCGCACTGCAATTCAAGCCATGGATACGAACTTACTAGACAGGTAAAAAATAAGGGGTGTGTGTGAAAACTACAACTGCCCCTTCAAATTATACACACGCAAGTGGAAGGAAGAAAAAAAGGCCCGTGTCAAGTGTCCACACCGTACAGGTCAAGTTAACAAAGCTATTCACCATGAAACTCAGACGGGCCTGTACTGTGACCGTCCAAATAAAGATGGATGGTGAAAACGTAGCGTGGCCTCCTTACATCAGCCGTGGCCCCTCTCGCCACAGACCAGGGCAACGAGTTCGTCCTGCACCTGCCCTCTGCCTCGCGTGGGCTCCTGTGGCTCCTCCCAGGGGCTGGGGCCGGGCCCTGAGGTGGGAGCTCCTCGGGATCCAAGGCACCAGTCCACACCCACTCGGGAGCTTGCCACACAGGCTGCAGGCACCACAGACTGAAAACCGGAGAGAGCTGCTTTCAAGCCGTATCTTACGTTCATACAAAAGATAACGTATCAAGAAGGAACAGGAAAACACGTCAGGGTAAGAACTCCACTGGATCTACCCAGAAGATTCAACTCACTTGTAAAACTGTCAGAATTCAGGAAATCCTTTCTCTACTGAAAGTCCACGAATGTCCACGAAAACCCTGTTTAAGTCCGGATTTCAAAACTGAATTTCAAAATCTTTCAAAGTGTTACCTCTTAAGCTGTTAAAAATATATGCTTTCATAAGGGTATTTTTCTTTTTGAAATTTGAAGGATATGTTTCACTTAGGAAGAAAAATGTTAAAATTTAGACAATTATTCACAAACGGTTTTTTTCAAGCCTACATGGAGCCATCGGCGTCCCCTTCATTGAACACTGCATTTTTAAACACCTGGATCCCTCCTCATCTGCAGTCCTGCAGCTGGGATCACACTGGACAGAACCAGGAGCATGGGACAGCAGCCTGGAAGTGGACACTACAAAGTAAGAGTAGACCTGTTCTACTAACATTCATAGCATGTTCCCGAGCACGCAATATTTTTTTTAAAGAGAAACTTAGGAAGGAATATAATCTTGCTACTTGTTATAAAAATCTATTTGTTTCGACAGCTGCACAGGCGCTGATATTTCTCCTCGTAATCTTACACCCTGAAAAACTCGCTCCACAGGCTCATTCACGTACTTCCCATGGACTCCCGACTTCCAGGCCTTCGTACCGTAACATCTGTAACTACCGTGAGAACCCAAAGGAGCCGCAAGCTCCCTCCGTCCAAGGACAACTGTGCAGCGTTCACAGAAGCCTCGCCTTCTGGGACCTGCTCCCTCACTCAGAAGTGCGTGCCCTCTTAGGACCTTGCTCCGGGGTCTCGTGGAACCAGCCCTGCCCAGGGCTTCTCAACCTCGGCACTGCTAAGGTTCCGGGTCACATCATCAATCGCACGGGCGCTGCCCTGGGCACCTCAGGAAGCCCAGCCGCATCCCTGGGCTCCAGCCCTCTGGGGACAACCCAGAATGTCACCGACTTGGCCGCACGCCACATGGAGGGCCACCAGTGGCCACGGCCCAGGAAGCAGAGCGTGCAGGGGGATGATGATGCTTACACATGGACAGCATAGTTCATCACTTGGTTCCAAGTTTTTACATCGCTTGTAATTACCACTAATCACACAAAGGACACGAACAACTCAGCAAATTAGGAAGAGCTCTGCAGAGAGACCCGATTATACACTTTCACCAGGGAGACGCTGTGCGTGCTCCACAGACCCAGGCTGAACAAACACCCGCACGGACAGCGTCGTTTATTTCAAAGAGCAGTTTGAAGCGTGCTCCACAGGGCGCGTCCTCCATACAGACTCGCGTGGGTGCTCACAGGGAGGCCCACCGACCACGATGCAGAGGAAAACCGAATGCCCCGAGAAAACCGGCGCAACTGTCCCAGCATCACTCGTCTTTTCTCTTCCTCTCTCTTCTCTTCTTCTGTAGGGTTTTCAGGTCAGTCATCACACCCAAAGTCTTTCGGACCCACATAACCTGAAAACAATCATGGGGAGACGTGTTTAGAGTGGGAAGCACACACGGAAAGAGAACCAGAACCCAGAGGCTGGAGCGCACGTACCACGATGATCATGGCGTTGAGCAGCAGCGGTGCCGAAAACACTATGGAAATGAACATCCCCCGGGAGTCGAAATACTGGTATTTTGAAAATAACCTGTTTTAGGAAAGAAGTAAAAATTACTTGGTGTGACAAAACAACGTCGTTAGTGATATTCTCTAACTGAGGCTGCTGGAGAGCTCTAGGTCAGTTAAGACGCCACGGCCTGCCCCAGGACCCGACCCACCCGCGGCTCCTTCACCAGCTCTGCCCTGCTGCCCGCACCGGCCCCCGTCAGGGGCACACGCAGTCGGCCCCACGGCGAAGGTGGCCGGACCCCGGGGGCCCCGGGACACTGGTGGCAGGAGCAAGAGCAATCAACCGAGGACGTTCTGGGGCGACGGAAACACTTGTGCGCTCTGGTTAACAGTGAATCTGACACCCACTGACACGTGCTACAGCAGAACAGCTGCCGGGCTTCCGCGGGCCATCAGGTCACACTGGCTGCGTCTGCTCCCGAGCTAGTCCGAGACCGGTACAGAGCCGGCACTCCGCCCGGCTGAAGTCCCACCCGCACGCTGCTTTCACACGAGGGGGGCTCAGGGACACTGCGTCATTCAAGCTGCCCAAAGGCAGGGCCAGTAAATGGCAGAGGCTGGTCGCATCCAGGCGTCCCTCTGTGGCCAGCACAGGAACATGCACAACCACCAGTTGTGAAGTACCCAACAATTCATCAGCTCAGTGACCGGGACGGAGGAGCCACTCGTCGGTCCTGGGGTCGTGGCTGTGACAAGACGAGCCATGTTTAGAGCTTATGTTACAGGGGAAAGGGTTCAGATCATTACGACACTCAAAACGCACACGTCGCGACTGATGTTCTGGAGAGAAATGGAGCAGTGGATCTGGGCGCAGACCTGGGCGTGGACTGCAGGAAGGCTCCCCACGCTCCACTTTGGTGTGTGTGAAGCCTGGGGCGGCCAGCGTGCGGCTGAGACTCTGCATGGCCACGCTGAGGCCGCTTGCTGCCTGGCTGAGGACGCGGAGGGGCTGGGACGCGGGGAAGCAGGGCCCCGCTCTGGAGGTGGCGGCTGTCGTCTGTGCGAGGGCAGGCACTGGTGGCGATGGAGAAAGCCACGCTAGGAGTTGGTTTCAAAGGCCAAGGACGTCCTGAGGAATCTCTGCATGATGAGTGAGATCTCCGGCCTAAGTCACCAGGAGGAGAAGCTGCTGGAGCAGAGTGTCTTGGGGACAGCTCTGGAAGGGGGGCCAGGGGAGTGTTACTTTCCTGATGTTTATTAGACATCCAAGTGGACGGTCCGGCAGCGAGGCAGAGGGAAGGCTGGTGCTCTCGACACACAGAGGAAACCACAAAGAGCTGGAGGAGGAAACTGGCACATGGTGTCCTGGAAGCCAGGGAGCCGGTGATTTCGGGGGAGAGGTCGAGGTCAAGTAACCCATAGACTAGAATAACTATGGGCTGAGCCCCACGCAGACCACACTGTCAAGGACAAGAGCGTTTCTGCTATGAGGTAGGGTGCGGGCCTGAGGGGACAGTGACCCCCATTCAAATTTCCTCATGAAGGATCCTGATGGGGGAGGCCTCTGACAATGAGAAGTGGAGGGGGCCCTCTGACAATGAGAAGTGGACACCTTGTCAGTGTGTCCGGCTGAGGAGATGGCTTCAGAACGGAACAGCCAGGATGCAGGAGAGGAGACGCTGGGGCCACAGCCAGACCCCAAAGTGCAGAGCAGCGTGGTGGACAGGCAGAGGGAAAAGGGATTCGTCCAGTCTGGTGTCTTCTGCGTCCTCACTACCTGGCTGAGTAAGGAGGTGTTTGGGGGTGGAGAGAGAGCAGGTGTCACCAGTCGGGGCGGGACGCACACAGCTCAGCAACCTCCTGGACACGGCCACATGTTTAGGCTCCGTGGCAACGTCTTCAACTCCTTCCCGCTCAGAGTCTAGAAGTTTTTCTTTTTTCTTTACATTTAAGAGCAATACACATTTCAGTGCTTAGAAATGTCAAAACCATTTCAAGCTCATAGGACACATAAAAAGTGAGTGAGCATTGTTTGAACACCGCGTCTAGACACACGTGCGAGGGTCGCAGCTGGTGCACAAGGCTGAGGTCACAGTCGAAGCCCTCTCAGTCGGCACGGCATATCCAGGCGCCTGTGTGGATGTGGGTGCGGCGCTGTAAGCAGAGGCAGGGCCTGCCACTCAAGCAGGATGCGTGAGAGCTGGAATCGGGGGCAGAGGACAAGCAGAGGGCGGTGATGCTGGAGACGGTGGTGACGGTGCTCCAGGGCTGCCCTGACTGATCAAGGCCACGAGCGTGGGGATGAAGCTGCCGTCTAAGGAGGGCAGCCCCGGGTTTCTCCGGGATGATGTTTTGAGGACTCGAGAAGACACGGCAGGTCCAGGGAGGATGGAGGTCTCCCAACACACCACCTGCCGCCCTGACCGCACGTGGACCAAGCTCTCTCTAAAATGCCGCTCTCTTTATTCTGCAGCTAGAGCTACTTTACAAAAGCCCCCTCAACTCTCTCACGCTGTCATGAACTGTGTTAACTGATCTTCAAATCCTAAAAGAGGCAACAAGACGTTCCTCAAACCTAACCCTCTCAGCGCAGAGAACCCTGGTCTCCCCAGGGCTGCAGCCACCTGGCTTCTCTTGCTTCTCTGACTCTGCGGTCTGCGTGCAATGCTCCCGTTGGACAAAGCGCTCTCGAGTGTGGTTCCTAGCTGCAGTCAAAGCGAGCGGGGCGTTGGCCTACCTCCAGTTCATCGCCGCTACCTCGTTGATGTATTCAGCACAATACACTAGAATCACTGGAAAAGAGAGAGACCACCTGTCAGGGTTTGGATGACTGATTATTCATCACAGAATTATTCGTTCTTTCTGCAACGATATATTTAACATCAACATCACAGAATAGCAAGAATTTGATGAGAACCATACCTTCTACTTTAGGCAAAGTGTGAGGTCAAAATTGTAGAATTTTAAAATTATAGAACACATCCCTTTAACAGAAGAAAACCAAGGAAGGTCAAGCCACACGAAAGCGTCAATGGTCTCAGCGCAAAACTGCGGAGCATCAGGACATGCCTGAAACCACACGCTCACGCACGTGCTATTCCGCCTGCGTTCCTACCAGACCCAGTGACGGCTCCCTGTTCAAGACGCCACACAGAACAACGCCCGGGGCCTGACGTGACCTGCTTTCCACCCTCATGCCTCTACCGGCCAGGGACGCGCGTGAGCCAGCTGCTGACACCTGCCCAGCGGTACTGGTGGCCACCGCCCTCGGGGGCCCGGGAGTCAGAAGCGTGCAGCTGTTCCACACCTGACCGAGAGCCTGCTCAGCACAGCGTGCTGCTCACACCCGACCTGCCCACCAACTGCACACAGCGGATCACAGCAAACAGCCGCCGTGAAAGCCTGATGCTTTCGTTTCTCGGGGAAATTAAAATGTGTGAACCTTCCTGTCCTTGACCCAAGTCACAAAACAGATTACACTGGGCTCTGCAATCTGCTGACTCCTTCCTCCATGAACGGACCCAAGGAGGCACATCAGCAAAGCCAAAGAAGACAGACAGAGAAGAGAGGAGACAGGCTGAGACACAGAAGGCGTGGAGCGGGAGAACGGCACCATCTCTGCCAGGCGCTCCTCTCCAGGTGACAACGTCATGAGTGTCAGCTGAGCTACCCAGGCACTGGGGGACCTGGGGGGTTAGGGACCTCTCTGTGTTTCATCTGTAAAAATGCGGCAAATGATGCTGCACTGAACAAAATCCATCGTGTGCTGGCCTGAGAGTCACACGAACATAGAACACGTGCCCACACGGAGAAATCACCTACTCACTGTCCCCAAGTGTGCAAAGGCAGCCCTCTCTCTACCCTCGAAAATAATAAGCCCACAGAGTTGTTAAGTTGACAAGCTGTTTCTAACCTGCCGGCTCATCTGCTCAGGCCGCCGCCTTCCTCCGGGCACCATGCTCCCTGCGGGGAGAGCTCATTCCAGCCCCCACTGTGCACACGCGCTGCGCCCCGCACGCCCTGCACGCCTCGGTTTAAGTGTTCCCGCACAGCTTGAACAGGGCCCTCTCACAGTGTTTCCAGCTGCTCTTCCTTCTGCTGTCTCGGACTTATCACAGTTGAGAGCACCACAACTAGGTCTGAAAGTGATTCGAGGCTAGGGAGGCGTACACCTGGCTTTCTTAGTACACACCTGACAACAGCCGTCAGGTGCAGGAAGGAACGCACAGGGCTACTTGGGCAACACCATGTCACTGCTTCACTCTCCTCCCAGGACCACCTCTTACTGAGATGTCCACCTGGCACCTGCACATCACACAGCAGTTGGAGTCACGGAATTGTTGTTTCTTATACTCACCTAAGCACAGGAAATGCCCGACCTGTAGTCTATACCTCTGGGATGACAGACATGTGAGCAGCAAGCACAGCACGTGGAAGGCAGCCAGCCCTAGGAGCCACGGCTCGGTCCAGTCTGTCTGCTGTAAGACACACCGCTGGAAACTCATCATCTCATTGTCGTCAACTCAAATGGGGGGCAGACTTCATGACTCCTGGGTCAGGGAGCGCAGTGGTCCCTCACTCCTGAGCCCTTCCCTACAGGCCTCACAGAAACAGGTGTTGGAGAAGGAAAGGGGAGGAGGGAAATGGGAACCGTCTACACTGCAACCACGGTCCAGGGATTTTAAAGAGAAACATCACCAGTTTGATGTTTGTGTACACAGAACTGACTGCACCATGGGCTTAGCCCTTCTGTTAACTGGACAGAATCGTGTTTTAAGGTTTCTAAGGATCATCATCCCGTGACTTGAGGAAGTTAAGCGTCTCATTTAGGGGATGCACTTGGTTACTCCAAAACTTAAAACAAGAACTATTTTGAGTTCCTTTAGACTGACACTTAAGGCCTTGGGAAATCTGAGGCATCCCAATTGGCGGGATTTTATTTTCTCCAACCTTTCTGGCAGCCTTCCAAACAGTACCAAGATGTTGAGTCTCAACTTCATGGTGGGCATGTCTGCACCCGCAGATACTCGGATCCCCCCCTCAGATACTCGGATCCCCCCAGCATATCCCCCCCTCCTGATGCTCGGATTCCCATCCCCATAGGCTCAGATTCCACCCCCAACCAGATGCTCAGATCTCCCCCCAGATGCTCTGATGCCCTGACCCTTCAGATGCTCAGATCTCCCCACAAAAATGCTCGGATCCCCCCAGATGCTCAGATTCCCTCCACAATCTCAGACCTCCCGATACAAGCTCACACTCAAGCCCTGCCCTTCCCTTCTCTCCAACAGACCAGCTCGGACCTGCCTCGGGGTCCCACAGAGCCCTCGGGACTCTCTAAGCGTCCCCTGCCGCTCCTGCACGCCTCTCCACAGTAACCTGCCACGACTACCTGTCCCCACCACTGTGCGGAGGGGACCAGAGAGGCGGAGGAGAGGGCATGCAGGACAGCCCGAAAGCAGCACCTGCAGCTCACCCCGCCCCACACCCCGCCCACTCCAGCCTCGGTCCCTCCGCACCTCCCAGACCCGCCCCAGCACCCCGACAAGCCCCGCCCAGGAAAGCCCCGCCCCCACCAAGCTCCGCCCCCACGCCCCATCCGGTGTGGTCAGTGTCGACAGCGGACGCGGGCAAACCCTGAGTGACCCCAACTCCCATCGCCCGAGCTGGTGGTCAAGAAGGCCGCAAGTTACCGTGATCACGGCAGGAATGCTGACGGGAAAAGAGCTGACTAAGAAGGCGGACGGCATCGCCCCGGAAAAGCCCACCCTCACCACCACCGTCCCGCTGTCCCCGCCCCAGTCGGATAACACAGAGAACGCCTCCGGCGTCGCCTCTCGCGGGATTTCCACTTGTCGCGAAACCTGCTCGGTCCCAGACATCTCGCGATATCTCCCTGTGGGCCCGGTACGAGGTCCACATCTCGCGGTATTCCAGAGCTTTAAAATATATCTAATAAGGAAACTGAAAGTGGGCTTCGGATTGTTTTTCCATCCGGGCCAGGAGAGTAGGGAGGATGAGAGTGTCTTTAATTCTCCTACCCTAACCGGGTGGCTCTGCAAAACCGGGGGCGGTTGGGCGTCCCTGTCTGCTTCCGACGCCAACCCCGGATGACCGAGGGGGACACTGCGCTCGCGTTGGACAAAGTGGACGCTGTCCACGCTCCCAGGGGATGATGGGGGACCCTGTCCGCACTCCTGACCCAGAGGGATCGAGGGAGACAGTGTCCGCGCTCCCGGGGTTCGGAGGGGACAGTGTCCGCGCTCCCAGGGGATGATGGGGGACCCTGTCCGCACTCCTGACCCGGAGGGATCGGGGGAGACAGTGTCGGCGCTCCCGGGGGACGGAGGGGACACTGTCCACGCTCCCGGGGCCACACAGGGGAGGGGCCCACTTTTTCTGGCGAAGGGTCCTGCAGGTGGGGGACTGCCGCTGAGAACAGGTCCCGGGACGCCCTCCCTGCCCTCAGCGTGGAGGGGCATTGGGATCGCTGCTGGTCACGCAGGATGCGTGAAGCCTGTGGCTCAGGAACGCCCTGCCACGAGCGGGAGAGAACCGGTGTGTTCGCGCAGGGCCCGACCGCCGCGTGCCGTCCGGGTGGAGCGGAGGCAGGACGCGCGCGGACGGTGAACCCCGCCTGGGGGCGCGTGGCGCTGAGCGAAGCTGAGCAGAGGGAGAGGAGGGTCTGGCTTCGGAACTGCGCAATCGAACAAACACTCAGCCTAGCAGGGCGGCCCCGGGGTCTGAAACGGCGTCCGGTGAGCGGGCCGGTCCTGGCCTCAGGGCGCCTGGGGTCTGCATCGTCCAGGATCACCGCACGGCCCTCGCCGCTCCACGCGCCGCGCTTTCTGCCCCGCCCGGGACCTCGGAAAGCACCTGCTAGGCCGAGCCCTGCTTTGAGCACGTTGGCGTCTGCTCCCTGCTCCCCACTCCGTGCCTCTGCGGTCCTTTCCGTCTCATTGTGCACGTCTCAGACACAGTTTAACCTTTGCCCAGAGCCAGGCGCGTACACGGTTCCCGCCCCGAGTCAAATCCAGTGCGCAACAGGAACCCGGAGGTGGGTTCCGTAATCGTGTGTGTAACGCAGAGCTGCGGTTCCCGTTCTGGGGCCACATCTCCAGGAGGTGACCGTGGCCCGCGGCTGCCCGCGACGGCCGGAGATGCTGCGGGGTGGACCCGGTGCAACCGCGCTTCAATTAGGCGCCGGCAGGTGGCAGCACCCCGCCTTGCCTCAGGGCCTGCTTATGGCGCCTTAACACTTTTTTCCCATGTGTGCAACGAAACGAATTTTCGAGTATCCACAGTTGTTGAATTGAGAGGTTTTAATTTACACCATTTGATTTTAGATGGAGAAATATTTTTTTCTGAGCATCACGGAATAGTCAAATCTGTTATTTTTGACTGTTTCGTAGATTGCTGTTGCAAAATTGCAGTCATTTAAAAATGTGTTTGTGAAAACTCCGTAATTATGGATAATAAAAGTTTTATAGATTAAATCCAACAAATTTAGAATCTCATTTTAACTTTACATTTTCTATTTTAAAAAAGAAAATATTTACATGTTTAATTATTTGAGAGAAAGGGAGAGAGCACGAGCACGGGGAGGGGCAGAGAAAGAGAGAATCTCACGCGGACTCCCAACTGGGTGCGGCTGCCCAGTGACCGGCGGGATCTCACGACCCAGAGATCATGACCTGAGCCGAAACCCAGACTCCAACACTCAACCGACGGAGCCACCCAGGCGCCCCTTCACTTTTTATTTTCCGTAATCCATGATTGTAGCCCAACCTCAGTGCTCACGGAAGTGGCCACCGCGTGGGTCACAGCCACATGGAGTTGTGCTGCTTCAGCTGGTTTGTGTCTGTCTTTCTGTCTGAGCCTCTCCAGGGCGTTCACCCATCCTACCTGTCTGCTTGTCCTACACTCGCAGCACATGGAGGACATTGCGCCTGTCCGCGAAGATGTCTGTGACCTGAATACCGAACGGGTCTGTAGCGACAGCATTTAGTCATTACAGAGACGATCTTCTGCAATTCTGTGTTCGTATACAGACCCACTTCCTTTTGTCGGTAGACAAAGACCTTTCCTGAAAAAGAGGGAGAACTGAGGAAACAAGTTACTGTCTTCTTTTGGGAAAGTTGAGTCACTACTGACACATTGTTAGTTGAAGACGTCCCCTTCCACTCCCGCTTTATTCCTGAGCCAGCAGGCACTGGAGACCACAGAGTTTTCCAGAACACGTTTAGGAGGCCAACATCAGTCGGGAGGATTGGAAGGGATTATGTTTCTCAAGCCCCACAGGATTTCTGCAGAACTTCTTAAAATTCTATCGTGGCTACTAGTAAACAAACACATAAGTGCCATGTTTGCATTTGGAGAGTTTTCCCTTTTGGTTGTATTTTGTTGACCCAACGTAGGTAGATAAAACCCCTAAAGCATGGTTAAAAATTAGGCCACACTAACATGGTGTTTGGGTATTTGCTGCACTTTCAGAGGGGTCATGATGATCGGGCGCTGTTGATGTGCTGGCGATGAGGCCCACGGTGCCACAGACCTTGGTTTAAGCCCCCCTGGGCTTCTCTGAGAGGTCCCTGATGTGTGTGCCTGATGCCTCCTGATTTCAGATTCTGTCACATGCCATCAATGTCTGGCTCTGGGCATATTAAAAATGTGGAGACACGTCCCAGAACAGGGTCTGGCATGTAGCAGACATCTGGGAAATGTTTGTCCAGGCATTCAGACCCTGGCCGTTGTGCAATGTGGCCGGCCCTAGACAGGATGCTGGGCTGCCACCGGGCCAAAAGGGGCTGATCTCATAGGTCAGCATGATGGCTAAGGGACACCCAGGAAAATAAAAATAATTACAATAACTTAAGGAATGAAGAAGTTTGTTATATAAATACTTTGGAAAAACACCTGACAATTTATAAAAATTTGGCATTTAATTAATTTATTTGATCCTCATAAAAACTGAAGTAGTTAAAGAAATTGTATCACTATTTCCAGGTGAGGCGTGGAGGAGATAGTGGTATGCCCATTTTCTGAGATCTAGGAAAGGAGAAACCAGGGTTTTATCTCAGTGTTAGTGTTATGATAACCACTGGCATGAAGGACTGCGCACGGAGTGGACAACTGTGCATTCCAGGGGCGAATTTCATCTCTCATTTCCTGGCCAAGAGGGCGATGTGGAGCGAAGGTCTGGTGCTTAACTGCAGGCATACATACCGGGTGTCTGTCCTCTCTCCCGCAGCCCGGCAGACACCACTGATGGCTCGGCGAACGCCTCTCCGGGCGCTAATAGACGTGATTTGTCAAACGGCCGCTCCCCATGGATGAGGGTTTGTGTGGGAAGTGAGACTCGGTGTCGCTGACCTTACATGCCAACATGACCGGACTAAGGGACACCCAGGGACCCGGCAAAACGTTATTTTGGGGTGTCTGCGAGGGTGTTTCTGAAGACATTATCATTCAGTAACTGAGTGAAGAGACCCACCCTCCCCAACCTGGGCCTTTCCCTCCTCCTCCTCCACAGGTTGGGTGCAGGGGTCAGAATACGCACGATCAATGTTGAATCGAGGCCTTAATAGGGTCCTAGTTACCTATTGCTTATGGAGCATTCTCTTTCATTTTCTTTTTCCTTCCGGAAATTCTCGATTTTATAATTTCTTTCTTCTCACTTCACCTCCACCGTGATTATGCCGATCGCATGCAAAACAGCTCTGAGAAAACGAAGTTTGTCTGTGGTGGGGAAACCGAGGCAGGACTGAAACAACCAGGCCCGACCTTCTGGTTGTGCTGCGTCGGGCCGTCAGCCTGCAGACGTCCACGTTCCTTCTGTACAAGTACCGGTCAGAGCCTTGGCCTCCACGCAAGGTGCTGGCGATGTTGAAAAGGCTCTGTCACCTTTGTAAGAAAAAGAAAAGGCCAGGAAGTCCAGTGTATTTACAGCATTTGCTGTAAATGAAAACCTCAGGTTCTAAAGTCCAAGGCAGTTTGATTTTTTTTTTCAGGGATTTTTCTGGTTTTCAAATAAGTTTGTGATATTCAAAAAGCACCGCATTTCAGTGAGGTTGGGGGTTTATCGCTAGGCTGGTGGACGCAGAGCTGTTAGACCCGCCGGGAAGCTGGTGTTTGGGTCTCTACGCGTCACCGTTCCATTTTATTTCCCGGCTCGTTCAGAGCTCACACACGGGGGACTGGTTTGTTTGTTTATTTATATTTCTCAGACTCACAACCTTCCGTGTGCTGCTTGTACACGTTAGGGAATTTTGAACAGAATTTGGGAAGTTAAATCATGTGTCACAATCATAGCTTTCGGGGCCACCAGGCTGTGCGCTGGGGCTGGCGTGGCCTCCACGTGGGCAGGGCCTTCGACCCTGGTGGCCTGTGCATCTGGGTTCCACCAGGACAGCTCTGCCCTTCCAGCCTGCGTGCTTCCGTGAGGACAGGGCGAGACGGGTGCCATCACACCAGAGACGGCCCAGCAAGGACACACATTTTACACACATCTTAGAGGCATCGAGGGCAGAGAACGATTTGCTTTGACTTTTACAAGGCGGCTGCAGCTGTTGGGGGAGTTTCCGGCTGGGCAGACGGTGGCCCCCAGCATCCTGCAGGAGGGGCTGAGTCCACTCCGGAAGCCCGGGACGGTCCACAGCTGGGCAGAGGCACACATGGAGCCACCCCCAGGCTGTTCCCAGACTGAAGACCGAGGCCACATTGGGGGGCCTCCTGGAAGTGGTTTGCCGAGGCCTGGAGCAGCACTCAGCCCGTCCTGCGTTGTTTCCCGGGAGCCAGGACAATTCCACAGACGGGGCTTACAACAGTAGGAGTCTCTTCCCTCTTGGCTGTGGGGCTAGACGTCCAAAATCAAGGTGCCACAGGGCCACGTTAGGGTCCTTCCTGGCTCCTACAGCGTCTGGTGCAGGACAGGGCCCATGGGGTCCTTGGACCATGGCGGCATCAGGCCAGTCTCTGCCCTGCAGTCCTGCCCCTCCTCGGTCGGCCTTCCTTTCTGCTCAGGGCAGACACTGGGCTAAGGCCCACCCACTCTGGGATGACTTCATCCAAACTGTTTCTGGGGGGTCACATTCGCAGAATGGGGGTCACGGCTTATCCTTTGGGGGACACCATCCACGCACCACGCTGGTGCCAGGAAAGACAGCTGCCATAACTAAGGGCGCTGCTCAGGAGTGTGGTGTCACCCTAAGCGAGTGGGAAGGGGTTCTGAGCATGATGGTTGGGAAGGATAGAGAGAGGGCTCAGTAGGGTCTCGATGTCTCAGGAGGGCGTCCATTGTCACACAGGGATGAGACACCACGTGCAGGCATATGTCCTCCCTAAGATACAACACCTGCGTAATCACTGAACTACCTTCTCTCTGGGATGCTCTGCCCAGTGACTTCAGTCTCCCATCAGGCCACGGCCCTGGTGCTGCTGCTGTGGCCGGGCCCTGCGGTGACACCCTGTCCCCACCGGCAGTCCTCGCCCAGAGCCCGTGAGTGTCTGCGTGTTTTCCTCTACGATTTTGATGGATTCCTATCTCACATCGAGGTCTTTCATCCATTTGGAGTTTATCTTTGTGTATGGTGTAAGAGAATAGTCCAGTTTCATTCTTCTGTATAGAGCTGTCCAACTTTCCCAGCACCATTTACTGAAGAGACTGTCTTTTTTCCATTAGATGTTCTTTCCTGCTGTGTCGAAGATTAGTTGACCATAGAGTTGAGGGTCCATTTCTGAGCTCTCTATTTGGGTGAACTTCTAAATAATTTTCTCTATTTTAACTTTCAACAATGAATCTTTATTATTATATAATAAAATGTAACCCATGTTATTAAAATGGTTGTTGTAAAAGGGTGACAGGTTTAAAATCACTGCGTATCAGAGCTGTTTGAGGTATGCACACTTGTTCGTGAAATAGAAGCATTATGGCCGCTCTCCAGTAATTGGCTTCCATTAGCTTTCAGAACAACAGCACGAGCAGCAGAAGATTGTGTTTTAAATACTTTGGGCTCTTTTTATTCACCTCGAGGGAATTAGCAGGGGCTCATAGCTGAGTAAGTGATTTGTAATAACTTGAAGCAAAACCTTAAATTCCTCCCTCTCTGCCCATCGACACCACCGGTGATATTGAACTCTTCCCCAGCTGTGTGGTCCCAGAAAACCATGAGGGTTGATGGCTCACCCCTCCCAAAACACTTCCTTTCCCACAGGTGGAGAGATGGGGGCTAAAACCCAAGGACCACCCTGGTCCTAAATATTCAGAGACAAACCCCCCTCCATCCTCTTCTGTGCCTCCTTTCTCGTAAGACCCCATGATTCTCCCTCTTTTGGAGACCTCTTTATTAATGAGCACCCCCCCACAAATGCAAGGGCCCAAGGGAACTCATCTCCTGTTGTCTGGCATGTCTTGTCTTGACACCCTTGCTGGCAAGACACAAGTTAAAATCCCCAAACAAGACTGGCTCAGCAGTGTCTGTGCCCAGAGAAGACAAATAAAATAATCGAGCCAAGCAGTCAACAAATCTGCAGTGTGATCATCAGAGAACAAACTGTGTGTGTCCTGAGCTCCAGGCTCTGTGGTCAGTGGCAGTGAGTGCTGTCGGGGACCAAGAATCCCTGTCCCCTCTGAGGTCCTTCTAGCCGGACCAAGAACCAAATTGACAAGGGACAGATTAACAGGAAAAATCAAATTTGATTTTGCATGGACGAGGAGCCCACACAGCCATGGCGATTGCAAAGACAGCCGGCAGAATGAGGTATGCGTTACGCAGTGGGGTAGGGCTCTGGGATTTCAGAGGGAGGGGATGCAACTCGCAGGGAGATGAAACAGGGGCAACATTTGGTGAACACATGTTTTTGTGGCCTCTCAGGAGCAATGGGATGCAGAGAGGACCGTGATCCCACAGGCCCTGCCCGCTTCCTCTCTGTCCTCCACACCCAGTTCACATCACAATGCCGTGACCCTGGACCAGGTCCTCCATCTAAGTTCCATCTAGATTCTTCTAGGCAGTTGAGGGGGAGGTGAAGAGCTTTTCCTGAATCTGTTGCGTTTTGGTTGCTTTTTAACTGCACAGTCTTAATGCCAAGTGTCCCCCACAGCACGTAATCATGAAGACAAGCCGCCGTGAGAGACCCTCCCCGGCTCCACGGCCTGGGCACGGATTCCGCCAGAGCACCGCGTGGGCCCTGGTTTCCAGCGCCGAGAGGCCGGGGACGAGCACTCTGACACTGTCCCCTTGCCGCCGTGCGGACTCCCCCGACACGTCTTCCTCCTTGCGGTCCTTCCACAGCCTCCAGCGAGGCTGAGTGCACAGGGTGCCCCTCAGGGGCCGGAGAAGAGGCACAATCCCATTCTTCTGCTGTGAATCTGCTCCTGGGTGGGCTTCTCAGGAGTGCAGGTGGAAGTCGGCGGCCACGCTACGATAAATCCTGTGTGAAATCTTGTCTGGGAAAGTCACAGTGTTTACTGAGGTTGGGTTCGGTTGGTCACATGACGGAGGTGCAGTGGGGGGTGGGGGGACATCTGTTTTGGGGGAGAAGTCAGGTGTGTGACTTCCCTGATTTCTTCCCACCCACCTAGGAAGCCACGGGCCTGGGAATGATTGTGAATCATTGGTTACGTTCACAGAGAGTCAGAGTGATCCGGAATATTTTATATCTAAATTGATAGAAACATCCTAACAGATTTTACAGGTAAGGAAACTCACAGACCGGAAGGTCGCGGTCACACCCGACCCCTCGCGGTGCTGCGGCCCCGCGTGGTCTCGGCTTCCCTCGGTCCACGAGCAGCTAGCCGCTGGTTTCCCGGGCTCACTCCCCCTTCCGGTTCAAACTTCCGTTCCATGAAAATGCCCGCGTTCACCCTCGATCTCCTTTTATTTACGGAATGCATTTTCACAGCACCTCACTGTGTGTTCATCCTTATGTGGGGGCAGGAGGAGGTGGTATTTTTTTTATTTTAAACGATTTTCCATATTAGTGATAAAACTGACTCCCGTCTCTTGGTCAGAAATTTGTCTCCTGATGAGAGAATAAATCCCTTGGTGAAACTATAGTGCCCTTGAGTGTCCCAAATATGATTTTTAGGGTTTTAACACGGTCAACCGTTGGGATTGCTTCTGTAGAAGAGATGCTTGGACGAGAGCCTCGGAGATCCCATCGCCTCAGGTCTGCTGGAGACGTTCTGAGTGAAATACGCACAGAAAAGTTCATCTACAAGCTACCATTTAGTGTTTCAAGGGTACTTTGTTCCTGAAGCAGGAAACTAGATGTAAATTAAGCATAATACAAAACTAACAATGATTGCGAGCCTGCATCCACATTGCGGTAATCTTTGTGAAAATCAGTTGCCCAAACAGAGTAACTTTCAATTAGGGTGGTATGAACATCTTCTTACTTTTATATTTGTCAACTCATTGTTTTCCAGCTTTTAAGAACGATAAACAGAAACAAACAAACGTGGAAGGAGGAGAGAGGCGGTGGCGGTCAAAATAATAAATGAACAGGGAGAGGCGTCGGAGGCGGGGTGAGAAGGCCTGCGAGCTGGGCCAGCCAGGGGAGAGCGGAGGGCGCGCAGGCTGGTCGGGTCTGAGCGTGGCCCTTGGCGGGTCCGTGCGGGAAAGGCCTGGCCCAGCGTTCACACCGCTCACAGCGTTCACACCACTGCCCGAGGTCTTTGTCGAACACCTGGAGTGAAGGGGGCTGTGTATTTAGGGTGCTTCTCCCGCCGCAGGAACCCCCGCCCGGGCCCCCTCCTGATTCGGGTCCTTCTCGTGCTTACATGCGGTGCTCACTGTGGCTTCACTTGCGTTTCCCTCGTAACGAATCAGATCAAATTTTTTTATATGGTGCTTGGCAATTTACATATCTGCTTTTGTAAAGTGCCTATTTAAATATTTTCCCCACTTTTAACTGGGTTGATTTCTTTTTATTATTAGGTATAAGATTTAAAAACTACACCTCGGACACGAGTCATTTGTTAGGGACATGTTTTGTGAAAGCTTTTTCCTGATCAGGAGCTTGCCTATTTGTTTCCTTATGGAATCTTTAGTGAACAAATATTTCCAGTTTTGAGGAAGTTAATCATTTTTTGTTTGTTGTTTTCTGGGGCCTAAGAAACGTTGTCTACCTTATACCACAAAGAAGGGTAGTAAGGAGGGCACGTATTGCATGGAGCACTGGGTGTTATACACAAGTTATGAATCATGGAACACGACATCAAAAACTAGGGATGTACTCTATGGTGACTAACATAACATAATAAAAAAATAAAAAATAAAAATGAATAATTAAATATTAAAAAGACCAAAGAGCCTGTGTTTTCACATAAAACTAAATGTCTATGCTCCATCTCAAATGAGTTTTTGTGAAATGTGTGAGTTAGGAGTCAAGGTTCATTTTTTCTCACACTGATACCAGTTATTCCAGAGCCATTTATTGAAAAACGCTTTCTTTCCCCCGTGTGATTGCCTTGGCACCTCCATCCAAGCCCGCCGGCCGCACGCGGGCGCCACGCTCTCGACGGCTATCAGGCTCGACCTCGTCTCCACGCGTGGAAACACCGGGCGAAGATAAAATAAAATACAGTAGAATGCGTCTTTCAAAATCCGGTCGTGCGTGTCCTCCCAAAGCCCACGGGGAAAAAGTCTTATATTTGCCCAGCGTTTCCTGTTTCCAAAGCTCCTCGTTCCTTCCTGGAAGTTCATGTTTCAGGCTGTATCGTCGTCTCTCAGACTCAGGAATTTCCTTTAGCGTTTCAGGCCGTGCGGGTCTGTTGGTAACGGATTTCCCTCGTTTTCTTTAGCAGGAAAAGGTTTCACTCTGCTTCACGTTGCCGGCAGTTCTGGCTGCAGCTGGATTCTGCGTGGGACCGACCTGAGCTGCTGAAGCCGCTCTGCTCTGCTCAGGCCCCGGCTTCTTCCGTGGAGCTGGACGTTCACGCACGTTACTCTCCTGACCTGTCCAGGTCATTTGGAAAAGTCACCGGCTTCAAAGGCGACATCCCTGCCCGCCGTGGGGGCCTACGGACACTGTAAGCAGCAGGATTCTCAGCTCCCCGCCCACACCCGCTCGGCCCCCGGCCCGGCACAGGGATCTCTGGCCGCTGCTGGTCAGCCCCTGTTCCCGCGGGGACACACGGGCGCTGCCACCTTATCGAGCATTCTCCAGCACGTGGCAGCTCCTGCGGTCCCACGGCTCAGGATGCTTTCCGGTTTATCATCTGCCCATTTCTGAGGCTCTAGATAAGGAACCCACCTGTACCTGAGCGGTCACCACTCGCCCTTACCAAGGTAACGCGCCCACATCACTCACCTGCTCACCCTGGGCGCTCTGCCATGACCCTGGTGCCACAGAGATAAACCCCAGGAGCGAACTGTGCAGGCTTCCAAGCCGCTCCTGACTCTGAGCGAAGATCAGAAGGTGGTTCTTTCTCATTCCTGGTGGGTGGCCTGGGGGGTTGGGGTTGAGGTCCCCTGGCGCACGCGAAACGGGGCATCTACAGGACCCCCTGCCGACGGTGGCCTCCTCGCTGGTGTAAAAGTGCGACTGGACATATGGTGATGAGTTTATGCTGAGGTCTCCTGTGACGTTTGGACTGAGAGAAGTTAATGACGGTTGCCCTCACGCGGAACACCTGGTCCTTCCCTGAGGGTCGTCACGTGCTTTTCCGGAAAACATCCTGCACACGGTGTGAGTCTGCTCGGCTGCCATACACGATACCACAGCCCAGGTGGATGGAACAGCATCGCCTCTCGGTGTGGGAGGCTGGAAGTCCAAGGTCAAGGTGTTGGGGGCCGGTTCATCTGAGGCTCTCACCTGGCCTGCGGGGGCTCAGACCTCCTCTTCTTGGGACGCCAGGTGTGCTGGATTGGATCCATCCCAATGAGCTCATTTCACTTTGGCTGAAGGTCATGTCGTCAAATACCATCAGATTTGAGGTGCTGGGGGTTGGGACCCACCACACGATGCTGAGGACACGCGGCTCAGCCCACGGCAACCACCGAGTGGGTGCTCAGCACAGAGCCGAGGACATTCTTCGCTGCCCATTTTTTCTCTCTAATTTGTAAGTGTTTGGAATAGTGGAAAGAAAACGGACTTTAAATCAGAGAAAACTGGATTTGAATGGGACTTATTTTCCATTGTAGCTGCCAGACCTTGGGATGATTAGTTTTCTGTTACCTGAGTCTTGGTTTGCTCATGAGTTAATGTGGACGAACAACGTCTTTCCCCGGATTGTTTTGAAGAAATGGGAGAATCGCCTGGAAGGCCTTGGGGAGCGGAGTGTGAGCCCTTCTGCCTGACAGACAGTAGGACCGGGCTGCACTGTGTGGGTCTCTCCCTGCTGCCCACGGGCCGCTGCTTCTCAACTCTCCTCCTTAACACTCGAGACCCACATTCCGTGTCCTGCTCTTCCCCTAAGGGAGGCCTTCAGGATGCAGAGGGAGGGACATACCCAGTCACTCACAGGAAGGGGGGAAGGTGTTATTTCTAAACAGAACAGGATCATTTATCTGCTTCCTTGAGCTCCACTGCACATTGACCCTTACATCTTGAAGAGATTTAAAGGCCAGAAATAGGGGGCGCCTGGCTGGCTCAGTCGGTAGAGTGTGCAACTCTTGATCTCAAGGTTGTGAGCTCAAACCCCACATTGGGCGTGGAGCCTACTTAAAAAAAAAAAACTAAATGAAAAACAAAGGTCAGGAACATTCTGTCTCAGCATCTACAGTCAGTCCCTGCCCAATGAATGTGACCAAGTAATTCGACCAATTTTTTTCTAATGTCTATGTTCCTGCATTTACTAAACAAATCAGCTGCTTCCACAGATGTACTTTTCTGAAGCTGGAGGTTGAGCCGGCCTGATGAATAGATCCTTTGTTGAAAATGTGATTAGGGTTCACCTTTGCTTTCTTGATTTTCGAACTTGCCAGGTCCAGCTTCTCTTTCTGTGAAGAAGCCAGGGATGGAGAAGGGTTTTGTCTTGAGTTGTTTCCAGTCTATTAGTGAATATAGGATGCGTAATTACTCCTTAGAAAGGAGGTAGACCTTCGTGACCCATGGCGGAGAAGCAGAGGGGGTTAGCTTTTTACCAAAACCCTTTTCTTGCCATGCACAGAGCTCACCCCTGCCTCAATGTGGCCCAATGACAGTGCTCCTGCTGGCAGTGCCACCTCCAGACCCAGCTCGTGAACACGCTCCTGGTGAGAACTGGCCTGTGCTGCCTGCGTCATCAAGACAAGTTTGGGATTTGCTTCTTGTGTCTGCTGGGATTGACTTCAGGGGGAGTAACTTCGTCCTTCTGAAGTTTGGGGTGTCTTAACATTAATGTAACAGTTCACGTTTATTGAGCTCTGACTTCACATCAGGAAATAGACATGTGTGGTTTAATACTCACAAAGGACTGAATAGTTGGCACTGTTCATGCCCTCAGTGCCTGTAAGGACCTAACAGGTTGGAGAGATATTGTCAAGGAGTAGAAGGATCTGGGCAACTGACCGGATGAAGACGGGAGGAGGAGACAGAGGCAGGGAGCACAGGAGAGTCTGGACCAAGACAGTAAAAGTGCCCAAAGCACTAATGTAAGTGGCACCCCTCAGGGACCACTTTGGGGTACAGTAAAGGGTTTGCTCGTGTATACGTTGAGTTCTAGCTGCTGGCATGGAAGTCATGTGCAACCATGTGAAGACTGCAGGGAACATAAAGAGGAGTCATCACTACAGACCCTGCTGCTCTTCAGCATGAGGATGAGGGACGGGGCCCCAGGCTGCTGACCAGGAGAGGAGCAGCGGCCAGACGAGGTCAGGACACCTTCCCTTGCTAATGTTCCCTCCTCCCCAAAATGCAGGAAAGTGTTTGGGACTAGAGTTCTGTTGATGTAAAAAGTCAATTATGGGGAAGAATTATAAGGACAATACATTAACACCATGAACATTTAAGAAATATAAGCTCCATGATGATTGTTGATTGGCCAACATTTAAATGAAGGTACAGGACCTGTCTTTTGGTATGGATTCCAGACTACACACAGAGATAGTCTGTCTTACTTGTTGCTCATTACCCACAATGCATCTTGAAGATTTCCAATTTAAAGTGAGTGTGAGTTTAAGGCCATTTGCAAAAATAAGTGCAGGATATTTCTAAGTTATGTGTTTATTGATTGATTTTTGCTTTTCCATCATTCTGAACAGACTTGTATTTACCAGTCTTTCCGAAGCATTCAGTTTAGCTGTTGCTCATACATTATGAATATTCAGATCTAATTCAGTTAAGTTATGAACTTGGTTGGGAATAAACACATCTTACTTTTCCGAAGAATTTAACTGCCTGCCGGGAACATGCACGCACAGGCTTTGAGCTCCCAGAACCCTGGGAGCCACAGTAAAATTCAACAGAAGATTTGGAAAGATCTGCTAATTCAGGGCGTTAAATAAAGTATGACTTATTTACAACAGTGACCATTTTTAGGAGAACTATTCCTGCAAAAACTTAGAAGGTGTAGAAAAAGTGAAGAAAAAATAGACATAAAAAAGGTTTTCAGAATATCCTGAACAACTCAATTTCATTTTTTAGTTTTGTATCTTACAAAGCAGAGCCACTCTCAAAAGTTTATCCTTCTTGACATGTTATTTAAAATACAACAATATGTTTAGGCAATTGTACAGCTCTGTGGAGCTTAGAGACCAGAGCAGTTCACTCATTTTATAAATAATCGCTGTTGTGTCCCATACGGCAGGCAGGGGAGTCCACTGAAAGCTTTCCCTTCGGACATGCCCAGGTATCCCACTGGCTGGTGGAGGGGCCGGGTGCAGAGAGCCTTCTGCGCCTAGGGGACCATCAGGGCACACATATATGAGACTCAGATCTCCTACTCAGGGCGTATCCTTCAAGGTTCATAAGCATAAGTCTTCCGTAAGCCTCTTTTCCCTAATTCCCGGGTTTATTTAGAAATCTCTGTCTGACCACCGGAGACGCACACAGGTCCGTGCCCATCTGCACCTCCAGCCGTCTCCTCTGTGTGCATCTGGTCAGGCAGGATCCGGGGCTCTCCGGGAGCAGAGTCGTTGCAGAGTAAAGCATCTGTCACCACGGCGGGAGGCGACATCGTCAATAAATAGGAGAAAGGTGAATAAACACTACATTAAGAACGCAGACTTTATTCAAAAAGAAAAAAAACAAAAAACTACAGTCAGATATTTTTAGGGTTTCTTCCTTTTCTTTACGACTCAATGACACTTTGTTGAAATTTAAGGTGCTCAAGCTAAGCCCTGGCTGTGGAATGCACCTGAAACAGACGTAAAACGTGTTACTTCTTGCTCAGTTCAGGCTCTCCTGGTCTTCGAACTAACCAACCAACGAGTTAATGTTGCATTGGAGAGAGGACAGAGTTAAAGCAGGTCAGGTTCCTTTGCTTGTAGAGAAGACAGTTCTTCCAAGTTTGCTCTGTCCTGGGCTTAAAGACGTGCTATCTTACTGGGACATTGCTACAACGAGAACTGTTAAAAAAACAAAATAAAACCATTTCATTAAATGAAACCGTTCAAAAATCTACTCCACATTAGGAATGATAGTTTGATGTTTTAAGCAATATTTTTGTTAAATAATCATTGGTTTGGTATGTTTTTTCTGCTAGGAGACACAGAGTCGGTTTTTACTCTTTTGGTTATCATGTGATATTTTACTTACAAGATGTCTAATGTAACTGTGGTTTAATAATTACTTTTACCAAGAGAGACTAAAACTGAACAACGGGAACGTGAGAAAGTTAAGAACTTCTCTTTCTCTTGATTTAAAAATTACTCTGTCCCATATCACTTACAAGAGCACATTTTTATTTCCTTTAACCTCCATAAATTTACACTAAATTCAATTTCATCAGTTTAAGAGTTCAACCCATCCTAATAATATCTCCCCCATGCGGTTGGAAAGAGCTTTTATTAAAAAAGAGACCCTTCAGGTGTTTTATGGAGACGCTAACTGCTGCGGCCGTGAATCACGGCTGTCCTGGCGGGCGGCGGGTCCTCCTCCGTGTCTCGGGAGACCACGTGCCCAGCGCCTCGGCTGATTTCCAGGGAGGAGCAAGCGTCCTTCCCCTCCACGATCTACTCTGTCTTAGCTCTTAATGGAATCCCAATTATTTAAGCGAGAGTAGTATTTCTTATCTCAATTCACTATGCTTGCTTTTCATTGGAAATATAACTGGAACCGGGGTTATACATCTATTTTGAATTCATTCTGGCGTAAAAAAAAAAAAAACAAGTTAATTTAGAATTCTGAGAGGTCCCGAGACTCAGGTCTCCTCTCTTTCCAGGACCAGTTTTCTAGGGAAGTTCCCATTTTTTCACTTGGAAGTCTATCGCAGAAAGTACTCGTCCAAGTTCTATAAAGATTCTTCTTTCCTTGCCCTTTTGCACGCTGTCAGAAGAGGTGTGCACACCCGCGATCTGAAGTGCTTACACGCTCGCTGACACTTCCTCTCCGCCAGTGCGCCAGCCTCTCTCTGGACAGACATGTCCCTTGTGGATGTGAAGCCACGGGGACTGCCTTCTTGGTGACAGGCCTTTGGGTGGGTGCTGCCGGACGACAGTGGGTCTACGATGTGGGGCGCAGGCCGGCCTTTGCCGGGGCTCTGACTGCAGAGTGAGGGGTGGGCTTGGCTCAGCGAGTCCTCCTGAGTTGGAGCCAGAACAGGAAAGGAGGCTTTTCTGCATCCGCGGCCCACTGAAGACGGGAGTCCTACGTCCAGACGGGTAGGATGCTCCGGGCCAGCCTGAGTTCTTGACTCCCAGTGGAGAGCCGTGTGTCTCCATGACTCCCAATGCAGATGGATAAACGCTGGTCATCCTGACAGTTGGCACGTGTGTGTCAGCGAGATTCAAGCTGTTTAGCACTGCTTGGAGAATTATTGATCCCAATCTACTGGAAGAAGGAAAACAGCCATCTTCATCCTAAATGGAGCTCCCAAAGCAGCCAGGAGCATTTCCCTGTTGTAGCTGTAATAAGAACGACTCATTTGGGGCGCCTGCGTGGCTCAGTCAGTTGAGTGGCTGACTCTTGATTTTGGCTCAGAGTGTGATCTCAGGATTGTGAGTTCAAGCCTCACATCAGGCTCTGCACTCAGCAGGGAGTCTGCTTGAGATTCATTTTTTAAAAAAGAAAAGAAAAAAATGAATAAAATGATACCATTTACCGTGGTCATCACATGCCTAGAAAGCATGTGTAAATATGCATAAGGCCTCCACACCAAAACTATTAGGACGTTACTGAGAGAAGTGAGTGGAGGCCTAGGTACACGGACAGACACGCTATTTTGGGGGTTGGAGGAAGTGATATACTGAGAATAAGAATTCTCCCTAAATCAGAACAGGCACTTTTTGTTTGGTGACAAGACACTCACTAACCTAAAATTTACATGGCAACAGAAAGGACCAAGAGGAGCAGAAAATCCTCAAGAAGAGCAAAGATGAGGGTATTCACTACTCAACACCAAGATTTGCTGTAGAGCAGAGCGGCCCTGGCGGGTCGGAGGCAGGCAGGTCATCGCGGTCCAGTCGGGGAAGAAGGATGTGTGCACGAAGACCTGATTTAAGACAAGTGGCGTGATGTAACAGTGGGGAAGTCTTTTTAGTGAATGGTGCTGGATCGAGTGGGAATACTTGGTGCAAAACTCAAAGCTAGATGCACCACAAATCTACACGTGAAGGTGAAACAACCGGCTTCTAGAAGATGGCATGCAGATACTCTCCTTTGTTGCTGGGGTAGCAAAAAATTCTTAAACAGGATTAAAAAAAAAAAAAGCTCTGATAGTAAAGGAGAAGGAATTTCTATTTATCAAAGACCCTATTAAGAGTTTCACAGGGGGTGAGGGAATATTTGCAATACATGTAACTATCAGGGAATCGTTACAGCGATAATAATACTAATGCCTATAAATCAGTAAGGAAAAAACTGTCAAAAATGCAAAATACATGAATGGGCAATTTACAATGGGGAATCTCCAAATGGCCAAGAAGTGTATGAAAAGTTGCTCAATCCCATTAGCCCTTAGGAAAAGGAAAATGAAAACCAAAATGACAGAAACAATCAACCCAGTGAAAAGGCAACCTATAAAGTGGGACGGAATATTTGCCAACCACGTATTTGATAAGGGGCTGATCTCCAAAATACATAAGGAACACCTACAGTTCGACAGCAAAAACAATTAGCCTGATTAAAAAGCGGGCAAAGACTTGAAAGGCATTTCTCCAAAGAAGGCATATAAATGTCCAAGAAATCTGTTAAAAGATGCACAACATCGGATATTGAGTTAAGATGGCGGAGGAGTAGGAGACACCGTTTTCAGCCGGTCCTCCGAGTCGAGCTGGATAGGTACCAGACCAGCCTAAACAACCACGGAACCAGCCTGAGACGCAGGAAGACGCATCTGGATCTCTACAAATGAACATCTCCAGCGCCGAGTACTGAGTATTGAGGTACGAAGCGGGGAGCCATGAAACTGTGCACAGATATCGGAAGATAAACGGAAGGGGGAGGGAGACGCCGCGTTCGGGCGCCGGGAAGCGGTAGCCACTTGCACAGGAGAGCGGGCGGGGCTCGCGTACGGCACCCGCAAAACAGCAGACCGAGACCGTGAGCCGGGTGCGCGCACCACCAGGCATCTCGCGGAACAGCGGAATCCCGGTGCGCTCACTGGATCTAGACTGAGACCGGGAGATCCGGGAGCGCGCGAGGGGCGGCTGGCGGCTGGCGGCATTAGAAACACAAAGGACAGAGACGCGCCTGCCCTGGAAGTGAGGGCTGGGACGCCGGGTGTGGGGCGCACATCCCGGGACGCTGCAGGGTTGAGCAGCACCAACAGAAACAGAGTTAAAGTGGCCAGAACATTAGTAGAGAACGGGCTGCAATCCTTCTGTTCCGTGACAGAGGCTGAAATTTGGCCACTGCTGCTCTGACTCTCAGAAGAGGCACAGCAAACCGCCAGGGAAAGCCGCCAGAGAACAAAAGCCTGGAAATACCGGCTCAGGGAGTGCCCATCCCCATCCCCCCTCGCAGGGGACGCGGAGACTCTACCCAAACAGGACTGCCTGAGTATCGGCGCGGCAGGCCCCTCCCCCAGAAGGCAGGCTGAAAAATCAAGAAGCCCACAACCCGAGGCGCCTGGGTGGCGCAGTCATTGAGCGCCTGCCTTCGGCTTAGGGCGTGATCCCAGCGTTCCAGAAAGGAGTCCCTCATCGGGCTCCTCCGCTGGGAGCCTGCTTCTTCCTCTCCCACTCCCCTGCTTCTGTTCCCTCTCTCGCTGGTAGGCTGCCACATAAATAAATAAATAAAATCTTTAAAGAAGAAGCCCACATCCCTAAGATCCCTATAAAACAAGGGGCACGGCCTGGGACCCAGTCAATAATTTGGGCTCTGGAAACCCTGCAACCTCTCTTCATCAGAATGACAAGAAGGAGAAGCCCCCCCCAGCAAAGAAAAGACAGTGATCCTGTGGCCTCTGCCACAGAAATAATGGATATGGATGTAACCAAATTATCAGAAATGGAATTCAGAGTAACGATGGTCAAAATGATGAGTAGAATTGAAAAAAGTATTAACGAAAATGTTAATGAGAATATAGAATCTCTAAGGACAGAAATGAGAGCGAATCTGACAGAAATTAAAAATTCTATGAGCCAAATGCAGGCAAAACTAGAGGCTCTGACAGCCAGGGTCGCAGAAGCAGAGGAAAGGGTTAGTGAATTGGAGGATGGGTTAATAGAGGAAAAAATGAAAATAGAAGATGGTCTTAAAAAAATCCATGCCCACGAATGTAGGTTACGGGAGATTACTGACTCAATGAAACGATCCAATGTTAGAATCATCGGCATCCCCGAGGGGGTGGAGAAAAACAGAGGTCTAGAAGAGATATTTGAACAAATTGTAGCTGAAAACTTCCCTAATCTAGCAAGGGAAACAAACATTCGTGTCCAAGAGGCAGAGAGGACCCCTCCCAAGCTCAACCACGACAAACCTACGCCACGTCACGTCATAGTGCAATTCGCAAATATTAGATGCAAGGATACAGTATTGAAAGCGGCCAGGGCAAAGAAATTTCTCACATACCAAGGCAAAAGCATCAGAATTACGTCAGACCTGTCTACACAGACCTGGAATGAGAGAAAGGGTTGGGGGAGCATATTTAAAGCTCTTTCAGAGAAAAACATGCAGCCAAGGATCCTTTATCCAGCAAGGCTGTCATTCAGAATTGATGGAGAAATAAAGACATTTCAGAATCGCCAGTCACTAACCAATTTTGTAACTACGAAACCAGCCCTACAGGAGATATTACGGGGGGTTCTATAAAAGTAAAAAGGCCCCAAGAGTGATACAGAACAGAAAGTCACAGCCAATACAAAAAAAGACTTTACTGGCAACATGGCAACATTAAAATCATATCTATCAGTAATCAGTCTTAATGTAAATGGTTTGAACCATCCCATAAAACGCCACAGGGTTGCAGATTGGATAAAAAGAAATGACCCATCCATTTGCTGTCTACAAGAAACTCATTTCAAACCCAAAGATGCATTCAGTCTGAGAGTAAGGGGATGGAGTACCATCTTTCACGCAAATGGTCCTCAAAAGAAAGCTGGGGTAGCAATTCTCATATCAGATAAATTGGATTTTAAACTACAGACTATAGTTAGAGACGCAGAAGGGCACTATATTATTCTTAAGGGAAGTATTCAACAAGTGGATATGACAATTATAAATATATATGCCCCCAACAGGGGAGCAGCAAGATACACAAGCCAACTCTTATCCAGAATAAAGAGACATATAAATGAAAATACATTAATAGTAGGGGACCTCAACACTCCACTATCAGAAATAGACAGAACACCCTGGCAAAAACTAAGCAAATAATCAAAGGCTTTGAATGCCATACTCGACGAGTTGGACCTCATAGATATATATAGAACACTACACCCCAGAACCAAAGAATACTCATTCTATTCTAATGCCCATGGAACATTCTCAAGAATAGACCATGTTCTGGGACACAAAACAGGTCTCAACCGATACCAAAAGATTGAAATTATCCCCTGCATATTCTCAGACCACAACGCTCTGAAATTGGAACTCAACCACAAGGAAAAATTTGGAAGAAACTCAAACACTTGGAGACTAAGAGCCATACTGCTCAGGAATGACTTGATAAACCAGGAAATCAAAAATCAAATTAAACAATTTATGGAGACCAATGAGAATGAAAATACAACAGTCCAAAACCTATGGGATACTGCAAAGGCAGTCCTAAGGGGGAAATACATAGCCATCCAAGCCTCACTCAAAAGAATAGAAAAATCTAAAATGCAGTTTTTATATTCTCACCTCAAGAAGCTGGAACAGCAACAGAGGGACAGGCCTAATCCACGCACGAGGAAGCAGTTGACCAAAATTAGAGCTGAAACCAATCAAGCAGAAACCAGAAGTACAGTAGAGCAGATCAACAGGACTAGAAGCTGGTTCTTTGAGAGAATCAATAAAATTGACAGACCACTGGCAAGACTTATCCAAAAGAAAAGAGAAAGGACCCAGATTATTAAAATTATGAATGAAAAAGGAGAGGTCACGACGAGCACCATTGAAATTGGAAGGATTATTAGAAATTTTTATCAACAGCTATATGCCAATAAACTAAGCAATCTGGAAGAGATGGAATCCTTCCTGGAAACCTATAAACTACCAAGATTGAAACCGGAAGAAATTGATTCTTTAAACAGGCCAATTAATTATGAAGAAATTGAGTCAGTGATAAACAACCTTCCAAATAACAAAACTCCAGGCCCGGACGGTTTTCCTGGGGAATTCTACCAAACATTCAAAGAAGAAATAATACCTATTCTCCTAAAGCTATTTCAAAAAATAGAAACAGAAGGAAAGCTACCAAACTCATTCTATGAGGCCAATATTACCTTGATCCCCAAACCAGGCAAAGACCCCCTCAAAAAGGAGAATTACAGACCGATTTCCCTAATGAATATGGACGCCAAAATCCTCAACAAGATACTTGCTAATAGAATCCAACAGTACATTAAAAGGATTATCCATCACGATCAAGTGGGATTCATACCTGGGATGCAAGCGTGGTTCAATATTCGCAAATCAATCAGCGTGATACATCATATCAACAAGAAAAGACTCAGGAACCATATGATCCTCTCAATCGATGCCGAAAAAGCATTTGACAAAATACAGCATCCTTTCCTGATTAAAACCCTTCAGAGTGTAGGAATAGAAGGTACATTTCTCAATCTCATAAAAGCCATCTATGAAAAGCCTACTGCAAATATTATTCTCAATGGAAAAAAGCTGGAAGCCTTTCCCTTAAGATCAGGAACTCGACAAGGATGCCCACTCTCGCCACTATTATTCAACATAGTACTAGAAGTCCTTGCAACAGCAATCAGACGACAAAAAGGGATCAAAGGTATTCAAATTGGCAAAGAAGAAGTCAAAATGTCTCTCTTTGCAGATGACATGATACTCTATATGGAAAACCCAAAAGAAGCCACTCCCAAATTATTAGAAGTTATAGAGCAATTCAGTAACGTGGCAGGATACAAAATAAATGCTCAGAAATCAGTTGCATTTCTATACACGAATAACGAGACCGAAGAAAGAGAAATTAGGGAATCTATCCCATTTACAATAGCACCAAAAACCATACGTTACCTTGGAATTAACTTAACCAGAGACGTAAAGGACCTATATTCTAGAAACTATAAATCACTCTTGAAAGACATTGAGGAAGACATAAAAAGATGGAAAGATATTCCATGCTCATGGATCAGAAGAATTAACATAGTTAAAATGTCCATGCTACCCAGAGCAATCTACACTTTCAATGCTATCCCAATCAAAATACCAAGGACATTTTTCAAAGAACTGGAACAAACAGTCCTTAAATTTGTATGGAAACAGAAAAGGCCCCGAATCTCCAAGGAACTGTTGAAAAGGAAAAACAAAGCTGGGGGCACCACAATGCCGGATTTCGAGCTGTACTACAAAGCTGTGATCACAAAGACAGCATGGTACTGGCACAAAAACAGACACATAGACCAATGGAACAGAATAGAGAGCCCAGAAATGGACCCTCGGCTCTTTGGGCAACTAATATTTGATAAAGCAGGAAAAAATATCCGGTGGGAAAAAGACAGTCTCTTCAATAAATGGTGCTGGGAAAATTGGACAGCTACATGCAAAAGAATGAAACTTGACCACTATCTCACACCATACACAAAAATAAACTCCAAATGGATGAAAGACCTCAATGTGAGACAGGAATCCATCAAAATTCTAGAGGAGAACATAGGCAACAACCTCTACGACATCGGCCAAAGCAACCTTTTTCATGACACATCCCCAAAGGCAAGAGAAACAAAAGATAAAATGAATTTATGGGACTTCATCAAGATTAAAAGTTTCTGCACAGCCAAGGAAACAGTCAGAAAAACTAAGAGGCAGCCCACGGAATGGGAGAATATATTTGCAAATGACACTACAGATAAAGGACTGGTATCCAAGATCTACAAAGAACTTCTCAAACTCAATACACGAGAAACAAATAAACAAATCAAAAAATGGGCAGAAGATATGAACAGACACTTTTCCAATGAAGACATACAAACGGCTAACAGACACATGAAAAAATGTTCAAAATCATTAGCCATCAAGGAAATTCAAATCAAAACCACACTGAGATACCACGTTACGCCAGTTAGAATGGCAAAAATAGACAAGGCAAGAAACAACAATTGTTGGAGAGGATGTGGAGAAAGGGGATCCCTCCTACATTGTTGGTGGGAATGCAAGTTGGTACAGCCACTCTGGAAAACAGTGTGGAGGTCCCTTAAAAAGTTAAAAATTGAGCTACCCTATGATCCAGCCATTGCACTACTGGGTATTTACCCCAAAGATACAGACGTAGTGAAGAGAAGGGCCATATGCACCCCAATGTTCATAGCAGCAATGTCCACAATAGCTAAATCGTGGAAGGAGCCGAGATGCCCTGCAACAGATGACTGGATTAAGAAGTTGTGGTCCATATATACAATGGAATATTACTCAGCTATCAGAAAGAATGAGTTCTCAACATTTGCTACAACATGGACAGCACTGGAGGAGATAATGCTAAGTGAAATAAGTCAAGCAGAGAAAGACAACTATCATATGATTTCTCTCATCTATGGAACATAAGAACTAGGATGATCAGTAGGGGAAGAAAGGGATAAAGAAAGGGGGGGTAATCAGAAGGGGGAATGAAACATGAGAGACTATGGACTATGAGAAACAAACTGAGGACTTCAGAGGGGAGGGGGGTGGGGGAATGGGATAGACCGGTGATGGGTAGTAAGGAGGGCACGTATTGCATGGTGCACTGGGTGTTATACACAACTAATGAATCATCGAGCCTTACATCGGAAACCAGGGATGTACTGTATGGTGACTAACATAATATAATAAAAAATCATTTAAAAAAAAAAAAAGATGCACAACATCGCTAATCATCAGGGTACTGAAAATCAAAAGCACATGAGATATAACCTCACACCTGTTAGGACAGCTGTTCTTTTCTAAAGTGTGTATTGACGACAATGTGGAGAAATCAGAGCCCTCATGCTCGGTTGATGGGAATGTATCCGTCAGCGTGGAGACACTGTGGACGGCAGTGTGCAGGGACCTCAGGAAATTCGAGAAGATCCATCACACGATCCAGCAATCCTACCCCTGGGGGTTTATCAGAATGGAGATCAGGGTCTCACTGAGGCCCCTGCGCTCCCATTTCCAGAGCCCGCGATTCGCAGCAGCCAAGCTACCGAAGCCGTCTTGACGGGTGGGTGGACAAAGACAATGTGGCACACACGCCCTGGGATAGAATTCAGCTGCGAGCGAGCGGGAAATCCCACCATGTCTTTAATAACATGGGTGGAATGTAAAGTCTCCTACAAGCCAGTCACGGAAGGGTGAACTCTGCACGGGTCCGCTCGGCGCGGTGTGCGAAGCAGTCGGACCCGTAGGAGCAGGGAGCAGACTGGGCGCTGCCCGCGCGCATCTGGTCTTGTTGGGTTTTGAGAGTCTCCTCCTTGCTGTTGTGATGTATTCACACAGAGCCTAGTACGTGGCACAGAAACCAACTCCCATGCACAACACAAATGAATACCACGGACACTGCGGCACTGAAGAGACACAGGCACACACGCAAGTGCACGTGTGTGTGAAACGCACGCACACCAACTTTGAAAGCTGTGCGGTGAGCTGTGGTGCGAGAGTCAGGGCGGGTCTGCCCCGGGCTGGTGACGGGGCAGCAGCTGGATGTTCTGATCTTGACAGGACCTCCTGGGGGCGTTCGCTTTGGGACACAAGTCAAATTACAACTTATTTGTCACTTTACTCAAGCGTGTTATACTTTGACACACACATGGGTCAGAAAGAGTAAAGCAAGCCTGAGCAGACCAGTGGGGGAAACAAGCTCTATCAGCCTGGACGGAAAGGTCTCCGCACCCTGGAAGCTGTGCTCACACGGCCGCTGTCCCTAGAGTCCCTGCAGAGTCGGCTCCCACGCTCCCGCAGGACCGAGCCCGTGAAGGTGCCGGTGCCCGCACCCCGCCCCTGTGCACTTGGCCGTAATCGGCACCGGTGCCCCTGCTGCTAGCCCCTGACCTGCCGCGGGGACTGTGCGTGTCCACTTCCATCGTCTTCTCCCTCAGCAGTTGAAATCCATGTTCTGTGCCGAAAATGAATTTTCTTACAAATTACTCCGCATTAATGTTTTTAAGTAGATCTTTCATGCCAGCAGGTTTGTTACTTCTTCCGTGCATATTCAGAAAGCAGGGGAGATGAAGGGACAGGTGCTTGCTGAACCGGATCATACCCCGCCGTTCTTCTCACCGCGCGGTGAAGAGCTGTTGAATTTGACTCATTCTTTCCGTGGGCTAGCCGAGAAATTATAAACCGATAGTGGGATTTCTTGGAGGCAGTCCGGATGATGAGGTGGGAAGCATCGTATTTGATGTGGGAGGGATTCAGCCCCTGAACTATTGTCGACAAAATCACCCGCTGAATCTTATCGCGGGAAAACAGATTGTGTTTTCAAACACTCAATTTTGAGAGGCGTCTGAAATTCAATACGTGTGCCCAGCTTTCAAATGCTTTGAAGGCATTTATCTGCTGAAAAGCTAAACAGCACTGAACTTAAAAATGCCTTTCTTCCCAATTCTTAGTCGGGCTGTTGGCCACTGCAGAGCCAGGATGAGGCTGGTCCTTCCCTTCATTTTCGGTCTCTCAGCGAGGCGCAGAACCGCACGACCTCCCTGCCTGGAGCTCCCTTGACAGCCTCTGGTCCAGCCTCTTGTCAGCTGGTTTTCCAATAACTACGTCTTCGGGGTTGCTGAGCTGATTTGATAAGTTGTAAAAATGATGAGCACTTTGGGTTTTTTTGTTTTGTTTTGTTTTTCTAATAATAATTTTTTTATTATATTATGTTAGTCACCATACAGTACATCCCTGGTTTCTGACGTAAAGTTTGATGATTCATTAGTTACGTATAACACCCAGTGCACCATGCAATACGTGCCCTCCTTACTACCCATCACCAGTCTAGCCCATTCCCCGACCCCCTCCCCTCTGAGGCCCTCAGTTTGTTTCCCAGAGTCCATAGTCTCTCATGCTTAAAAGGCTAGTTTCACACAATTTGAAGCCACATAAACGATATAAAATAAAGTTTCTAAATGCTGATGAAAGCACATCATCGTAGTCTACTCCGTGGCCGCTAGCCCCAGAATACTCATCGGTCAGGTTAAATGTGCGTGTACTTAAATACATACAGTAAACAGTGAGTATACACGTGTGAGGGGGAGTCACCTTCCATAGCCTGACGTCTGCTTGCCGGTGACAAGCTCTTTGTGCTTGGATCACAAAACCATCAGGTACTGATCACGTGGAGGCAAGAACACCACAGACCGCATGGTTTAGGGTGACTGCACAGGATTTGGACTCATTTTACCTGGGCTTGAATTTTTGCAGCTTGTGAGCTTATATTATCTTGGACAAACAGGGCTTCTCTGAGGGTGAAGTTCCTCATCATTGGGATCTGCCAGAAGGTTTGTGCACGTGTTAAATAAATCACACACACACACACACACACAAACCAGGGAGAAGGAGGACTGAGCAGTGAGCTGAGCTGGTGGGCTGCTCCGGGGTCTCTCTGCAGACCTCCTGCAGGGTGTGTTTTGCAGGTCGGCCGGTGTCGTGGAGCCCGTGTGGGGGCGGGTGGAGACCAGGTGTCTGGCGGCCAGGGCCACCCCCGCCTGAATATGAAGTTCTGGGGTTTGAACCACAATTGCTGCTTCTCTCAGCATAGCCAGCCTCTGGCTTGGCACCACCTCTTCTATCCAAAGCATAGACGCTAGTTGTGATCTTTGGGAGATGGTGTGAAGGAAAGACCCGCAGGCGCCCCAGTGTCAATCTTCCATCCCCTTCGTGTTAGGAATGCTTCAGAAGAGGGGAAAAGCCTTGGGGTTAGCAGAGGGTTGCTGTCTGTGCCCACCTGGCAATGCTGGGACTGTGTTCTGTGCCACCTGACACCTCCTTCGGACTGGTCCCCGGGCCCGGATCCTGTCTTCTCTCACAGGGTCGGGATCCCTGGTCCGGGGAGGACCCTGTGCATGTGATCACCGCCAGCAGCTTCTTACTGCGGAAAACTGCATCACGTAAAGCATGTCATCTAACCCTTCGTGCGGACGCAGTTACTGTGTGATTACATTCACACTGTTGTGCAGCCCTCTCCACCAGCCCTCTCCAGAAATTTTACATTTTCCCAGACTGACACTCGGTCCCCTTCCCCAGCCTCCGGGCCACCCGTTACTCTGTCTCTGAGTTTGGTGACTTCACACACTTCATACAAGTGCGGTTATAGAGTGCTTGTCCTCTGACCGGCTTATCTCACTGGCATCAATGTCTTTGAGGCTCTTGTATGCTGTAGCGGGTGTTCCTTATGAAGGTTGAGTGATATTCCATTATACGTATATTCCACTTTCTGCTGAATTTTTCCAAAGGCTTTTTCTTCATCAGTTGAGCTGATGGTGTGTTCCCCCCCACCTTTTATTACTACAGTGCATTACATCTATTGGTTTTCCTGTGTTGAACCATTGCTAGGATACATCCAACCTGCCCACGTGTATTTTAATGGATGGTTGGATTCTGGTTGCTGTGTTCTGTTGAGTTTATCTCAGATCATACTCATAAGGGATCTTGGTCACTTGTTTCTTGTATTGTCTTTGTCTGGCTTTGGCATCAGGGTAGTGCTAGCCACCTAGAAGGATTTGGGAAGTGTCTCTCTTCATGCATATTTTGGAAGAGTTTTAACGAGGGTTGATTTTAATTCTCTTTAAATATTTGGTAGAATTGGCTGGTGAAGGTATTGGTCTCAGGTTTTTCTTCATTGGGAACTTTTGATTACTGAATTAATCTCTTTACTTGTTATAGGTTTGTTCAGATTTGTGTCTCTTCCTGATTCTGAATTGATAATTTGTGTGTTTCTACAAATTTTCCACCACTGCATCAGGGTTCTCTAATTTATTGGCATACAAGTATTCATAGTATTGTCTTATAATCCTTTGAATTTCTGTAAGGCTGATAGTAATATACCCACTTGAATTTTTGAATTAAATTTTAGAAGCAGATAAAGACCATACAAGGAGGCATGCTTCTTAAAATTTAGAAGAGTACATAAATCTTTGCAAGAAGACAGGTGGAAAAAATACTGATATTAAGGAAACCTGTGATGCCTTTGGAGGGTTTATTCACTCTGACATTTGTAAATAATTTACACATGCTCACAAAATTCCTACTGTCAGGACGGGACTTTCCAAACTGCACTTCTAAAGGAGGTAGCCTCTTACAGTCAAACTTAAACTTTAAATTATAAACCAAATCCCAGAACTCCACTGTTCATGGGAGAAAATGCAGTGAATGCAGGAATAGTAGTGACAGATCAGTGTTGGAGCCGTGGTGACCTCACGGCCATGGTTATTCTACCTGGCCCAGGGCGGCTGGTGCTGCTTGAATTCCATCAGGTGGCAACTGGGATTCGCTTGTCTCTGGGGGACACTGCCAGGTCAGGACAGGGAAGCTCAGAAGGTTTTCTTTTTGTTTTCTTGTTCCTCTCTTATATGAACACAAGTGCATGTCCTTGTTACTCACATGGTTTTGTTGTCTAAAGCATCATGGCAATATGCACCCTGTGTTCAACACCTTCACGCCGCCGTGCTCCCCTGGATCAAGGAGGGAGGGTCTAAGTTTGCATTCCTACTAAGTGTGCAACTGAAATCCACCCAAGCTTGTCTCTTAACATCAGTGTACCAGAGCTGGATGTAGCAGGTGCCTGCCTCTGGGTTCAGATCCAGCTCTGTCCCTTTTTATTGATCCTGGATAAGCTCTATGAACTCTGAGCATCAACTTTTTAAATCTGGGACATGGGAAAATTGATTTCTACATATGTAGAAATATGTCAAAAAGGGACACAGACATGGCGATTCCAAAGACAGTCGGCAGAATGAGGTATATGTCATTCTGGACTAAGCAAGGGGGTTAGGGTTCTGGGATTTCAGAGGGAAGGGATGCAACTCGAGGGGAGATGAAACAGGGTAAATGTTTGGTGAACACATGTGTTCGTGGCCTCTCAGGAGCAATGGGGCACAGAGAGGATCCCACAGGCCCTGCCAGGTTCCTCCCTGTCCTCCACACCCAGTTCACATCACAATGCTGTGACCCTGGACCAGGTCCTCCATCTAAATTCTTTTAGGCAGTTGAGGGGGTAGGTGAAGAGCGTTTCCTGAATCTGCTGCATTTTGGTTGCTTTTTAACTGCACACAGTCTTCACGCCAAGTGGTCCTTGGGGGTGGCAGCCCGTGGCCCCCACTGTGAAGATCTTCCGAAGTTCTAGGTCTTGAAGAGACCGTGTTGCTCTCGTCGGAGGCACAGCGGCTGTGCACCGTGCTGGACCTGCGGTTTCCTACGTGCTCTGTGACGTTAGCCATCCCCTTCCTTAGTCTTGTTCGTCCACTTGTAAGCAGAGTGCGACACATCAGGATCGACGAACCCACATGAAGCACTCAGCAGACTGCATTTTAAGTGGCGTTTATAGTTTCAAACAAAAGGAATACAACGTAATTACTCATAATTTATACTATTTCCCTTTAATCTGTTCATTGCTTTCTAATGTACCTAGCTTTGCTGTCTACAAATCAGGTTTTAACTAAACAGTCATCACCGATTACTCACTGCGACTCCAGGACCTGGTTCCCTGAGACGCACGGCGGTGTTCCAGGAGTCCTGTGTAATACCAGGTCCGGCCACCAGATGGCACGTGGCCTCGCTCCTGAGTTCTTTCTGTCTTAAACGCTCAGGATTCTGCATCTTTTCCCTCTGTTCCTTAAACAACGAGTATTTACATTCCGCCATTGTCCTTTTAGTAAAACTTAAAACTTCTGTGCCTTCATTATCCCCCAAAACAGACTATTATTCAAATTTCCCGTGTGCTAGAAATGTATCAGGTGTCCATCACGTGACCACAGCTGAATGTGCCTGGCCAGGAAGTGGCCCCAGTCAAGGTCACCCTTAGGAGGGGTGCGGAGGGCAGGGGCTGCGTCTGCGCCATGTCCCTCAGCCACGGGAGCGTGCAGGTGTGCCCTTGGCTGGGGCGTGGGCATCTGAGCATCGGTGCCCGCTGCCAGTTGCACCTTTTCTCCAGAAGATCCAGGCACTGGGAGGGGACTTGGAGTGGTCAGTCCCAAGCTTCCTGGTTTCTGAGGCTGACTCAGTCCTTCGATCAAGGTCACATTGCCGTTTGAGGCAGCTCCAAGGCAGTTTGGGGCCAGAATCCATCCTTATTTGGAAAGAAACATTTAATGGCAAGTATGCAGACCAAGGCAGCATGTGTCCAGCCCTGCAGGTCAGGGAACAGAGAGGTGTCTCAGCGGAGCACAGCCTCACTTTGCCCTTCCCCACCAACCTGGGCTCCCACTCCGAGCTGGCCCATGAAGACGAGGCCAGCCCAGGGTCTCTGCTGTCACAGAACGCACATTTGGAGGGCCTCCTTTTTTCCTTTCTTTTTTTTAATTTAACAAAGCGTATTAACAATGTTTATACCTCTCTACTCACAAAATCCAGGTGAAGGTTTTCATGCAATTATGAAGGAAATGTAAATTATATAATCACATCTTTATAATTTAAGAAGTGTTCTTACATAAGTATCATGTTGAGAGAGATGTAACTACAATCCTACAGTCACATATTCTCATTCTTCACTGAGGTATGTATTTGGAAAAATACGTTCCTATAGCCTGGTGTCACAAGCCACATAACCTCACACGTGCAGGGTTTGGGGACACTTCTCTTTATCCCGTCTTCCAAAACATTATTTTTTAGAATGAGTTCTGAGATTCTTAAAAAAATAGGCCAAAGTGTTTTCTTGAAAGTCCAAACTCTGGGGCGCCTGGGTGGCTCAGTCGTTAAGCATCTGCCTTTGGCTGAGGGCGTGATCTCAGAGTCCTGGAATCGAGCCCCACATCGGGCTCCCTGCCCCACTGGGAGCCTGCTTCTTCCTCTCCCACTCCCCCTGCTTGTGTTCCCTCTCTCGATGGCTGTCTCTCTCTCTGCCAAATAAATAAATAAATAAAATCTTAAAAAAAAAAAAAAGGAAAGAAAGTCCAAATTCTTACTGAAGTTCCTTGGGGAACAAATGTTTGTCTTTTCCCAAAGTCAAGTAAGAGACTTTTACTTTCAAACCTCAGTCTTTCAAAACAATGACTATGTAAGACCAACTCCTTTCTTTCTACTCACTTCCCTTATAAACTTCAGAAATAAGGGAACTTTGAAATGAGTAATCTCTGAAGTATGTGCAAATTCTCTGTATATGAGAAAACAATAATTGCAGAAACATTCATGCTAAGGAAAAAATTGAGAAATTGTTTTCAAAATAAAAAAATAAAGAACATCTGCTGTAAAGATTGAATATTTTTATAGAAGACTGTGAAATCTAGAAGAAATTTCAAATCTAACTTATCTTTACTATTCTCAGACATTGTTGAAGCTCTAAGTTGATTAATATCAATATTTAGGATTAATTATTTGAAGATGAATTCCAGAAAGTATATTCAAAGCAAAAAGAAAGTGAGGATGAACTTTAATACAGTCTATTTTGCTTAATTACGTACAACACTTAAATGTCCCGTGTATGAAGTCCAAGTACGTAACAAACGTGCATTTTGTGCCCATTGATTTCTCTTCCAGATGCCCTGTTTCTCCAAGTGACTAAGAGATTTTCCTCTCAGAAGAAAGTCTATTTCTGCTTTTCCCTAATATAACACAAGATATGGGGAACTGACAGGTAAATCTCTGCCTTACTCTGACGTACTGCTTACTCTGTTAGTATGGACGTGCTCTGTGACTCTCAGCTGGCTATTTTCTGTGAGCATTAAAAGATTTTTATTCCATTTGGGGAACTGGGAGCCTCCAGAAGAGCTTCCAGACTGATGTAATGTTGGAAGAAGTCACCGGACAAATGCTCCCCCTTCCACACTCCACCTTGTCAGGCACTGGGGGTCAGTGGTAGCGCTCTGCGTGAGGAGTCTGCCTGAATTCTGCACCAAAATATTATTTGAAAACACTGCTTTTCAAAGAACTCACTAATTGGATATGGCCTATGAAGAAAAAAAAAAAACCTTATTTTCAATACTAAATCTTAGTGTATTCTATAGTTTAGAGGTTTGTGGACTTACCAGGATACTTATTTGTAACTGGGAATGGATTCAAGGGTATATTGTAAGAGATGTTTCCCGCAGAAAATTTAACAATGTGACAGCTGCTGGACTTTTCCTTTTTTAAAGAGTTATTTATTCAATTGAGAGAAAGAGAACATGAGAGGGAGGGGCAGAGGGAGAGTGAGAGAGAATCTCACGCAGACTCCAAGCCGAGTGCAGAGCCCGATGTGGGGCTCGATAGCATGACCCCAGGATCACATCTGAGCTGAGACCAAGAGCTGGATGCCGAACAGACTGTGCCACCCAGGAGCCCCCAGCTGCTGGACTTTTGTAAAAACAAACAAACAAACAAACAAAAACAAAAGAACAAAAAAAACTTTTCTCATTGAGAAAAATTATAAATGTTTGCTTATTTGTCGTAGATTAGATTGTATTTCCCACCCTGTTTACTCACTAAATGATTCCAGATGAAAAGAATCTCTCAGTGGAAGTAGAGCAGAGCCAGCAATCACACTGGTTACTTCCCAAGGTTGCAATGCACAGGATGTTACTTTCTGGTGGCAATATGCAGGGCCAAGGGGAGGAGAGAAGATGGCAATGTCATGCCCACAGTTGGGGCGAGCTGGAGAAACTATTCAGGTGATTGCATATCAACTAACAGTCTAGTGGGAAAAGTAGAGAACATTACTGATATCAGCTTGGGTGGAGTGAATACATGACATCACTTGTGATATCCGAAACTCAAGAGAGGAAGTTGAGAGCGGGACCCAGGACAGAAACAGAGACAGGTGGACGAATAGCATCTCCATCAACAGAAGACGGCAAGGCTTGTGGGGCTAGACCATAAATTAGCACAAAGGTTCAAGAGAGGACATTTAAAATGCATTAGAAAAGCTTTATTATGCCTCCTACCATTTAACCAGAAACTTCATTTATAGTAATTTTACCAAAAGAATAAGCATAAACACCAAAATTTCTTAACAAAAGTTAATTGATCAACTGTTTATTTAGAGAAAGTATGGAAACCAAATATTAGAAGTAACCTAAATACCCAAGAATTATTAAAATAAGTTGTGGCATGTATGTAAGATGAAGAACTTTGAAGCAATTATGTATTATGATGCAGAGAAATACAAAAATATAGTAAAGCGTAAATACTGTGCTCCAATTGTCTATATTCCTCATCTGGTAGCTCCATTTTATGGCAACACAAAAAGGTACATTTCCTTTTTAATTTTACTGTTCATTTTATATTGAAGTTTGAGTCACATAAAGTAAGGACCACAAATCTCAAGTGTGGAGTTCAATCACTTCTTTCCTGTTCACTGCATGAACACCACCAGTGATACAGCACGTTTACACACCAGAGAAGCCACCGCAGGCTCCTTCACAGGCAGGCACCTGGGAGTAACCACCAGCGTGACCGACTTGTAAGGGATGCGTGTGTGTGCACCTGTGCACAGGTACATGGGTGTGTGCCTGTGTGGGCGTGTGTGTGCACCTGTGCACAGGTACATGGGTGTGTGTCCTGTGTGGGTGTGTGTATAAGCAGAAAAGGGATGTAGCCCACAGAAGCAGTCTTTGAAATCTGAAATTGTACAAGTTTCCATTCTTTTTCTGAATTGCCAAAATGTTCTTAAATTCTTACATCAAAAATGCCCAAAATTCCGTTAGAAATTCCCTATATTTAGTTCACAAAATGTGCTCACCATATCTGTGAGATGGGAGTGCTGAAGGAAGTTCAGAATACTCACTGACTAAAATAGCAATGTGAATGCATTAAGTCACCCCCGGGGCCTGGGAAGCCAAGCATGATTTCCCCACAGCCTAGTTCGTATGGAACTGGATCTTCGGGGTTTTGTTTGCTGGCTTTTCCCACGAGGAGAAGAGGGAGCTGGCTGACACTGTAAAGTTTTGTGGCATTCTGTCTTCAAGTTTCTGTCCGATTTGGCAGGTTGCTGGCCAAGCAGAGGAGAATGGATCTGTTGGAGGGACTGAACTGATCGAGGGACAAAGAAGAGGGAAAGAAAATCGAGCTCAGGCACCTGGACGCAAAACCAACATGCCAAGACCCACCTGCGGTCCAAGCGGACCCGCATTTATGCTGCAGAGCTAACATTTTGATTAAACAGCAGGGATTATGTGACTACACAGACGTATTCCCAACTGTGTCTGGCCAAGCGGGTCGCTGCGGCCTGCGGGGGCTCCTGGGTCCGGGACGCTGGTCCCGGGCTGGAGCAGAGGGGCTGCGGCCTTCGGGGTGCGGAGGGGGTGCGCTGTCATTTCACGCACGGCTCTCACACTCGGTCTGTAGGTCAGGCCAGTCCCCCACAGGGCACGAGGGTCCCGGGGGGAGTCTGCACAGAGGACAGCGCGGCCCCTGGGGACCCCGCTGGGCCGCACGCCCGGCGCTGCCGCAGCATCGCACACAGTCCGGGCCAGCCCGCTCCCTGCGATGGGCCTCGCCTGCAAATGCCGGCACCGAGCACAGGCTTGCGGGGGAGCTGGGTGTGCGGTCGGAGTGGAGAGGGTGCGTGCGCTCCAGGGTCGGGGTCGGGGTGCTATGGGTTCTGGAAGGAGAGCTCGTGTGCTCCTTGGCCCGAGGCGCGGTGCTGCTTCGAGGCGCTGTGCGGAGAGGAGAGTTTTCGGAAGGAAGGCGTTTGCGATGAGACCTGCAGGATTGTCGGGAGCTGGGAAACCTGCGTGAGAGAGGGGTGGCTGCGTGCGCAGGTGTGCTGCGCACCTGGGCGGGAGGCCAGGTGAGGACCTGGCCGCATTTTCCCCGGAAGGTGCGGAGTGCCTTCCAGCCCGTGAGTGACGTCATCAGGTAGCCTGTTTCTCAACCGTTCAGACTTTTAACCCACGGCGGGTGGGGCGGGGAGGGTGCGTCCCAGGAGGGGGTGCTGCCTGCCTCCAGAGCGGAGGAGGAGGTGTGCGGCGGGCGAGGTCTGCCCAGGCAGGTTCTGCGCGCAGGACGCAGCTCGTCCGCAGGCTCCCGCCGCGCTCCCGGTGCTGGGGCAGCGCCCTCCGCACGTGTGCGGTCTGGGCCCGCTGGCAAGTGAGACTCGCGGTGCGCTTCCTTCCACGGTCAGAGGTCGCCTAACCTAACGCACACCTGGATCAATTCTCCGGCCCGGAGCCGTTCGCCAGGATTCAAGCAAAAGTTTGGAGCTTGCAAGGTGCGAGGGAAACCGGGCGAGAACGGCAGGCGTTGCTACGTGCGAGGTCCGGGAGCCTGGTGGTCCTGCCCGGTGTCGGGTCGCACTTGGAGGAGCCTGGCCGTGCACAACCCTGCTTGCCTGCTGCCCTTTGCGGGCGCGCAAGAGAAGAAAACTTTCAGAGCCTTACACAGGACGGCAACGCTGGTGCTGGTTCCCGTGTTGGTGACCCTGGGGGCCAGGAAGCGGAATTCGGGGCTGGTAAGGACGCAGGTGGCTGTCTAGCCCCAGAGGCCGCAGCCCAGCGGTGCACCTGCTGCAGGCCCAGGCGGGCCCAGGCAGGCCCAGGGCGCTGGATGCCCCCTACCTCAGGGCGCAGGGGAACCCCCAGGGCTCCGCAGGTGTGGCCTCCAGCCCCGCAGCCCCCACAGGTCTGCCTGGAGCACAGGAAGCCAGGACTTGGGGGGCTGCCATGTGGGGCAGCTTCTCAGCTCCAAAGAGCGTGGGTTCTCCATTAGTGAAATGCATCTTTTTTGTGCTTTTCTTAAAGTTTGACATCCAAGTTCTCACATATGCCCATTGGAACATTTTCACTGCTTGAAACTGGGTATCAGTTTGACTAGTTTAATTTCAAACCGACGGCAACTGAGCCCAAAGCCAAAGACCCAACGCTGAAGGAAAAGAGAAGGAAACAGGAGGAAGGGCTGTGGAGACAGACGCAGAGACGTGCCCTTCTGTGGGGGTCAATGGAGAGCGTGAAATCGGCCATAATACCTGGTTTGCTAAAATGTAACAGAGGCCGCGGGGTGCAGGGAAGGTTTCCAGAAGGGCGTAGGCCTTTGAAATGCCGAGGCCTACCTGACCACTCTGCGTTGGAATGCCACAGGGAGTTGCCTTCCGGAAGCTTTTCTAGCCGGGACGGCCCCCTGTGAGCTAAGAGAGACAGGCATTGCCCCTTAGGCTCTGTTTAGCCTCACCCGTAGAATGTGCCCAAATTAGCATCTCCCATCTTCCCCGCAAACAGACCCTCCCAGTTCCAGTAAGACCCCCGTCACACGTCACGTGCTTGAGGAACAGTGATAAGGATTTGTGATTTCTTGAAGGATTTCTTTTATTTGTGAATAAAAACGGGAGCAAAGAAGAGCGAAGGGTCTTCGTCTCTGAGTGTTGACCCCCTTGCCCTTCTCCTCTCTTTGACGGCAAAGTTCGGAGTCATCTTTCATCCGGTGGTACAGGGATTGCTGGCCATTCCCGGCACCCTCCCTGCTTCCTTTAGCTGCTTTTCCGTGTTTGAGTTCTTTCTTTGCTAAATTTTAAGTTGCAAAGCTTGACTTGCCAGATGGATTTCGTGAAAACAGTTCCAGTTTTACTTTTTTTTCCCCTCCAGGTTTTCCTCAAGCGCAGGGGAACGGATAGATGTAGGGCTGATGTCTCCTTTCCAAACTAGGTGCTTGGGTTTCTGCGTCTTCAGCACCGGGTAGACGTGTAATCCAGAGGCTATTACAGAGCACAGGGTGCTGGCCGAGACTTGGTTTCCCGGAAACAGTTCCATCCCGTTAACTCCACCAGAGCGCTAGGCTGATGGCAGACTCTTGACGAGAATGCTCTTTTTGTTTTGCTGTGTGCAGTGGTAATATTCCGGGGAAGATTTTCTATCTCCGTGTTGTTGTAAATCACTACCTTATTCTAATCCACTTTAAATGTAAATATGTTAACCTTACTTAGTGAATTCTTTGATCTTTGTTATTAAGATAGCATGGCATCCCAGAGAAATGATGTATAGTTTCCTGTCATTTTGCCAGATTTCAAGGTAATTCCATATAAATGATAATGTGAAAGATAAGCAGTTAAATTTACTTATAAAAATATTTGGAGACAAGATATATGTTATACGCTTTTGGAAATACTGTTTTTTGGTTCTTTTTGTTTCAGATTGAGTGGTAAGATATGCTGCCTGGGATGGCTTTCATATTTATAACAAGACTCCCTGAAAATACTGCTCAGAAAGGTAGTCTTGAAAATGTCTGTGCACAGCCCCTTCCTGCACACGTGCTCAGAGAACCTCTGTAGGAAGGTATTTGTTGTAACGGGTAACGACTAAGCGTTGGAGAGAGCCCAGGCACTTGTCATTAGGGAAATGCCTGAGGACAATACAGCTCGGTGTATAGTGGAATTCTATTCCACAATTTTTCAAGTAATAAACAATATTTTACATGCAGCAAATGACAAAAATGACAAAATTAAGAAACGAAATGAGATGTGTAACGGTGTTAAGTATGCAGGTTAGAACCCACAAAGACACACGTGGCAGATTAGAAAGATAACGGTAACTGACGCAGAGAACGGGGTTGGGAGCTGAGGAAAAAGGAACAAAACAGAAAACCAAATTTCATAAAAAAAGGGCCTCCCATGGATGTTTGATGCTCAGTATTCATCAGGTGCACGATACTAAAGAATCGTTTTCTTGAAAGCGTGGGAGTTTGCAGACATGCCTTCCCAGACCTTTCGATCCGAGGCACAGCTGATGGAAAGGGGGAGCTGGCTCCCTGGCTTCCATCGGTGGGAGCCTCCTTGCCTTGACCACACGTTTGCCTTCTGAATAAGACTTTTTCGATGGAAGTTGTGCTGAGAGATCAAAAACCTGACTTAGACTAGTCCTGACTCCTTGATATACATTCAAGTTCCTTCGTAGCTAATCCGTAGTTTCAGGCTCTGTTCGCCTGTTTCCCCAACCACGCACACCACCCTCCAGCCGTTCTGAGCCACCCACACGCTGAGATCACGTCCTGCCCTGACGCATGGGCCGCAGGGGAGCTCTTGCTCTCAAGACACATCCTGTGCTCTCAGGAAAGGGTTCTGTCGGGACTATGGCCGTCCCTCGCCCGACGTATTTCTACCCTCCGCTCCCTGCCCTCATCCTCAAGAGAATTGCACTAAACATCATCGCTCTGACTTCTCAAATGGAATGAATTGCTCTTGTATCATTACGGTTTTTTACAACGGCATTGCTCAAACCATGACATGATATCTATTCAGGAACCCCTACTGTATCTGAGGGTCCTGTTTAAATTCTCTGTTTTCAGGTTGCTGATAATCTAACAATAAAATGTACTAGTTTTAAAGTGGGGGAAAAATCAATAAGGTAAAAAGTCAACCAAAATCATGAAATTAAAACTGGCCTGGAGTTAGAAAATAACATTTTTAACCAAAAATTCAAACATTTTTAACTATTAACGAAAAACAGTAACAAAAACATTTTTAATCAAAAGTACTAAGCAGCAGCTAATAATCTATAAATGCTACCAACAGATAGAAGAGAAGTATCCTGCAAAAAATAATCATACATTTTATTAGATGACTGAATTAATTCCATCTGTGACCTTTTTTTCAATAAAGGAAAATAGATTTAAAATCATAAATAGTATTTGTTGTATGAACTATGGGAAATTTTAAAATCGAGTAATGTTTACCCAAGTTTTATGCACTGTACTTGTTCACACATTACTTCAACAAACACTTATTCCCTCTCATGTTCCAGACGCTGTGCCTGGCGCCAGCGGACCCAAGTCCCCGCACCTGCTTCCCCCTCCTCCCAGACCTTGCAGACCTTGTCCTGGAAGAGAAAGATAAGTAAATAGGTACATTTATTTTCCTAGAAAGGTACAAACTGTAGTGAATGGTTTGAAGGGAACAAAAGGAGAGGAGGATGGGGTATTAACCGTCAGCGGCCACATGGAGTGTGTTCCGCCACTGTTCCCGCCTCGGCGAGATGACTCGGGCAAATAACTGAATCGGGTGCTGGAAGATTCCAGTGACTCGGAGCATCAATCCTCGTGAATAAACGAAGTGCGGCAGATGAAGGAAGAGGATGAAAACGTATATTTTCTGAAACACTTGGCACTTACTTGCAGTTAAAAGAGGAAACTCAGCATTTTCCTTGTGTTTTGTCTATTTCTGACTAAAGTGAGAAGAAAGGTAGGGGGAACCCCAGTATTGGGATGTGCTCTCCATCCGACGGCTGCTTCCGTGCCCACCGTCTGCTCAGACCATAAGGACCGGAGTGGCCAAGCACCGTAACCCCATCTCACAGATGGAAAAGTCAAGAGTCAGAAAGATGAGGCTTATTACCTGAGTCCAAGACGGGATTTCCCTGGGGACTGCTCACCTGTGTATCAATCTCATCCATCCCCCCAGCATGGCCACTGGCGGAGGTGTTACCGACTTTCCTGCCACGGACTGTGCATTTGTGAACCGCGCGGAGAGGGTCCCTCAGTCCCTGGAGGAGCTTTTCCTTTCGGTGGGAAGGTGTGAGAAGCACAGAAGAGCAGCAGATAGAGACTTCCCCCAACATATTCTAGTTCATTTGAAAACTGTAATAAAGGCCAGAACAAAGTTCCAGCTGACAAAAGTACGTCTTTTTTTCCTCTGTAATTCATCATGAACTGGGTACGTTCACCGGGCTTTAAGCCAAGTTGGAATGTTTTAAGTTTCAGTGAGGAGAATGCAGACCGTAAGGCCCAAGAACAGACGTTAGCTTTGATTATTGATTATTCTGTGCATGTACGGACACTCAGCAGCTCCGTCAACTTTGAGTCCACCACCCCCTGATCATTGTTTCCTCACAGGAGAAACATCTGGATTTCCACTTGGGCTCCACTCCCCCATTCAGGAAGCACAGTGTCTGCTGGGAGCTCTTTCAGTGTGGAAAGAGCTCAAAGACAGTGGTCCCCCGACGACATCAGGGCCTGGCGGGCTGCTGGACTCTGGATCATCCATCCCTCTGTGTCTGCTGGAGACCTTCTCCCAGGGAAGCAGCACAAGATACGAGAGTTCAAAATAAAGTTCCGTGTGTGCGTGCTTGGGGGGGAGGGTCACACTGTGCCCCATTTTTACCTATGTGTAAACACAACTGTACCTCCCCAGTCACCCCATCGTGCCCACTGACACCCCTTGAGACAGTCCCCCGTCGGATCATGCGTCGGTGTCCTCCTCCCTCTGTTCAGAACAGTGGCGGTCACCCCGACAGCCGCTGGGGCTTTGACTTTCTAATCCTGAGAGTCCTGCTGGCTGCACGCGTCTCTGGGCTGCTCTGGGGCTGCTGTGGACAGGAGGCTTGCAGGAGCCCGGTGCGGCAGCAGGGACAGGGTGCGGAACGCAGGGTCACGATCTGTTCGACAGGCGCCGTGGGCTGTATAAATCAATGAGCGTAAATCAAGTAAATTAAATGAATTCTGAATGGTGGAAAGACACCAAATGTGGACTCAGGCTTGGAATAACTTCAGGGTTAGCTGTCCTGATTTATAATAGATATTCTCTGTACCCAGAAGTAAAGTATTTGTTACTTTTTTTTTTTTTTAAAGATTTTATTTATTTATTCGACAGAGATAGAGACAGCCAGCGAGAGAGGGAACACAAGCAGGGGGAGTGGGAGAGGAAGAAGCAGGCTCATAGCAGAAGGGCCTGATGTGGGGCTCGATCCCAGATCGCCGGGATCACGCCCTGAGCCGAAGGCAGACGCCTAACCACTGTGCCACCCAGGCGCCCCTAGTATTTGTTACTTTTAACCTAGTTTTCCAAGTTTTTGTTGTAGTAAAATACACACAATGTAAAATCTACCTCTTTACCATTTTTAGGGGTACAGGTCAGTGGGGTTAAGCACATTCACAGTGCTGCACAGCCATCACCGCCAGCCGTCTCCACAACTTTCTCGTCTTGCGAAACAGAAACTCTGTCCCCATTGAACAACGCCCCCGTCTCCTCCCCCAGCCCCTGGCACCCACCACCCGCTTTCTGTCTCTATGGTTTTGACTGCTCTGGGTACCTCACGTGAGTGGAATCAGACAACATTTGCCCTTTTGTGATGGGCTCATCTCACTTAGCACGATGTTTTCAAAGTTCATCCATGTTGTAGCATGTGTAAAAATTTCCTTCTTAGGGAAATGATATCCCATTGTATGAATAGACCACATTTCATTTATCCATTCATCTGTTGATGGACACGGGTTGCTTCCCCCTTTTAGCCCTTGTGAGTATTGTGCTATGAACATGGGGGTACAGATATCTTTTTGAGACCTTGCTTTCAATTCTTTTCGGTATATATGTGGAAGTGGGACTATTGACCACGTGGTAATTCAGTGTCTCATCTCTTGAATTCCTCCACGCTGGTTTCCGCAGCAGCTGCACCAGTTTACATTCCCAGCCGATGCACAGCGGTCCCGATTTCCCCACATCCTGGCCAACACTCGGAACTATCAACTTACATAAAGAAAACGATAATAAGGGGATTCTAACACACCTGTATGCCAAATCAGGTAAGTTAGGTGGAACTGCACGATTTCCTAGAAATATACAGACTCAGAAAGAGATGGAAATCTGAGTAGACTTATCACAATTAAAAAGATTGAATTAATAGTTAAAAACCTCCCCACAAAGTAAAACACGTGTTCACATGGCTTCACTGGTTAATTCTACCAGATGTTTAAAGAAATTATTACCAATACTTCATAAAACTTTCCAAAAAAAAAAAAAAAAAAGAACACTTCCCCCTGTACTCCGTGAGACATCTTTAATACCAGGGTGGGGTAAAGGTATCATAAAAAATGAAAGGAACAGACCAACACTGCTACAAATGCACAAATCCTCAGCAAAATACCAGCAAACAAAACACAGAAACATATAAATAAATTATCCATCATTACAGGTAGTATTTATGTCGGGAATGTGAGCTTGATTTGACCTCAGAAAATCAAGCGAAGTAACACCACGTTAAGAGTGTAAGGGACCATCTCAATAGGTCCAGAAAAATAATTTGACAAAATCTTATATCCCTTCATGATTAAAAAACTAAGAAAAAAATCAAGACTCTGAGAACTTGGAATAGAAGAGAGCTTTGTCAGCTGGATAAAGGACACCTGAATGTCTGCGCAAAGCCCAGGAATAAGATAACGCCATTCTTCATGGTGGCAGGCTGACTGCTTCCCCCCGCGGTCAGAGCGATGATGCCGTGACATCTGCTCCTCTACTCAGCCAGTCACCACACGGTCCAACAAGGACAATTTTCTAGAGAAAGAAAGAAAGGCATCAGGGTTTGCAGGGAAGAAGTAACGCTTTCTCTGTTTGCAGATGATATGATCTTTATACAGATAATCCGAAGAAATCTGCTAAAAGTGATTAGACCTAGTAAATGAGCTCAGTAAGGTAACAGGATACAAAATCAATAGAAAGACCAGTGTTTTCATACTACCAGTGAACAATTTAAAAATAAATTTAAAATTTTCCATTTTTAATAGCATTAAAAATAATAAAATACATAGGGATAGATTTAAAAAGAAGTGTAAGTTTTTCCAGGGCACCTGGGTGGCTCAGTTGTTAAGCATCTGCCTTTGGGTCCTGGGATCGAGCCCCGTCTGGAGCTCCCTGCTGTGCTGGGAGCCTGCTTCTCCCTCTGCCACTCCCCCTGCTTGTGTTCCCTCTCTCGCTGTGTCTCTCTCTGTCAAGTAAATAAAATCTTTAAAAAATAAAAATAAAAAATTGATAAAAAGAAGTACAAGTTTTTTACACCGGTATCTACATAACATTGTGGAAATAATCTAAGGAAGGTCTAAATAAATTAGAAGATATCCCACATTAATGGATTGGAAGTCTGACTATTGTTACAACGGCAATATTCCTAAAATCGATCTATAGATTCAAAGCGATCCCTATCCATCCTTATCAAAAGCCCAGCTGGCTGACACTGCTAGAAGAAAACACACCAATAAGTCTTCGTGACTTTGGGTGAGGTCGTGGTCTCTTAGCTACAACACCAAAAGCACAAGTGACAGAAGAAAAAGGTAAATTGGACTTTATTAAAACTAAAACTGTGCTGCCCATGACGCCAATCTGGAAAGTTAAAAGACAATCCACGGATTAGAAAACACTTGCAGAATCACGTACTGGGTGAGAGCCTGCCTGTAGGATATGCCAGTGTGTGTGCTCACACGGAGAGGGGTGACGTTCGCGCCTGGGGGTGGGACGTCAGAGGTTACGCCCGTGATCACTGCACCCAACGTGAGGCATGTAAAACTTTATCATGCCTCTGTATGCAGAAAGCAGAGAATTTCTACCGAGAGAGCAGTAGTGTGTGTGTATCTTAGGGAACTCGGTCAAGAGTGAGGCTAGGCAGGAAGTACGGATAAATGCATCCCGTGTCCACACCCTGTATCTTGAAAGTAGTCCCTGGCATCGAAGTATTGCTGGGCAAAAAGGCGACATTATGAAAATAATTAGCATCATGAGGGCACAGTGGAGCTAGATTTGGAACTATCCGTAGAAATTTGTAGAAATTCAGATACCCCACCCCATTACAGTGCTCCTCGTTGGCCTCAGCATTATCTCATGCTTGGTTCAATAAGGAAATGGGGAATAATTGTGGCTACATCTTTACGTAGGAAACTTTGACTATTTGTATCTAAAAATAAGATCTGTGTAGCTTACCCACCTGTCTGTTACTTCTCTCTCTATCTGGAGAGATAGGAAGGGATCGTCCTCCAACTTAGGAATCTCAGCGGTGGCAATGGGAGCTCTATTCCACAGGGTAACCCAAAATCAGCACAGGTCACCTACCGCGCAATTACAGATTATATCAATTTTCCCACTTACGTGTCATTTCTCATTAATTTCATTGTTAATCAGAAAGAATGAGAGCACAGAGGGCTTATTCGAAATGACTGGAAGAGGAGAGCCTTAGCAGTAGGGTTACTCGTGTTCCGTTGTTCTTATAGCCGTCGGCTCTGCAGCGAGGTAATTAAGAGGTAGAGGCGCCTTCAAGCTGAATACAGATACCACATAAAAAGTTAATAACTTTCCTACATACGCAATGTTTGGAGAAGAAAGTGCCTGATCATGGGTGAATTAAATGCATATTAAAATACTAAGCAGGGGCGCCTGGGTGGCACAGCGGTTAAGCGTCTGCCTTCGGCTCAGGGCGTGATCCCGGCGTTCTGGGATCGAGCCCCACATCAGGCTCCTCTGCTATGAGCCTGCTTCTTCCTCTCCCACTCCCCGTGCTTGTGTTCCCTCTCTCGCTGTCTGTCTCTCTCTCTGTCGAATAAATAAATAAAATCTTTAAAAAAAAATAATAAATAAATAAATAAATAAATAAATAAATAAATAAATAAAATACTAAGCAGTGTCAGGCACATTCAGTATCTACAGTGATTTTGGAAGGGACTTTAGGGGAGAGATAGATTCTTGGGAGAATATTATAGTGAACTAACTTTATATTCTGAGCTCTTACCCGACGGCTCAGTCATTGAAAAACGTATTAAGGAGGGCACATATTGCATGGTGCACTGGGTGTTATGCGCAAGTAATGAATCATGGAACTTTACATCAAAAACTGGGGATGTACTGTATGGTGACTAACTTAATAAAAAAAAAAGAAAAATGTTCTTATTAGTCATAAAATGAAAACAGTGTGCACCAGGAAACCACAGAGCACCTCCAGAATTAAGGATGGCCAAAAAGGATGGTCCAAAGAACTGTGGAAATTCGTCGGTGGACCATCTGAGCCCGTGTATAGTTTCTCTTTGTGAACATTCTCCCCATGTGAGTGGTACCGTATGTCATCTCCTGAACCCAGGACAAGCACGATTCAACGCAAGAACGTAGGCAAAGGGCGCTTGGCTCTCGGACGGCATTGAACTCATCCATCATTCCTTTCCTTCTACCACTGGGCGGACGGTTACCGAGCACTGAGGCTTTTGCTCAAGCCCCCGGAGGCCTGTGTCAGAACCCTGAGCTCTGCAATCATTCTGCCACTGCATTTTTTGATGAGAAGCTAATGTTCTCGGGACACAATGAAACCTTTAATGTATAGGAGCTAAAGTTGGGGGAAAGACTCAGGTTCCCGTGTTGGTGTGAGATGCTGGTCCTGTGCTAGTTAGTGTTAGCGTTGCTTCTGAGGTGGCTGTCTTAGTGGTTGTCATTTGCTGTCATTTTTAAGCCCCTGCTATTCTGGGCTGTCTCCCCAAATACAGTATTTATTCTACATGACACTCTTCTTTTGTTCCAGGAAAAACATTACTTTATCCTAATATCATTTATATAGCCAAAATATAAGATGACATACGCCCCTCGAAACCCAAGAACAAACACAAAATGTGAAGCAGGTCACACGGAAGATGCGTCTGCCCCCACCCCCACCCCAACCCCTCCAGCGGAAGGTATGAATGGCCAGGTGCACATAATTCTAAATATTCCTCACCATGGATATAAGTAATCTACATATTTCCCCCACCAAGAAAGTGGGTTCATATTATACAGATTTCTCTCCAAAAATGTCTAAGAAGAGCCTATGATGGGCGTCTGTCTGTTCATTAAATGAACATTGAAGGCTTTTATGCATTCACCTGTTCACCCTAATAAACTTTCACTAATGTCAACCAGGCTGCGATGTGTCTTGATATATACGTATGTATCAGGTGCCTTTATGTCTGTGGGACAGAATCCTGAAAGAGAAGCCTACTTAACGGTGGACAGGTCTTTCCTAGTCACTACCCACCTCCACCTCCCCGCCCCGAGTGAGCGAAGAGTGCGTATCTGAAACTCGGGTTTCTCTAACGCCTACCAGTGAAGCCACGTGTTCATAATTGTATCAATCACGCACATGTAAGTTTTTTGTCCTCCGTTTCTCCCATTAGCTCGTTCTAGCCGTGTGACTATCTAAGCGTTTGACATCCGAGAAGTGTCCATGCGGGAAATGCTGCAGCGGCTCCCGGAACTGTATTTTGGGATTTGATGTTGTTCACAGATGTTTGTCCATAGACTTTCCTTCACCGCACTTAAACACCTTCATTATTCTGCCAATGTGATTGTGTTTTATGGAGATAGAAATTTCAGGATTTTTTTTTAAATTATGGTTTTCCTCACTTTAATGTTGAACAAAGTGTTTTTTTTTTTTTTTTTACTAAGGATATTCTAACTTCATAACATGAGCTGAGGAACTCGTCCAGTTTTACTGCGGCCTGAGATACTTTCCGGGACGTGGGGATTAGGTTATGGCTTCGGGGCCCAGCTCTGTGGTCGGCAGGGCCGCCAGCCTGGGTTCTGATCCCGTGTGCAATCCCACCTTGCCAGTCTGCCCCTCGCCCCACAAATTGCACAGAGGTGAATTATGTCGGTATTTGAGATGGTAATTCCTGAGTACGAGGTGAGGCAGGAGTAAGGGAATAATAACTGCTTCTGTCTTCGGTTTCCCTTTCAGCCTCCATCCCCGGTGTTTCTTCAGACACCGTAGCCACTCCCTCCCCAGCTCCTCTTTCCTCCTACTTTCCAACTAAAACAACAGCGTTGATTTTATACCTGGTCCTGCTCAAATGTAATATTTTCTATTTATTTTTTATAATAATTTTTTATTATATTATGTTAGTCACCATACAGTACATCCCTAGTTTTTGATGTCAAGTTCAATGATTCATTACTTGCGTATAACACCCAGTGCACGGAAACAAATAATCAAATCAAATGGAATATTTTCTACTTGTTTCTTAGTATGAGACCTTTCCAGAGCCAGCTTCTAAGGCACTGGTAGAAGCAAGCTCTGCACTCAGATTTACTGTGGTCCCACACACACGTGTGCACACTCACCCCACACAGCACGCAGTGCTCTGCAGAATCTTATCGAGGGAATTTTTATCAAAAGTCTGCAACACATCCACAGTGAATGAAGTGGCACCGCGTGGCGCAAGGACCGTTTGTCATCCCAGACACTTCGGATGACAAGTACCCAGGTTTCGGACCAGATGGTCTTCTCTGTAAACACACGGGAAACACGCTTCCCGCTGTGGTAGCAATCACACCTGGTGATTGACAAGTGATTTTGCATGTCATTGTCCACCTCCTGAAGTCTGACTGGGGGACTTGTCACCAGGTAATGACCGGTCCCTGAGGACGCTTTGCAGGAGGCGTTTGTCCCGGGGAGTTTCTGGATAGCAGCTTCAAAGCTTCCTAAACCTGATTTCTTCAATGTAGAGAGAAGCTTCACCTCTCAAAGATGCCAAGCTTACAAGAAACGGACACATTTAACTAACAAGCCTTCTCAGGAAGGACACTGGATGCTGACAGGTGCACTGGTCCCTGAGTGATAATTTAAAGATCAAAAACGGACCTTTCCTTCCCCAAACATGCTCACCTGGCCTTTCCTGTCTTAGTCAACAGCATGTCATCCATCCAGTGCATGGATGATAGAAGCTCCCTGTCTTGTTCTGACTCTTGCTCTTCTCTTAACCTCATATTCAATCCATCACTGTATCCTCTTGACTCAGATCTGAGTATATTTTACCAACGGGGATTGGTAAACCCTGTTTGTGAAGGACAGACGTTGAAGAGCTTGGCTTTGCTGGATGTGCGACTTCTGGAAGGTGCCTCCCGTCCGCAGCAGCAGCAGAGCAGCCCCAGAAAACATGCAGATTGAGGCATATGGCTGTGTGCCAATAAAACTTTATTTACAAACGTGGGGAAAGGGCCACATTTGATGGTAGGCTGTGGTTTCATGGTTTTGTCTTCATATTGCGGACCTGTGATGTGTTCTCTTTGACTTTCCATTGCCTGGAGCTATCGGTTCTTCAAATTTAGTTACAATGTGTCTGTGAATCCGGTTTTCTGTAGCCTCATGAATCCTACCTTTTCAGGTTCTCCATTTCTTCTTGGGTCAATTTTGGTAATTTGTATTGTGCTATAAAATTCATTAATTTTTTTGAAATGCACTACAATAGAGTTATATGTGATATTCCATTTTCATTATTTAATCGTACCTTTGCAGATTCTTGCTCAAATGATCTCTCAATTCAAAATCATTTTGTCACTAAAATTATTCTCAGAATTTTGGGAGAGAATGATGTGGTTCTTCAACCTGTGATTTCATAACATGGTCCTTTACTGCTCATGCAGTCTTTCAGCAAGAAACCCAGAGATGCCCTTGCCCGCTCTCCTCCTGGCCATCTCTGGCCTCCCAGTCTGGACACTGCACTGAACTCAGGGCATTTCATCCAATAAAGAATTTTTTAATTGTCTCCCTTTCCATTTCAAAGTATGTAATGCTCAGAGAAGAAAAAATGTTAATCTGTCACATTCAGAACAGATGATGGGAAAGTGGGGTTTGAAATGAGGGAGGTTACCGTTACTATGGCGACTCTGAACTTCACTGAAAGCCAGGTTGCCTGAAGGGATGGGTCATCTTGAAGGAGTCATGACAGAGTGATGGAAGATCTTTTGTTGCTATGAACTTTAAGGTGCTTTTTAGATACTAACTTACAGGCTTATCCCGATATAGGTTCACCAAAAATGGGGACGGTGACAGAACACTCTAGATCATGAGTGTGCTGTGTCCCAGGCCCCCCGAATGCACACAATGGCCGTGCATATTTAGGCCCAGACACAACACTCCATGCCGTACGTGGCACATACTAAGTGTTCAAAGTGTGTTTGCATTCAGAGTAAGTTGTGTGACACCTGACACTAATTTTGAAGCTATAATTTTAAGATAGGAATGTTTATTCATATTCTATTTTATCATGTTATGTTATGATTTTTCAAAGTTAGTTTATAGGCAATTGCGTCCTGTGTCCCGAGCAAGAGTTCTCGTGACGAGTCTGCCTCCTGGGGCTGCACACATCTCACGGCTGTGGTGGGTGTGCTTATTCTTCTCAGATGGAACACAGGACCCAGACCTGCAAGTTTCCATCATTTGGGGCAAATTCTTGCCTTTGCCCCACCTTAGATATGCCTTCCATCTCGGGGAAAGGAGGCGAGTCTGCAGCCTACGATCACACTCGCGTTGGGTTAGTGGTCAGCGCGTCAGATCTCTGGAGGGTGGCGGGAGGCATCTCAAGGGGGGGGCTCTTTCCCGGGGGGCACATTTGCATTGGCCGTGGGTTTGTCCCTAACTGGTCTGTCCGACCGGCCCCTCACCCCCCTGCAGCCCCACTGAGAGGAAATCACCCAGCCCCCCACTAATGGGCATGTCCCTCAGATTTCTACCAGCAGGCAACCAACCTGGTTTTCTTTTTCTTTAATGACACTCATTCTCTTCATTCTTCTATATTTTTCTCACTAGTTCTCGTTATTTAAATTGTTATCAATTGTGATCTTTTATTAACACAATTCCATCTAAGTAAGGAAAGGGAGCCATCACATAGGCAATCAAGAGACTGTCAAACCAGGGAACTGGAGTTTAGATGGCGTTCTTCTGAATATTTAAAAATGTGTTTTCAAGACTTGGGTCATCCCTACTCGCCCCCCCTCCACGACAGCTGAAAGATGATATTTCAGTGAGCTGTGCCTTTTGCTTGTTTAGTTATCAAGAAATCGAACACAAGGGCTAGCGTCTGTTCGCCTCCCTCAAGCAGGCAGAACCTTTCGGCAGCCACTGGCACCGGCAGGGGCATCCGGGCAGGTGTCCCAGCACCGCTGTGCCTCCCGTGGCATCGCCTGCCTCGCCCGCCAGCCATAGGAGCAGGCGTCCCCTGAGGGACGCGCAGAGGAAGGCCCAACAGGGTGCGCATGCCGGGAGCCGGTGCTTTGTGGCTGAAGCTGTACTGAGTGAGCTAAATGGAAACTATTTCTCTAACACATTTTTAGTTTGAAAATAAAGATGTTCACACTGCAAATGATTCTTGATGAATCCATATGAACTGCCTTAAACCATGTCAGCAGCATCTAATTTCTAACTCACAACTTTGTCTTTGGTCCTGGCTGCATGCCAGGGGCTACAGTGGGTATTTGTGCAAGAAAACCCATGCGTCTGGAACTATGTAGTTCTCGTGGGTTTACCCACAAATCCAGTGAAGGCATACAGCTGGGAAGGGACGACATTTTTGGAGACACTGGGGGTTCTGAGTGTCTCTGGCACGTGGAGGCCTGTACATCACGGGGACAAGTGCAGGTTGGGCTGCGTGGTTCCCGGGGGCTCCCGACAGTCCTGCCTCTGAGAGCTTCCCTCTGGTGCGGTCCACAGCCTGTGCGAAGTGTGGATCTAGTGACTTTACTTCCAATGAGCAGGATATGGGAAAAAACAGATGGTGTCACATCTGGGATCAAATTATGAAAAGATGTGATTTCTGTCTGCGACACCCTCCCACCCCGTGCTTTGCTTCTTTTGATAAGTCAAGATGCCATGTCGAGAGGCCACGTGGCGAGGAACTGGGCACGGGCTCTGGCCGATGGCAGCAAGGTACAGAGAGCTCTGAGGACGCTGAGTGAGCCTGGGAGCAAACTGCCCAGTGGACCTTGAGGTGAGCGTAGTCCTGGCCATCCCTGGACCGGACCATGACCCTGGCTGGAGGACGCGGCTGGAGCACCAGGACCCAGGCTCCCAGAGATCAGTAACTAGTATCAGGGAGCAGTAGGTAACGAACACGTCATCAGAGTCCAGTCCTGTACATGTTAACCGCCTCAATACTGTTTAGAAAGACTTCAGCTGACTACACATTTTTATAAGCTAGGGGTATTTCGTGGGCCCTTCTGCTGTGGGGGCCCATCCTGACACCATCCTCCCACTCCTGCCTCCACCACTCTTCTGGGCTAGAAATTCTGAATCACTTCTCATTCCTCTGTTGCTTTCTCTCCTTGTGCTTGAGAAATCTCTCCTTCCTTCCCTCCATCGTGTAAATCTGGCCACACTGCTCCCTACCTAAATGGCGATCCGTCCCCAGTCGACTGTCCCCTAGAATGTATTCTGAATATTCTGCAGAGGCCCCTGGTTATGCTGAGTTTGCATTTCCTTCTGTGCTGAGCACCGTGCGTGACTCCGAGATCATCATCCCCCCGTTCTGATGACGCAGCTTCCCTGAAGCCGCCCTGCCCCATCTCTCTGGGAGTTTTATTAATAAACCTAGTTCATCTTTTTACGCGCCAGACAACAAGATTTGGGTTCTGTCATTTAAGCCCCAAAGCACTGCTTACGCTTCAGGCAGAGGGAACAGCCCCACGCACTCCTCCTTCTGAAGCTTGCTTCCCAAATCACCGCTCCTGTCAGCCAGTCTGCTCCCCAGGGTCGGGCAGACCGCACGATTTCCTTGTAGCTTATCCACAGACTATCCCCCGTGTGCTGGGCCACTGCTAAGTCGTGCACTCAGCGTGCGGCTGCTGGCACCGTGTGTCCTGACTTGAGGACACGCGGAAATGCGGGCTGTGGACCCAGGACGCGTGTGCAACAGTGAGCCCAGAAAGGAGACACAAGCTATGTAGGGAGAGTGTCTCTCTCATTGTGTCTGTGCAGCGCGTGCAGAAAGTGTGCGGCAGACTCCACAAAGTGCTCAGGGACCAGGCATGGAAAACATCTTTTTATATTTAGGGTTGAAACGTCTCAGTGATCCATGTCATAAGCCATCCCCCACCCGAGTTTCTTCACACCAATTATTACTGACTCCTTTAAGTTAAGTTTCATTGCTTCACATGTTAGAATTTTGAATTAAATCTGTTCGCTATTCATCTCAGTTATTTTGTTTCACCGGTGTCTGGGTTTCTAACACTGTAGCATTTCTGCTTTTACATTTTCCTTTTGCATAATTTTATGAGAATACAATATATTCTTGTTACTGTTCCATGATATACTTACTTTCCTCTCTTGGCTCTTCTCAGAACTTGGAGTGAAACAATCCAGCCATGAAATGATAAGACCCTAGACTACTGTGCACTTAGGGTGGATTAAGGGCACGGGGTGCGGATAGGACAGAAGCCTGAGACGGGTCTCAGTGATGAGCGACAAGGCTCCATCCTGGCTCCAGTGTGGGGCATGAAGAAGAGGGAAGAGATGCAGAGACTGGAACACAGAGATGTTGGGGGAAAATCGTAACAGAAAAGGGACGATAAACCGAATTTTTACACACTGCATACCATGGACCAGGCACTAAAAGTATGCCCCTCCCACCAGCACATCCCCTCGTGCTCTCAAAACCAATAGCTAAACACCCCAGCCTGCAGCTGTTTCCTCTTTCAGGACAGAGCTGCATGGGGATGGAGAGAGCAGCCGTCTGTGGGGGTTGTGTCCACGTGTTTGTGTGTTTGTATGTGTCTGTGTGTGTGTGTGTGTGTGTGTGTGTGTGTGTGTGTGCTGTCCGCACACATGTACATTTACTCCAGGAGGGTTTCTGCCGGATTAGCTGAAGGGAGGGATGGTCAGAGAGCACTCCCGGGGTGGGGAGAGGAAGGAAGGGCTGGAAGGGGTCCCTGCTCTGTAACGGAGGAGACGTGTCCTGTGTCAATGCTCATTAACACGACGTCTACTTATAACCCCTTGCAGGACGCACGTGGATTTCAGACGAGTGGATGGGCAGGCGGAGCGGCCGCATCCCGCCTGCTTGTCCGTTGCACCGAGGCTTATGGGCACGGCCCTCGCTGGGGTCTGTGCTCGGGGCTCAGGTACACACGCAGTGTCCTTGTCGCTGCTCGCTGCCCTGCGGGGACACCCCTCCCCACACACACCTTCGCCGAGGTGCAGCGACACTGAGGGCGTGGGTGACCCGGGGGCAAACCCGCGGTAAAATCCCTAAAAGGAGATCCTGACTCATTCTAGTACTTTCATGACACGACTGTGGGATTCTTCTCCAGAGGCTTTACCACAATGCAGATTGAGCAGATAGATAAAAATAAGATCATATTGTCCAATCATTTGATTAATTTTTGTCAAGTTCTTTCTCATCATCTACGATTTGAGACATTTTCAGGCCCCAACATCTTCACTCTCCAAAGTGCACACGTGTGCACGGCAGCTCTGTCCACACAGATCCCACCACACCTTCTTGCGCTGACTTCTCTCCCACGTCAAGGGATTCTTGCCTGGGCATCTGTCCTGTTTTTTGTTTTTTCCCTTTTAACAAAGTTTTAGAATTGTTTTCAACACCTGGAACTTGGAATATGCGATTTTAATTTGCAAATGGAGAATTAGGTATTTCTTCACCTATCCCGCAAGATCACGTTGATTCAACTCTTCAAAAAGGTTTTATTTACCGATTCCTTAGCTGTATTTTTAAGCATATGTTTTAAATAGTATATTCAAAAAGGATATTTATAGATATTTATTAAGGAACTTAATTTGGTAAGCCACCCCGCTTCCTGAATGAAAACTAGGTTTGGAAATGTGTCCTGGAAAACATTCATCTTTCATTCAGTTTTCAGTGTGGATTTTACCCGGCTGTTTCACGCACAGGTGTCAGGTGCAGGGAGGTGCGATGCGGGTGAAAACAGCCGGATTTGTGTTGCTGCGTTTTTGCTGGCGCTCTACTTTGATCATGCTTCTCGCATTTTCCCCACAAAGGAGAGAAAACCTCTATGACCCCCACAGTGCCCAGTGCGTCTTGCCACGTCCCTGAACACAGCAGCTCAGGCACCTGCTGACATAGACTGATGGGCAAGACCCTCACCTCTGGGGACCGGGCAGCACGTCGTGCAGAGTCGTGAAGGGTTTGGACGAGCAGGGCCGTCCACACAAGATCCTGGGTCCTCAGAACTTTCATGACGAAATCCACAGAAAGTTAAAAAGCAACAGTAAACCAGTTCATCTACTACGGAACCCCCAGTCACCGTACAATATGACATTGTCCCTCCCTGATGCAGCCAAACATTGGGGACAGGAATGAGGGGCGCCTCTGCTGCTGGGGGGTGGGCCTTCCCTGAGGGATCTCATGTCACACCAGAGTCTCCCGTGACAAAGCCACGGCCATTCAGTGATGCGGGCTGTGTGTTCCAAGGCTCTGGGACAATCGAACATTTCAGTTGACTCCTAACACTGTTTTGTGCCCACAGTAGGCAGAGTCCTTTGGAGAACGGTGTCCGAATCCTCCTGGCCCAGGTGAGGACAGTCCCTGGCAGACCCGGGCAGACCCCGACTCCACCACACGCCCACTCTGCCCCTTTGGCCACAGCCAATCTGTGCCTGCTTCCTCCGTGTCCCACCTGCTTTCTCACCTCACCCACTGCACGCCCCACTCAGCCGGGGGCTTAGACAAACACATCTGCAAGCACGTGGTGAATTGTGGAGCTCCGGAGAAAGGGGACTTGGATTGCACAGATTTTCCCCAAGACAAATAGCCTTGAAAGAGGAAAAAACATATCAATGAACAAAACTAAACTGCAGCAAATCATAAAGTTGCTGGAAATGAACATAGAAAACAAGTAGTTTAAAAGAAGATGGGTAGTAAGGAGGGCACGTATTGCATGGTGCACTGGGTGTTATACACAACTAATGAATCATCGAGCCTTACATCGGAAACCGGGGATGTACTGTATGGTGACTAACACAATATAATAAAAAATCATTAAAATGAAAAAAAAAAAAGAAGTTGGTCTCACTACATTGGCTACAATCTCCAAAATTGTGCCAGCGACCTCTGTGGGGACCTCACCTGGCAGTGAAGCACCCTGGAAGCCAGGTACGCCCGACACGGGACTGCAGGGTAATGTCCTGCCACGTCCCACTGTCTATGTAGATAGCGCTGCAGCGGTAATTTGATGGAACTTTGTTAAAGTTGATACGGGGTTGGTAGTAGAACTGGAATTGTTCCATGGCTCATTTTCCCAGTCAGCAGATGATAAACACGTCATAAAATAAAGCAAAGCTCCCACGTGGCGTGCAGGGGCGTCGTGGGTGTCAGAAAGAGGTTCTCATACGTAAAAACCTAAAACACCTGTGCACTTCATACTTAGATTTATAGCAATGCATTCACTTCTTCCAAAACGACACTCCAGAAAACCCCTGCATTCTCTTTCCCCACCAAATATCATGAATTGATACGTAGTTTGAGCATTCTGGTTCATGGCAGCCTCTGGCTGGCAATCCAGTTATTAACAGTTTTCCCATAATGAATAACAGATTGAATGATGGAAAAGTGAAGTCTGTTAGTTGCACACTGGAACATGATCGACAGCAAGAAAAAGGAATACAAGCAGGAAGCGCTCTCCCTGTTACCCCCAACGTAACGTTACCGCTATTTCTGGCTCTTCTTATCACGATAGGTAACATCTCAAATGTTTCTCCGGGAAACAGACTTTTCCAGGGCAGGAGGGCTGTGTTCCTTCAGGGCACAAACACCAACAGTATCAGCCTGTATGTCCACCTTCCCTCTTTAAATTCAAAGGTGGCCCTTGGTGATGAGCACTTCGCCATAATTTCATGCTTACCCCTTTTAATAGAACACAGAATTTTCAAAACCACTTCCTTACGTATTTTACCTTTTCATTACAAATATTTCTTTCATCACATTGGATTTTGGGGAAAGCTTAGAGATACACATTTATTGGGGGATTTTTCAAAGTAATTCTGTTCTATGATCCTCTGAATTTCACCATTTGTTTTAGGGCCTGGGAGGGATTCCTCCAGGGAGATGGGCGCCTAGAATCCCAGCCAGTTTCCGGGTCTCTGCAGCCTAAAACCAGACTCCTGGGTCACAGGGTCCTTCCGCTTGGCCCAGAGCCTCACGTGTCACCTGTGACTGGGGATAACATTTGCCTCTGGGTCACTGGGAGCAGCACCAGCCCCACGGGCCTCACCAGGCCCAGAGCTGGAAGGGGCTGCAGTGAGAGCACGGCCCAGGGGCCTGTCCTACGCGGAGAAACATGGGCGTCCTGCCAGCAGGCTCCTGTGGGCCTGCTGGATGCAGCGTGGGCAGGATTCCTCCATGGCTTCCTGCTCCTTCTGCTGGGTTTGGGGAGAGCCCAGGGGTCCTGGGAGGATAGCTCCATATTAATTGTCACTGACTTCTAACCAACATCTAGTGTTTTCTCCCAGCACAAATGCCGGCCACCAGCCACAGCACTCTGAAGTGTGCAGTGACCCGTCCCTCAGGATCACAGGTGTGTTTGGCAATACCTTGGCTTTCCCCCAAACTAATTACATTGTGATTGGACCTGTTCCTCCTAATCTCCCTAACTTTTAATTGTTCCCCAAGTGTGCCCCCCAAGTGTGCACCTCCCAGCACTCCCAGCACTGAGGCCTGAAGGACACAACCAAATACACCGAATGTAATGCTGTCCATGCTCATCTTTGACATTTTTGATTAGCAGATGTTATTCTTATAAAACAACTGTTCTTCGTAAAGTTTGCTGTAAAATTTATTTTAATCAAGTAGGTGTAAGTTTTAACCTTGTTTTAATTTTTACTCTGATTTTAATTTTACTCTGACAGCTTGCTGAGGGTCTAATCTGTTTTCTAAGCTCCAGTGTCTTGTAATGAATTTGAACAAACCAAAAAACAAAAACAAAAACAAAAACAAAAACAAATCAAAAAACAAACAAACAAAAAAACCTGTAAATGAATCCTGGGGTGTTTCTATCTTTCCAGGTGATTCTGCAAATAAACTCACAGCCCCACAGGCAAACACCAGAATATCAAATGTAGGACTGAGCAAACATTGCTTAGTTTCTAGAATCAGAAACTTTAGGAGTGAACACTGTCCATTCCTACAAGATTCCAGGAACTTATGTGCGAAGACGCCCCCCCTCTCTGGACGCCACACTCCTGTCTAGTTGGACTTCAGGAAGAGGCCGAGCGGGCAGTCCCCCAGGCTCCCCACAGACCTGCTTCTCCAGGTGCGTTGGTCCAGGGAGATCTTCCAGACACCCTGACTCAGAATCCCAAGGCTGTTGCAGGCAATGTGTAGAGACAGCTCTTCTTGTCTTTGGTGTGATCTTATGAACGTCCATCCACATCGTCTGGGTAACACAGTAACACAGCTCCACACTGAACTACCACCTGTCAAACCGTCTCAACGTTCACTGTCACCCAGGTCCCCGGCGCTGAATGAAGCTAGTGATTACACTGAGTGTGATGTCACCTATCGACACAGAAACGTGTAGACACACTTTGTATATTATTAAGTCTGGCTCTGCAGAGCTTTATCTCCTGGAATATACAGGCTTAACTTTCTACATGGACTTGTTTGTCAAAAAACATCTTTAAAAAAACATCTAGTCGACTACACTCAGTAGAGCAGTTGACGTGTTCTGGTGCAGTAGACAGTGCTGCTCCGTGATGGGGTTTGCAGCTGAAGGCTTGAGGGGCTTTCTCAGAGGGGCAGGGAACAGACACCATCTCCACCTCAGCCGGCTCAACATTAACACTCTTGAGACATCCAGCAACCAAAGAGGGTGCACAACTACAGGGATTCAAGGTGGGAAGGGGTGCCCTTCGGAAAGGTCTAGAACATCCAGCTTTCTTCTGGACGTGCCTCCTTGCAAACGGGCTCAGAGGCTGACTCACAGGGCTTGACACACTCTTGCTCTGACTTCGTGCCAGTGTTTCTGAGGCTGGAAGGGTTCTGGGCCAGTCGGCATGAGCTAGGTGGGGTGTCTAAGGACACTGCCCCGAAGCGGCCTCACCTAGTTGCCCTCAGTGCCTCATCCCAGCACATCCTGGCCCAGCTCTGCACCAGTGGGGTTCACGCACGAGCAGTGGGATTCCTGCATGCCAAGCTTCCCCCCGCCTCAGCTGGTGCTCTTCACTTCCCTCTTTGACTGAGAGCAGATTCCTGCCTCGCATGGGCTTGCTGGAAGTGACCGTGGCCCTTGGAGTTTTCGGAAGAGGTAGCCCAGAGCAAGTGCACCTGTCCCGGTGAGGCCCTTCCCCTCCTCCACTGTTGTGTGTTTCCATCTCTCCCTTGCCCTCCCAGAGCTGCAGCCCTGTCTACAGCCCCGACACTGGTCCTGCGCTCTGGCTGGTCTGAGGTGCGCAGAGTCAGGGCACGGAGCCTCACCCACCTGCCCTCGAGGGCAGGAGCTCACGCAGGGTCTCAGCTCCAGCGAACCGTCCAGGGCCTCCCCAGGAACCCCCGCTGGTCCTCCCGCCCTCCCTTCTGATCCAGAGCCTCTGTTGCACCGTCTGCCGCTCCAGTGCTGGGTGACCACCCCTCTCCCCTCCTCCCCACCCCTCATCCTGCTGGGGTGGAACCAGGTTTCAGATGGGTTAAAAACTATGTTAAAATTAACCTAAAGGAAGAGAAATACAAGACGGGTTATGTGTTTGGTTTATGATTAGGTGGCTTTCTTTTCATTTTTATGTCTGTACTTAATATTAACGAATTAACTTTCAGATTGGCAAATAATGTCTCTAACTTTTAGTAAGTCTTGGAAAAATCACCAACATTATATAATGCTTAAGCCATTTTAGCAGGTCTGTGATTTTCTGTGTCTGGAAGTACCTTGTTTTCAATACTTCAATTATAATAAAAATTAATTATTAAACACTGGATTGCTACCTCAAAGCAGTAGTATTTTGTTTGAACTTGCTATAAAGAGTTGCCATTTTTCTACCAGTCCTCACGTATTTGAGATATTTCAAATTAGTACCACACCAGCTGTGGCCTCTTCAAGATTACCAATGGCAAAGCGATCATTTTTAAAAGTCAGCTGTTCAATTAAGCTTCTTCCCCCAGAGATACGGCGATAGAAGCTTCAGAAGTGTTCTTATTACTAAGCTTTGAAAACGATTTAATTTTTTTCTGGCTCTCAGTTATGTTCGATTAGGATGACCATAACAAGACTCACGGCTGGGGGCCCTCCATGAAGCAGTTCTTTCTAGTAAGGGGAAAAAATGTAATTTGGCTAAAACCAAAGAAAAACTTGGAATAATTTCAACTCTGAAGTAACAATGGAGTGCTTGTGGGGTTTTTGTTGTTGTCATTCCTCAGTGACTATCCCTGCGTTTAGAAGCCATGAAGATTGAAGGGGTAGCACACAGAATAGCCAGGAAGGAAACACATCGTTGTTGACCTCCTCAGTATTGCCGCATAGCCTAGGAATTAATTAATGTGCAGCTAGTGAATGGCTTAGCTTAGCTTAGCTTTATTTGGTTAAAGCAGTTCTCTGAAGTCGTCGTAACCTAATTGCTAAAGGCTGTTTTCCACGTGCTTACCTGTTCCGCTTCTGTGTGATTGCGTTCCGCACGCTCGCGCACGCACAGGTGTTTACGTGAGCACCTGCCAAGCTCAGTACACCTCCTTCTTTTTGCTTCTGCGTGTTTAGTCGGAACTTGTGCATGTTACCAAGTGAGCACTGTTTCAGGAGTTCATAATGATTTATAAACCTGGAATGGTGTAATTTATGACTTTGCTCTACTTTCAGTCTGTACGATTATGAGGTAGGATGCCAGTCTAATGATCGCACGTGACCAGGAGTGGACTAGTTCTTGGACAACAGGGCACAGTATTTAAGTCAAGTCTCTGGGTAACTCGTGTCCTAGTCACAAACAACGTACATTCCACCCATTCCAGACCTTTTCTCTGCCCCCCCCCCCCAGATCCTTCGGTTTGAACTAAGACGCTGTCCTGAGGGGTCCGTGGTGAGCGCGGGACCGCCAGCCAAGAGCGGGGTGGGAAGCACCGTGGCGGTGGATGGCATGGGCGTCCGGTTGGCTGGCTCTCACCGGGTCCCGAGAAAGCGTCCAAGGCAATCACGAGGTGCAAGGGGAAGAGAGGCCTAGTCAACAGCTCTTGCGGGGAGAAGAAGCCTGTGTCCGATGCCTCCACGAGGACGACGTTAGGGGCCCCGGGGAGGGTGGAAGTGTGCCCTCCTTGCAGATGGACGGGCTCAGGGCTGCTCCCCCAGGGGAAGAGCACATGCTCCCAGTTTCAGAGCTGGCTTGGGAGGTCTGCTCATGTCCGCACTCCCTGGGAGAGGGTTTTCTTGTGCTCTCATATTTAGGCCAATAACTGCTCTGAAATTTGGCAGGGACCTTATCAGACCTATTAACAGTTTGTAGGCATCTTCTCCAGGAGGCAATTGCTAAAATTTGTTGGGAATTTAAGAATCCGAAGTGCTTTAGCTTCCGGAGTTCATTACACCCCACGATGTTTATGTTTTATTATGAAAAACGGTTGATGCTTTTACTTGTGACAAATATTCATGGTTCCTCCCGAGGAATGTTGCACTGGGGGACGGGGGTCTACTCTTTCCCATGTACATTTTGGTTGTTTTCGCTCCTTATCTCTTCGGCTCCCTCTCTCCACTCTGCTTCGCTGTGGGCCACTTGCCATTTTGTCGATCTCACGTTCTTGAACTCGGTGCAACCCAAATGAGCTTGTTGGATGTTAGTGGAGCCAGAACATCAGGAGCACAGGGTACGAAGCCTCCCGGGTCTCAGGATTCATCTTCAGCCTCCACAGCGGCTGAGGCCTCGCAGCACAGATGCTCTCACTTCTGGCTCCGTTTTAATTCAACGTATGAAGCGAACGGTGGTCATGGAGCACAGGACGGTGTTTGAGCAGCCGGACGTTGCTTTGAACGGGTGCAGCTGGACGCGCCATCTCCCTTTACTAGAGACGTGAGCCTGTGTTCACGGCCGGAGGCAACAGCGGTGGCTGGTGTGGAGGCAGGTGAGTCCCCACCGCGGGCCCGAGATCGCATCGTTGGTGCAGCTGATAGCAGGTGGGCCTCGGATGCCCATCTTCTAGGATATGCTGTCTGTGTGCCGCTCACACTTTCCTTTAAAGTTCTATGTGTCGACATGGGCTGTTGTGAGTCAGGCCACCCCGCAGTGACAGATTGCAGGGTGAGGCTCTGGGCAGGCCTCACCTGCACCCGGGGTGTGCCGCTGGCCGCGACGCTCCGTGGAAGCTCACCGAGGTCCCTGCAGGAGCCTCTCTGTCGCTGTGACGGGTCAGAGGGTCCTGTGTGTGGCCGGGGAGAGCCGGGCTGGGGGCGGCCGGGGCCATAGCTGAGGTTCATTGTGTTCGACCCACACTGGTCTTCGCACCTGCCTCCACTCGCCAACCTTCACCAAAGGAGGAGAAAAACCTCAGTATGTACTCACCTGACATGAAGAAGTGGGCTGGCCACGGGGACGCCTGGGAACGGACTGTCAGACTGAGCAGAGGGGGAAGCAGAAGCCATAAGCAAAGGGTGGAGGATGGTAGAGAATCTGCACGGCGAGAGCTCAGCCGTGCTGCCAGGGGACGGACGCGCCGCCATCGGGACGCACAGCCGGGCTGTTCTAGAAGGACCACCCGCCACCAGCCCTGCCCAGTCCCAGGAGCGGAAGAAAAACACAGATGGCCTTTCCCGTTTCCCGCCAGACAGTGGTTCCTGGGCTCAGACGGAAACAGTCAAGGGCTTAAACCATGGAGGCATTTTTGTGAAAATTATACAATTTTATGACTGGGGTGAAACTTTATGGATTCTAAGTATGCAATCCTTAGAGGACAACTTTCGCTTGCGTGATTTTTGCTATAAAAATAAAATAAGGGGCCCTTCCATATGGATGAACTTTCAGAAATAATTTTAACATAATGGGAAGAAAATTTTTCAATCTCATATTTACTGATATTGAATTTAGAGCTGTCATCCCCACACGGCCTATTTATATTTGGGCTTGAAAAGGCTTCTAAACCTTCAAAGTATTCATCCTTATGAGTAAACATTTAAACTGTTCTACTTGTAAAAAAAAAATCTACACCTTTTAAAAGGAACAAAAAATGTCACTATTTTATTAGACTTTAAAAGAACTTATTTTAAGCAGGCTCCACACCCAAGGTGAAGCTTGAACTCATGACCTTGAAATTAAGAGTCACGTGCTCTGCTGACTGTGCCAGCCAGGTGCCCCTTATCTTATCAGATTTTTAAGGAGATTTTTTCTTACCCTAAAATGAAAAACACATATCCACAAAATATCTTATACCTGAATGTTCGGAACAACTTTATTCATAATGTCTCCAAACTGTCAAACAATAACAAAAACAAACTAAATGTCCATTAAGGGCATTCAGAACGTGGAATACGCATCTGATGTGATACTAAACCCACCCAGTGATACGGAGTCTGAAAATCACGGTGAGTGACAGAGGGCAGGCACGAAGAGCACATTTAATAGGATTCCATTTACATGCCGTCCCGTAACAGGTACAACCCGTCAGCATTAGCCAGGACTGAATGAGGGCACGTCACCTGGGATGACAGGTGCACGGGAAGCTTTTCGGGCCAAGGAGGTGGTCTCCATGGCGATTATTACTGTGGTTACACACACATACACATTTATCAAAACTCGATGAGCTGTCACATAAAGTATGTGCCTTTTGTATGTGAACTGTGGCTCAGTACGTTTTATTTAACTAAGGGAAACCGAGGTTTTAGATTAACCTGTTTAGAGCAGAAGTCTGAGTCATGTGACTTGCTTTTCCTTCCACCAGGCATCAGAATGGTGGTTATAAAGGGTGGACAGGGCTCAACAACAATAATTAGAGGATTCCTTAGCTTAAAACTTTATCAAAGTGCATTAATGGAGAATTAATAACCAGTCACTGCTGCATCCACTCTCCGCTGCGTCCGCTCACCGCTGCGTCCACTCTCTGCTGCGTCCACTGGACTGTCACCGCCTTCACCAGACCCGTGGTGGGTGCCTGTGCCGGGGCTGGGAGAGGAGGCGTTTGAGCACATCCTGGAAGGAGGAGGGACAGCCACGCTGGGGGGAAAGACAGGGCCAAGGCCAAGGGCAGGGTGCACCTGGTGTCACCTGAGGGGCCCAGGTGACAGGTGGGTGAACAGGGGGCCCAGGAGCACACAGCTCAACTCTGAGTGAGACGGGGACACTGGAAGGTTCTGGTGAAGGCAGCCCAGGCTGCTGTGTGGTGGAGAGAGCTCATGGGCCCGGTGGAGGCAGGCAGACGTGGAAACCGGCAGCCACCAGCAATCCAGGCGGCAGCTGCAGAAGGCATCGGAAAGGGCCACGTTCACTCAGAGTCTAGAAGATGTCCTGCCAGACTGGATGTGAGAAACGGGACCCACTCTGGCGGCCGAGACTGTGCACCTGAGGTAGGGGCTGCAGGTGCGGGAGATCTGGGGCGTAAGAGAGTCTCCCTTGCACATGCACGTCCCCAGCACCCTGCCAGGGCCAACATGTCCAGCAAACAGCTGGTGCACACTCACCGCATGCGCTGCATGCTCCAGTAAGAGCAGCAGGCCGCCAGCGAGTGAAGACTGCATCAACGTGTTCTCTTAGACGGTGACAAGCGAATGTGACCCTGAGTGGAGAGGACAGAGGGGGTGCGTGGAGAGACCCCTACTCCCGCCAGAGGCGCCCCTTGAACCAGTGTCTGGTGTTTGGGCGGCAGGGTGGGATGCGGTGACCCCGCAGGCCTGGGCAGGGCACGCTCAGTGTGGACCGCTCCTCATTCCCAGGCATCGCTGTCACTCCCCACGCATGCCCGCGGCCAGCTGGGGCCCCCTGAGCACACATGGCCGTGCAGATGGTGGGGGGCTCGGAGGTATCCCGGGGGCAGCAGGACGGAGAATGATGCCCGCTATCTGTCCCAGGCAGCGTGCGCGGCAGCACCAGCCTCTCCCGGGCACCCCGCTGACCTCCCGCCTCCCCTGTGGCTCAGCTGCAGTTCTCTTCCTGCCGTGTCCCCCAGGAACATCCTTGATCAGCACAGCTCCTGCTCACAGACGGGGAAAATGCTTCAGTGGCTCAGCCATTAAATTATTTTGAAAAACATCTCAGATATTATTTATTTATTTTTAATTTAATTGTGTTAGTAAATCTTTCATAGTTTTCATGCACATGAGGAAATCAAGATGTTTGAAACAAGCTCACTGAGTCTGATTTTTTTGTAGTTTTATTTACGGATTCCACATGTACACGTGGTAATGCATGTGACAACACATACTTCAACATTTCACCATTAAAAAATCACATTTAATAAGTGGATCATGTTACCTAATAATTTGTACTATAGGAAACCTAAAACAGATTCTGTATGAGGCAGTATTTTTATAAATAATGCAGAAGCATCAATTATCATAATAACTTTTTTGAACTTGTGTATTCATTGTGCATTATCCTCATCTAAGTTTCAATATTGCATTTCATTAACTTGTTAAGTGGTTCCTTGGCATATTTGCGTAATTGCAAAGTCATTACTCAATTTATTTTCTGATATAGTACTGAATTTTAATGTATATTTTTATTAATAAAAAAGTAAAACATTGGCCACGGCAACTTCTTTCAAGACAAGTCTCTAAAGGCAAGGGAAACAAAAGTGAAAATGAACTTTTGGGACTACATCAAAATAAAAAACTTCTGTACAGCAAAGGAAAAAGTCAACAAAACCAAAGGCAATCCATGCAACAGGAGAAAATGTTTGCAAATGACATTACAGATAAAGGGCTGGTACCCAAGATCTATAAAGAACTTTTCAAACTGAACACCAAAAACCAAATAATCCAGCCAAGAAATGGGCATGAAAACATGAACAGATACTTCTCCAAAGAGGACATACAAATGGCCAACAGACACATGAAGAAATGCTCCACATCACTCGACATCAGGGAAATACAAATAAAAACCACATTGAGACAGCACCTGACACCAGTCAGAATGGCCAAAATAACAGGGCAGGAAAGACCACATGTTGGAGAGGATGTGGAGAAAGGGGATCCCTCTTACACTGTTGGTGGGAATGCAAGTTGGTACAGCCAGTTTGGAAAACAGTGTGGAGATCCCTCAAGAAGTTAAAAATAGAGCTACCCTATGACCCAGCAATTGCACTACTGGGTATTTACCCCAAAGATAACGATGTAATGAAAAGAAGGGGCACCCGCACCCCGATGTTCATAGCAGCAATGTCCACAGTAGCCAAACTGTGGAAGGAGCCCAGATGTCCATCTACAGACAAATGGATAAAGAAGATGTGGTCCATATGTACAATGGAATCTTACTCAGCCATCAGAAAGGATGATTACCCACCATTTGCATCAACATGGATGGACCAGGAGGGGATTATGCTAAGTGAAGTAAGTCAAGCAGGGAAAGACAATTATCATACGGTTTCCCTCGTATGTGGAACATAAGGAATAGCATGGAGGACCACAGGGGAAGGGAGAGAAAGCTGAAGGGGGGGGGCGGAAATCAGAAAGGGAAGAGAACCATGAGAGACTCTGGACTCTGGGAAACAAACTGAGGGTTACAGAAGAGAGGGGGTGGGGAGATGGGGTAACCGGGTGATGGGCATTAAGGAGGGCATGTGATGTGATGAGCACTAATGAATCATTGAACACCACATCAAAAATCAGTGATGTCCTATATGTTGACTAGCTGAACATAATAATAATAAATAAAACACCAGAAAAGCTAGTCTTAAATCATTTCAATTCAAAGATTGCACGCACATTCTGCAGTGTGTGTCTGCTTCATGCTGTAATCAGCGCGCCCTGAGGAATGGCGAGACTCGTAACTACTCACAGGAGAAAGCTGAGAATTCTAGAACCGCTTACGTAATCATGCCCTTCACACGGCTCACCAATGTCGCTGACCGGTCGGTGTCGCCAACCTCCCGAGGTCTTCCAGGGCCAAGCTGAAGGGTCAAGGCTTTCAAGGGCCTCACTGTGCTGTCCCTCCTTCCTGTTAGGGTCCCTTTCATCAGTTACTTCTGAAATACAGGTGCTTGTAAACTTCCTGTAAAACTTGCCTTACTCTGGAAATCGTGATTCACATACTCTCTGCTCTCTGGGTCTCAAAATAGCCTTTGGCAAAAATCAATACCCGCTGACCAGGCTTGAGCTGTACTGAACAACCGTTAAAACCCCGAATCTTTCATCAGCATCCCTGACCAACTGTGAGAGAGAATGCATTCCTCTTTCGCACTCATCTCCCAGCTCACCGCTCCCGGAGCCTCTCCCTTCCCTTCCTGCTGCCCCTGGAACCCTTCGCACTCGGCACCTCCAGGAGCAGCACTCCTAGATTACAGAGTCTGGAAAGGCAGAGACTTTGCCGGGCAAACTGCCTTTGTACAAGGACACCGCGGGGTTCGCTAAAGCCTCACGGATGGTGACGCCTGGCGCACAGACATTCCACCACCCCCACCCTTGTGGCGCTTGCCATCGGGAGGAAGGTGGGCCTGAGTCCTAGTGGAACAGGTCACCAGTCCTCTCTGATGCTGGTCTGAGTTTGCCCACAGCGATGTGCTCTCCCTGAGACCACCGTGCTGCACGCGTCCTAACCCACACCCCCACGGTGAGCCACACTGCTTCAGACAAGTGTCCCTTTGGCTCCCCACTGAGCCCCACCGTGCCATCGTCGGCACAGTCCCCAGCCAGATCCGAGCAGCTGCTCAGAGCACAGTGCTGGTCCCGCATCTTCACGTGGGCAACACACACCTGCGAGCATGCGCCAGGTGTCCCAGGGGACGAGGGCGGGGTGCCCCCTCAGCTGAGGCTGCATTAGGTCAGGGCCAGCAGGGCCCACGGTGTGTGGGCTGTCCCAGGACTGCTGGAGCCCGCGTGGACTCCTGGGAGTGCTGGTGGGCCCACCCAGGTAGGGTAAAGAGTTGGCCCCGGGGGCTGGGGCCTGAGGGGCCAACCCCCTGCTTCCTGCCCAACCCTCCCCCAGATGCTGACCCCCCACCCCTGCCCCATCCCAGAGCCCCTCACCAGCCAGACGCGAGCCTACACACCCCGGCCTCAGCCCCCTTTCCAGGGAATTCAGGACATACATGTGATTAAAAAATCGATATTAACCAAAACCTTAAAGAACAGGCAAAATAAAATAGGAGTTGGGTAATTAGGGGCAAGGATTGAGGGCACTTTTGTTTTCAGGAGGAAGATAAAGATAGTGACTAAGCTTAGACTTTGTTGAGTGTGGGCATCAAACTTCCGGAGAGATCACCACAAAATAAAATCAGAACATGAACCTCCAGGCTGGGAGGGGAAGGGGATCGAGAGGCAGAAAAATAAAAACAAAACAGAAACCACTTCAAAGAGAAGACAATAGAGAAGCACAGGGGGGATAGAAGGATGGAAGAGGTGGGACACACAGCCCACCCTGCAGGTGCACGGGACCTCCACGGAGCCGTGCGCTCACACAGCCCAGATATGGGGAGGGTCCCCGGGATCGAGGGCATCTCTGGCGTCCAGCAGCAGGCACCACAAAAGACAGAAGACGCCGAGGACGTTGTGGAGGATGTGGTGAGCCTGGGAGATTCCAGGGGGCGTGGGAGGTGCACAGAGAGGCCCGCTGCCATCTCCCTGAGTTTAGTCCATCATCAGCTCATGGAAGAGAGTCCGCAGGGCACTGCTCAGTAGTGAGGGAAGGAGCTTGGGTGAGGCCACGATTACTCCACCATCAACGATGGAGGAGACTGTCCACACACAGAGAGAAAGGAATCCTATTCTTGGACAGGGAAAGGCCTTTGCAAGGTTAATGCCTCAGTCTCCTTATGTACAGAAATTTACGGTAGGACCCGCCTCCCGTGGTTGTGGAGGGTCGGCAGCCCACACTCGGCCGTCTGCACCTGGACACCCAGCGAGGTCGGTGGTGCCGCTCAGTCCAGGGCAGGAGAGAACGTCCCGGACTACACACAGAAAGCAAACTCGTCCGTGCTCCTTTGTGTCCTAACCAGGCCTCAGTGGGTTGGATGAAGCCCACCCACTTCGGGGAGGGTGACCTGCTCTACTGCCCTTCTGGAAACTCCCTCCAGACAACCCAGAGACACATGGTTGACCAGTCAAGTTGGCACATAAAACCAACCATCACGGCTTTAGAGCAGCACCCGGTAAGATTGCTACATGGAAAATAAGACTCAGATAATTTTAAGGAAAATAACTAGAGCACCAAGCTTTGATGGATTTATTTTTAAACTTCAAAAATGTGAACCATCGTTTGATGCTAGTAACGCCATATAGCCAGATAAAACACAGGTGTTTTTTCCTCAAGTTTATTTTTAGATCCAAGAGATTATTCATATAATTTTTTTGTAATGGATACAACATTAATACAATGTTAAAATCTATCTACATTTGCGATGGTTATTTCATGTGTCGACCTGCTGGGCCAGGATGTGCAAAAGCTGAGTGCTCTTACAGGAAGACGGGAGAGGGCAGGGCTCTCTCTGCGTGGCACACCCAGGGCGGCCACGTGGGGACACGGGAGAAAGCCTCAGAGGAACCAGCCTGCAGCTCCTGGATGGTGGACGCCTGGCCTCCAGGGCTGGGAGACAATGTGCATCTAGCTGGTGCTGCCTGCCGGTCCGTGGGCTTCCTTGAGGCCGCTCCCGCCAACGGGGAGGGCAGGGCGAGGGGGGCTTGGATTTCAGGTGTGGCGTTAAGTGACGGGCGCGGTGAGCGTACTCACAAACCTGCTTGGAAACTCGGGCCGTAAGTTCTCGTTTGCACAAAGAGACCCCAGATTGAAGCAGTAAAGACCATGCTGAGTGGCCCAAGCTCCTCAGTGGGAAGAAAGTGGTTTCGACGGGAAGGTGGATTTTCCCGCTCCAGGCTGTGTGTCTTCTGGAGGTTTACAGGCAGGAGCGCACTTCTGGAATCCTTCCGAACGCCGTCACAAGTATTGACTGGACGGGTGCTGGACTGCAGGGGTCGGGGACACGTGGTGGAGCCCTGGTTCAGCTGGCGCTGCAGGCGTCTGTGCTGTGACCCACGGGTGTGCCTCTCGGCCACCGCGGTCTTCAGAAGCAGGGATGCCCCCTCCCCCGGTGTTCAGTCCCGGCAGGAGCACGCCCGCGGGTGTCCGCACACGCTCCGAGCACATCTCCTTCAACCGGGGTCTGCGGCCAGCTTCTAGCTGTTTCTCTCACAAAGCCTGTGGGCTGCCTGTCTACTTTCTGACCCACATTTGAGGATAACCCAGGGGATGTGAAGGCAAATGTGGTGGACGTGGGTCCCAAGCCCTCAGTCTGCAGGCGGGGAGGCCTGTGGGTTCGGCAAAAGGAGAGGAGGAGGGGAGAGCAGAAGGCCCGAGCACGCAGGGGGATGGAACTGCGCGGCGTCCCCGTGGGGGAGCTCCGGCCCTGATGGGGCTGTTCCCCTCGTCAGCAGCCACTTCCATGATATGACTGAGGCGGACCCACCCCGACGGGAGCCGCAGTCCTGGCACGTCACCCGGTAAGCGGGACGCAGCGAGGGGCGCACTGAGCTTCCTGACGTTCGGGGCCACGCTGGAAGGAATGAGTAAATACTGAAGACAGCCGGTGTGCGGGGAGAGCCCGGGGACCACCCCGGTGGCCGAGGCGCAGGGTCACTGTGGTGCCGTAAGCACGCAAGCGCGGGACGAGGAAGAGAGCGGATGGAAGTAACTGCAGAAGTGACCGCGACATACGCTGTGAGACTGAAGGAGAACACGCAGACGGGGCGCTCCGGGCAGGACGGACGGTTTTCAGGGTGTGTGTGAGAAGTTGTGAAGACGCTGGTGTATTTGGGGGGGGTGCGGATAAGTAAACGTGTTGTGGGTTCGACAGCAGGTTTCTTGTTCTTAAGAAATAACCCACCTGCGGGGGAGGCTGCTGGAGTCTGTGGTGTTTGATTAAAGAGGAGGCTTCGGTGTGGACGGTGCCTCGCACAGGTGTGTGTGTGCGTGTGTGTGTTTCTACGGCTGCCCACGGAGGGGCCCAGGAGCAGCAGTCCCGAGAGGGAAGGACGTGGGGGGAATGATGGTTGCGCTGCAAGGACGAAAGAGCCGACTTTAAGGAAGTCCCACAGATGCGGTTTCCCCCAAACTCTCAGAAATGTCGCAAACCTGCGAGGGCATCAGCAGGGGTAGGATGTTAAAATTCTCACAACCGAACCACATTTTGTTTCCTAAAATTGGCACCATACGTACAACTCATGAATATTCATTTTTATACCTTTATAGGATTATCCTTTGTTTAGCGTTTGCTTCTGATTTTCCAGGTACAGTCGTAAAGATGAATAAATTCTAGCACCTGCCACCAAGAAATACATAAAGACAAGATTATGGTGCAGGAAGGAGGGCCTGGTAAGAGCTGCTGGACTCTGCAGGACCACGTAGGCCTCTCCGGGACAGGACGCCTCCTGGAAATACACCCTGTCCCACGGGCAGGACTTTCCTTATCAATTTGCCCGTAAAATATTACGCAGGAAGACAAAGATGCGCTAGCTTTCTGGATCCGCACGCACAGTCATCTGCTAACGGCCTGTCCCGTCCTCTCTGTGCTCTGGCTGAGAAGTTTCCGCGACTCCTCACCGCCACCAAGCATCACTGCCCTGTGGCCAAAGCTTTCTCCCCAGAGACGCTTCTGCGAACGTCGTATTTCACAAGGTCAGACCCCGCGAGAAGCCTGACCGCCAACTCCTCGAGGAAGCTGCACCGGACACAGGTCCCGGGGGTCTCGCCAGGGCGGGCAGAGAGACACGGAGTCTCTCAGTTTGTGTCTAAATGAGGAGTTTATTTCTGTGAATCTGTCCTCTTACAAATACAGGCTAAGCAATAACAAAGACTTGTACAAAGTGCAAATGAATACAGTCGCTTGGAGGCCTGATGTCATGAGACTAGAGCCCTCGCTAGGGCTCCATCTCCTAGTTCCCGTGACCGCAGTGCCAGGGGCGGGGCCAAAGTGCCTCAAGGCCACACAGCGGACTGGAGCCCGAGCCTGACCAGCCCCAGCACCGGGGAGCCTCCAGAGTGACCTGTGGATTCGAGGGCCCCAGTTCACGCTGGACGGCTTTGTGGGCTGAATGGAGGGCGGCGACCTGTTGTAGCTGAAACACCGTGTGGGCGTGAGCGGAGTCGCCTGTGCCTACCCACCCCCCACCCCGCCGGGGAGCTTTACGTGATTTTTCTCTTATGCTTGTCGTGGAGTACCACGGCTTCAGTATTTTTAGTTAATTTTGGTGATTTTCATGGTTTTTTTTTCCTTTATGTCAGTTGAATTGAAATTAATTTCACAATTATAAAAATCCAATGTAATTTCAGGATGTATTTTAAAAGACATTTTCATTTGAGGAACGTTCACGTATTGAGTCAGCGTCATTGGGATAATTTCGTCTAGCTTGGGTGTTGGGGTCTCCAAGACCGCCCTCAGGATGACTCACTAGGAGGACCACGGGCCCCTGCAGCCGTTACAAGCACGGCTAAGGCTCGTCAAGTCCAAGGGTAAAGGTTAACATTGGCAAAGGGAGCAGGGGCCTGGGAAAGGAGAGGAGAGACCAGGCGGGAGCTCCCCCCACCCCCGGCCCCCGGTGTGCAGCTGGAACCGCCTTGGCCTGCGAATCCGGGGGAAAGCAAAGTAGCACTCCCATTTTAAATCTTCCACAACTATTGTTTGAAAACGGCTAACCCTCTAAAAGTAATAACAATATGGAACTATTAAAATTTTATGACAAATAAAGTAACATTTAAAATCTTTGAAGTGATTATGACTTTCCTGAAATAAAGCCAAGTAAGTCATTAAGAACTGTAACACATGTCATTTTAAAAAAATTAAAAATTCCCAGGGCGCCTGGGTGACTCAGTCGGTGAAGCATCTGCCTTCTGCTCACGTCACGATCCTGGGGTCCTGGGATCAAGTCCCCGCGTCGGGCTCTCTGCCCAGTGGGGAGTCTGCTTCTCCCTCTGCCATTTCGCCTGCTTGTGCTCTCTTTCTCACTCTCTCTGTCAAATAAATAAAATATGTTTAAAAATTTAAAATTCTTGTGATAGAGACAAAAACAAATATTGATAGTCTAAGAGAGAACGTTCTCAAAATACAGAAGAAGAGTGGATTTAAAAAGACATGCCTAGAGATCTCACAAATGAATGAGCAACGAATCTGTCTGAGCAGTGTGCGGTAGGCAGAATAACGCCCCCACGGACGTGTCTGCCCCAACCTCCAGGCACCGCGCATCTGCGGCTCACCGGGCAGAAGGGGTTTTCCAGACGTGGCCTGGAGGCTGGACAGCATCGCGGAGTGCCCGGGAGGACCCAGTGCAACCCCGCGAACCCTCATCAGCTCTGAGGGGCATACGGTGACAGAGGGACAAAGGGCGCCCGGAGGGAGAGGGACGCCGTGCTGTCTCTGAAGATGGAGAACGGCCCACACACCAAGGGCACAGGCAGCCTCTGGAAGCTGGGTCAGCCCTCTCCCAGCACTGGGACTGCGTCGGCCCTGCAACCACACGTGTCTGGGTTCTGCCCCAGCCCCCGAGCGAGGAAGCTGGCCCTTCTGGAGCCACCGGCAGCTCAGCTTGTCACCTGGACAGCTGTGGGCTCACCGCTCATGTAGTCTGAGCCGCCACATTACGGCAACTTGCTGTGGCAGCAACAGGAAACTCACTTTTCAATACAGCACAAGATACACAGAAGAAACGGGAATAAGCTTATAGGAAAGTCACTCAGGTTTGCCAGGAGTCGTGCCATTACAAGTTAAAATAGTGAGGAACTATTGTTTTCCCACACTGGAAAGGTAGAATTTCCATAATTCTCGGTGTTGACCAAGATGGGAATGAGCCTAAAACTCAGGCACTGTTCATGGGCGACATGTCTGGAAGGTCAGTGTGGACCCACCCATTACCACGTACACCACCCATTCCTCAATCCCACGCTCATAAATTCACCCAGCAAATGGATTCCTGTAATATTGCGGACACGTACACAGATAAGATGTTCTACGACATTACTCTTAGGAGCATACTTCTGGGGAGAAAATCTGTTGTAGGGTGGCCATTGCTGCCTAAATTGTACAGCAGTATAAACTGAACGATGTACCCCAGACAGTGCGGTGAAGAGCCACATGCGGGAAGAGCCACACGCAGGAAGAGCCACACGCGGGAAGAGTCACACGCAGGAAGAGCCACACGCGGTGAAGAGCCACACGCAGGAAGAGCCACACGCGGTGAAGAGCCACACGCAGGAAGAGCCACACGCGGGAAGAGCCACATGCAGGAAGAGCCACACGCGGGAAGAGCCACACGCGGGAAGAGCCACACGCGGGAAGAGCCACACGCGGGAAGAGCCACACGCAGGAAGAGCCACACGCGGGAAGAGCCACATGTGCTGCCTGACACAGTTTCCTGTGACAGGTAAAAGGGAAGAAATGAAACATGTAGAAGCCACACGCCAAAAAGAATATGTGCCATGATCCCACCACGCTAACCATGTGTTTATCTGCACACGTGTGGCGCTGCCTCCGTGGACTTTTTCGGGAGCTGTTGGTGAGGCAAGGAAAGACGTGGGCAAGATCTGCGTCCTTAAACCCACAAGCCCCCGGAGGCCGCGTGTGTCCCAGCGCCGAGGCCACCCGCCTACTCCGGGCTGCCGACTGCGCCCTCGTTAACCCGCGAGACACGACCATGGTATTGTCCAGCGGGAAGTTGCACAGGGTCGGGCATTTTTACCTCTGGAAATATTTTACCTTTCAAGAAAAAAATAGGATATTATAAATATTAAGATTATAGGTATGTTATACTTTTTATTCTTGGAAGAGAGATTAATTATGTAAATTCATAGTAACTTTCCATGGAAAGTGGTCTCGAGTGTTCTAGTCCATCTGAGATGTTATATAATCAGCGTTTTAATTATGAATTAGCTGATGTTGGAGTCATTCCTCTAAAGAATATTATATTCTGTGACTTTTAATCAAGATGAGGAAGAAGAAATCTCACTGAAAAATGCTATTTTTCATTGGAAAAATAAGTAAAAGAAACATTCTTCATTTTAAAAGGCATACATCTTGGTAATTTAAAAAAACATGTATTTTGAGCACTCTTTGCGAAATATTTTGCTTTTACGACGCCTCTGGGATGATGTCCTTTTCCAATAGCACCTGGGGGTGGTGAGAGATAAACAGTGTGATACGTTCCTGCTCACGTGGGGTCTGTCCCCTGCGCCCTTCTTCCCTCTCCTGGAATTTTGCTGTGGTTTTTAAGTATTTTTTTACTTGCCTGTTCTTGCTACTGTTTTAAAGTTCCAAGCAAACGAGCATAAGGAGTGTAATAATGTATTTCAGTTCACACAGCATGTTTCGCGGCCTTATCTTCTTAGTACTTTGTTTCCTTCAAGGTCTTTCTCATAATTTGCAATATGCTACATTCTACCCCAGTTGAACTTCCCGGGCATATATTCAGATTACTTCAATCCAACTTCAAATCCTTCATGAGTTCTTTACTCAACTTTGCACGTGCGAGAGGCTGTCATCTGTCCCTGCCTTGATTTCAGAGGGTCGCCTGCCGTCATACCCCCGCAGAAACACTGACATGTATCCTGCGCGTCCTCTGAGCTCTCCCCCGTCCGAGCCACCTCCCTTCTTCCCTCTTACTACGGGCATGCACCCCACCAACCCCGACGTGTTCAGGGCCTCACTGCTTCTCATGAAGAAGCTGAGAAGTGGATGATTTAAAGAAACGGGCTGTCACACGGGGAGGGAGTAGTTGCCAAGGTCACCAGCCAGAGGGAGAAGCCCTTGTAACTCACAGGAACCTGGGTAACGTGGTCAGAAAGCGCTGTTTCAAGAACGGGGCAAAACAAGCATCTCTGAGGCGCCTCAAGGAGCACCAGAAGGACAAAATGCAGGCAAGTAACTGTGTCTCAGAACAAAGCTTCAGAAGAGCTGCAGTAACCAAAACTACTCAAGGCCCAGCTAGGGTGGATTTTACAACGTCTGGCATCCGGTAAAAGGTCCAGGCCTGCAGAGAGACAGAAGGGTCCGGTGCACGTGACAGAAACAGATGCAGAAACATCGCCGATGATAGAATTAGTAGCTCAAGGAAGAAAAACTGTGATGAAACTATTATATTTGTTCACAAAGGCAAAGGAAGTCATGCGCATGTTAGGAAGACGGTTGGGCTAAATCAAACCAAATCTAATGTCTAGAGATAAAAGCTGAAGTATCTGAGGTGCGGGTTAAGAGATTCGGACCTTGCAGGTGAAAGGATTCCGAAATCGAAAGGTTCAGCAAATGAAACTAGACCAAGTAAAACACAGAGAGGAAATGCTAAAAAAAATTAAAATGAATTAAAATAAAAGAACACAGCACCAGTAAGCAATGGGACAATTAGTACATGAGGCTTGAGTACTGGACGGAGAGACCGGAGATGCCAGGAGAGCAGAAATATTTGACAGACACAGACGTCCCATGCCGGGGATCTCAGCCCCCGCCGCGGGGACCAGCCAGGATGCCGGTCGGCTCACAGCGCTCAGTGCATCAGCCCCACGGCATGACCTGCCCTCCTCACCAGCCTCACCCAGGAACCTGTGCTTGCCCCAGATCAGAGCACGCTTGGATTTCGAGCTGTGGGGTGTGGTTTACTTTCCGTTGGCGACTGTCTTGGGTCGCCTGAGGACGAGTGGGTTTGCACGTTTAGCCTGCGGAACGTCATCCTGATTCTGCATCCCCAAGACATTGGGGATCGGCCTCTAGGCTCCCAGTGGCTCTGCAGCCCACCCGCTCCATCAGGGAGTGGAAGAGGCCTGGAATCTCTGGTGGAAATTTGAAACCTGGAACCGAGTCCTGGCTCCTGAGAACTCGAGCTCCTGGGAGCTGCTCCCCCCCACCCCGTGGGAGAGGTTGGTGGACAGGCCCGCACGTGCATCTTTTCAGCCTGTGTGCCCATCGTGCTAATTTTCTGGTCTTATGTAACTTGACAGGGATTTAATAGGGAATAGATTCTGTCAGTGGAGGCCAGACCCTGCGGTGATGGTACCATTTCTCTGAACCAACCCCTTGCTATTTTTAGGTATTCTATCAACACACATTAAATGCATTCCCTCCTTAATGTAATTTTCATGCAGTACCTGTGGGTTCATGGGTTTGAGATGTGTGTTTACGGAGAGTGACAGATCATTAATCCCGGATCGTGTCCGGCCGTGACCTCGGTGCCCGTCCAGCAGAGCCGTTCCTCACTGCGGCCTCATCCTTCGCTCGTCCATCTGACAGCACATGATCAACCCCTCAGGAATCTGCTGGTCAGCGGTGTGGTCTGCAATCCAGCTGGAAATGACAAGTTTTTATGCCAAAATCTATAACCACGCTTTCCAATTTTGCCTCTTTCACCAGTAATATTTACTTAAATATAGACCCTAAACTAATGTTTTGTGCACATTGTGATGATTTCTCTTCACAGGTGGCTGACATTCATTGGTCATCCTCTATGTAGAATAGAATTTTTTTATTAAGACTTTTTTAAGTTTTAGGTTCACAGCAAAATTGAGGGGAATGTAGACAGGTTTCTCGTATGCCCCCTGCCCCTCACTCACACCCTCCGTCATGATGGAGGCCCGTCCCCTCCCCAGATGGTGGTTCGTTCCAACCGATGAGCCTCCAGTGTAACTCCAAGGTCCATGCTCACTTTGAGGTTCATTCTTGGTCGTGTCTGTTCTGTGGTGTTGGACGAACACCCAATGACACGTATCCCCTATATGGTACCCTACAGAACAGTCTCGCTGCCCTAAGAGCGCTCTGGGCTCTGCCTACCCATCCCTCCCCGTAACCCCCGCTGGTCTCCGTACTGTCTCCGTAGTTCTGCCTCCTAGCTGGAACCCTCCAGTGTGCAGCCTTTCACACGGGCTTCCGTGACTTAATAACATGCATTTAAGGTTCCTCCATGTCTTTCACGGCTTCATAGCTCCTTTCTCACCAGGAATGAGTAGTACCCCTTGTCTGGAGGGACCACAGGACTTCCACGTGTGGGCGTTTGTGAACAGCACTGCTGTGAACATCATGTGTGGGACTTTGCGTGCGCATGTTTCAACTCCTTTTAGCAAACCCGAGGACAACGGTTGCTGGATCATTTGGTGAGCCTGTGTTTCGTGCAGGGTCTTCCCCGGTGGCTGCACCACGCTGCGTTGCCATCAGCGGTGAACGAGAATTCCCGCTGCCGCCCGTCCTCACCAGCACTGGGCACTGTCAGAGCTCTGGACTGCGGCCATTCTGGTAGGTGTGCAGGGCTGTCTCATGCTTGTTTTAATTTGTGTTTCCCTGATGCTTATGGACAGCTGTTCACATGCTTACCTGGCATCTACGTATCTTCTCTAGGGAGGGGGCTGTTAGGGTTTGAGCCTGTTTTTTATTGGGTTGTTTGTTTCCTTACTGTTCAGTTTTAAGTGTTCTTTGTGTATTTTGGACAGTGGTCCTTTCTCAGACGTGTCTTTTACAAGTATTCTCTCCCAGTCTGTGGCTAGTTCTCTCTTTCTCTGACTTGGTCCTTCTCAGGGCAGAGTTTTTCATTGTAAGGTATCCAGCTTATTGGCTCTTCCAATGGATCCCATCTTTGTTGGATCCGAGAGGTCATCACCATCCCCAAGGCCATCGAGGTGTTCTCCTACGTCGTCTTCCAGGGATTTTGTATTTTGCGTGTTACAATTTCTGTGAAGGGTGTAAGGTCTGTGTCTAGGTTCAGTATTTTGCATGTGAACGTCCACTGTTCCAGCCCCACCTGATGAAGGGACTGTCTTGGCTCCATTGCATTGCCTTTGCTGCTTTGTCAACAACCGGTGACTGTATTTCCAGAGGTCTGTTTCTGGGCTCTCTATTCATTCCACTGATCTATATGTCTGTTTTTTGACCAAGACCACATGGTTGTAATTGCTACAGCTTTTTATTCAGTTTCGAGGTCAGGTGGTGTCCGTCCTTCAACTTTGTTCATGGAAAAAGAAGGACATCACATAATGATAGAAAAAGTTTAATTTCACCAATGAAAGGCATAAGATCAATATTTCATAAACTGCTTATTAAATTATCCTTGCATTTCCACATAAATACTAATTATTCATGATATATTATTTGTATATATTAGTAGCTATTAGTTTATGCAGGGTTTTTTTTGGTGTCCATATTGTGAAATCAGTCCATAGGTTTCTTTCTGGTATTATCACTTCTAAGTTTTGGTATTTGTAATATGTGAGTATCTTAGTAGGCACTGGAAAACCTATCATACCCACTCAAGTTATAGAAAAGCTTAAAAACGTAGAGGTCAGTTTCTCTTAAAAAATGTGGTCAAACTGCTCACAATATTTCCTATTTGGAGTTTAGAATTTTTTAATTTAAAATTTTTATATTGTTTATTATTCAAATTGTCTCTTAGGGTTAGGGTTGACCCTTGAGCAATGCAGGGGTGAGGAGTGCTGCCGCTTCCCATGCAGTTGAAAATCCACGTGTAAGTTTGCTCTCCCCCAAAACTTAACCACCGAGAGCCGACTACTGACTGAAAGCCTACTGAGAACACAAATGGTTGGATAACGCATGGTTTGTATGTTATACGTATAACAAAAAGTAAGCTAGAAAAGATAAAATGTTATTAAGAAAGCCATAAGGAAGAAAAAATAAAATTATGGTAATGGTACTGTATTTATTGAAAAAAATCCATGCAGTTCAAACCTGTGTTGTTCAGCATAACTGTATTTGATTATTTATATTTACTCAGATACTTTTTGTCTAATGATATTTACATTTATTATTTTTATTAATTTTTATTAAATTCAGTTCCTTTGAATCATTTTATTTCAGCTGTCCATTTCTCTCTTTTGTAGTAACATTCTCTCCCTCATACTGAAGGCAGACATTTCTCCTTATTTTCCTTAAGAAATTTTATCATTTGGGGAAACTTTTTTGAAAAATTAGATCTTGTATTTCTTTCTGTATATTTTTTTTTCAATTTTCTGATTTATGCGTTTCTGCCTTTATATCAATTAATCCAACACATCTCAGCCCCGGCTGGATGTCTTAATCATGTGTGGTGTTGGAGGACTAACGGTGTTCCCAGAGCTCTGCTCTGGTTCGGGTGAGACATCATTCTGCAGTTCTCCAATGTGGACCAGAGCTCTTTGTTGTGTCCTGATCGTTAATGAGTCCCTGACTGTCCCCACCTCATGGCACACTAAGATCTTTGGCCCACGAGTCTCTTGCTCATTTTAATGTGTTATTTTATTGGCCTCCTTACCCCCCACCCCTCACATACACCAACCATTTGTACAGGCATTCAGTCTAAATCACCTACATGCTTCTATACACGTATGTGTTTAAAACACAGTATGTGCTTTACTTTGCACATAAAAATGTCTTACAGACCCTACTCAGTTTCTCACTGTCCCTATGAACTACTCATCCTGCTCTGTGCCTTGTCTCTGCTGCATCATGACCGACTTTATGTCGCTCTATTTTTATGTCACTCATCCCGCAAACATGAACGCCTCCCTATGATCTCAGCCAATGCTCTGCTGAAGGTCGCAAACTTTCCTCTTAAAAGTGTAGGAGTGTTTCTCTGAGGATTTACCTGCCTGTGGCAATGCTGGTCCTGGTTAATTCTGCAAAGTACTCACAAGTCATTCTCCAACACGGGGCTCAGTTTACATTCCCACCTTTGGTATACCCATGGTGTGTTTCTTGCCCATATGTGCTGCAGTTTGCCTCTTATGGACATAATGCCTGCTTGTTACTCCTAGCTCGTAGTTTCCTCCATTTTGAGAAGTACAGACACTTATTTGAGGAGTTGCCTTCTCCTTTGTAAAATACAAAAAACCGTCTTCCATATCTTATATTGGACTTTACTTGTAAAATGAAGTTAATTACTTGAAGATGATTTATAGGATCCTTTTATTTTAATAACTTTAGCTATTCAATCAAAGACAAGGTTCTTCCTGTTTATGCCAACTGTCAGCTATCAGCATCAACTGTGTTGCTTACTAATATATTCTGGGAATACCATGGTAGAAAATGCACTATTTAAAACTAATTTACCTATTTTTAAAACTCCCAGAGGGGCGCCTGGGTGGTACAGCGGTTAAGCGTCTGCTTTCAGCTCAGGGCGTGATCCCGGCGTTATGGGATCGAGCCCCACATCAGGCTCCTCTGCTGGGAGCCTGCTTCTCCCTCTCCCACTCCCCCTGCTTGTGTTCCCTCTCTCGCTGGCTGTCTCTATCTCTGTCAAATAATAAATAAATAAAATCTTTAAAAAAAAACTCCCAGAGCTAATGAGCATGCCCAGCCAGGTTGCGGTGTACAAAATCAGCACAGAAAACTCGTTGCATTCTGTATACTAAAAATTAACATATGCAAACCAATGAAAAATATTTTATAATCACTCTAAAAAATAAAATTCATATGTATAAACATACCAAAATATATACAGGATCTGGAAGCTGCAAATTAAAGAATTCCAAAGAAGGAAATTAAAGCAGACTTAAATAAAAGGAGAGATATACCATGTTCATGGATGAGAAGACTCACCACAGTGAAGGTGTCAGTTCTCCCCAGATGGAATCTACACGTGATGCAATTCCTATCAAAATCCCAAGGAGGGCTCATAGAATCATAAACAAACTTATTAAAATTTTTATACAGAAAGACACAGATCCTAGAATAGCCACAACTGTCTTGAAAATTAAGAATAAAGTGGGAGGAAATTCTGTATCCTAAATTAGGACTGATTCAGTAATTAAAAGAGTCTGAAAATGATGGAGGTAAACATATAGATCAATGAACCAGAGAACCCAGAAACTGGTCTGCCCAAATATGTCAACTACATTTTGACAAAGATACAAAAACAATTCAATGGAAGAAGCATAGCTTTTTCAAAAATGATACAAGAGGACATCCAGAAGCAAATAAAAACTAACTTCAGCCTAAAGTTCATGTGCACACACAGCAACGAGCTCAAGTTGATTGTGTACTTATATATAAGACATAGACCCTAAAACTTTTTGGAAAAAAGCATAGTAGCAGATCTTCAGGATCCAAGGCTAGGCAGAGAAAGCATGATCCATAAATGGGAAAACTGATAAATTGGACCTTAACATTAATAACTTTTGTTCTTAGAAAACCCAAGTGAAGAGGGTTAAAAAAGAGGCTCCATACATGTCCAACAAAGGACTAGCACACAGAACATATAGAGAATTCCCAAAACTCAACCATGAACAAAAACCTGATTAGAAGTGGCCAAAAACCATGATCAGACACTTCACAGACAGGAGATGCAGACATCAGCCAGCTCATGAACACATCCAACATCATCAGGCATTAGGGAAATACAGAGTAAAATGACAACAAAGGATCACTACAGACCGATAGGAATGATTAAAAGAAAAAATACTGAAAGTGCCGCATATTAGGAAGATGCAGAGAAATGGATCACTCACACCTCGCTGGTGGGAATGGAAAATGGTGCAGCTACTCAGGAAAGTGGTTGGACATTTTTTATCCAACTGAACATGCAGCTGCCCCATGACCCAGCAGTTGGACGCCTGGGTATTTATGCCAGAGAAATGGAGAATTATGTTCACACAAAAACCTGTAAACATATACTTACAGCAGCTTTACTTGCTACAACCAAAAACTCGGAAGAATGCAGATGCTCTTCAGGGTGAATGGGTGAACAAACTCTTGCCCCCCCACGCCATGGAGGATGATTACTTGCACGAACCTGGACGGCTCTCCAGCGTATGACTCTGAAGTAGAATGGCCCACAAAGAAGCCAGTCCACAAACAGTACCGACCATGCGATGCCGTCTACTGAACATTCTTGCAACGACAACATTACAGAAAGGAGCAGGTTAATGGTTGCTGGGTTATAAGGGCTGAGGTGGGAGCGGCTGCACAGGGCGACAGGGGGATGTCGCGGGTGTGACGTCGGACCACAGTCCCGTAAGATGTTACCCTTGGGGGGAACCTGGTAAACACAGACCTCTCTGCATTATTTCTTAAAACTGCATATGACTACAATCATCTCAAAATAAAACAGCTTCATTAGGAAAAAACAAAAACCACAAAAGCCTCTGGGCGACTATGAATCTCATGTGTGTACAGAGGTGCTCATCTCTTGGCCCTGTTAGGACAGTCGTGATTGATGATGAGGTTTTCTCTACCTCTCCCACACGACACCTACAAATAAATCTGTGTTTTATTTATTTATTTTAAAGATTTTATTTATGTATTTGACAGAGAGAGACAGCCAGTGAGAGAGGGAACATGAGCAGGGGAAGTGGGAGAGGGAGAAGCAGGCTCCTTGCCGAGCAGGGAGCCCGATACGGGGCTCGATCCCAGGATGAGCCGTGACCTGAGCCGAAGGCAGACGCTTAATGACTGAGCCACTCAGGCGCCCCTCTAACTGTGTTTTAAAACATAATTCTCTCCCACACAGAATTTGTCTTTTACTTTTTTTTTTATTATTCATGAGAAAAGCATTTGGAGGATTGAAAATAAAGGAAACTTGACTTTTTTTTTACTGATACTTTTTCATTGCTCCTCGGAGACGGCAATTTAGCAGCGTACTCGGGAGTCTGACAGATACCAGCGAAGCATCACCCCTAATGGAATAGCCCAGTAGACGGTAGCATCTAGGCTGGGCTGGAGAGCCCTCACCAGCTCTGTGAGGCTCGGTGTGACATCTGAACCACACGTGCCTGAAATTATACAGACAAAGGGGAAAAAGTAGCTACAACAGATCAATTCTGAGATGCTAAAGATTTGAAACGGGTGCCAGATGCTCAGTCAGTTACGGAAGATCCATCTTGCTGTAATTCAGAGAGGAGTGTAGGCGAGGCCCGTCCCCCCTGGGCGCAGGGACATGTCTCCTTCCTGACTCACGGGGGTGTCTGGACCCGTCCTTCAGACCACACCCGCCCCAGCCGCTAGATCCGTTGTGTTGACAGCTCACAACACGGTTCGAGAAACCCACTTCAAGTTCAGGATGATTTTTTGTACTTGAGCTAACAGTCTTCGGGCATAAAACAGAAATGGAGAAATTAATGGACATACAGCACATTTGTAAAATACACAGTGATCAATGATTTCATTAACCATCTATTAATATGAAAGCTTCAGAAAGAGTTTCCTATTAATAGTTGTCTTTTGTCTCTGAGTTACTCTTGCCTTTTTTTCTGTTCAGTTTGTTTTCAATTCATTTTAGAGTTTGTAATAATGGGTAACCAGCAAAATGTTCTGAAGCAGCGAAAAGGGGTTTTATCATGATGACAAGACAGAAATTAAGAAAAAACAAGTTCCTCCAGTCGTTACATCACTAAGGCCTAGAAGTCATTTGTTCCCCTCAAACGTAACTTTTTTTTAAACCCAAGCTGGAAATATCAGAAAAGTACCAGGCTTTATTTATTTATTTATTTATTTATTGCCAAATCTGGTCTATCAGGGCTAAGGTGGCTCAGCTGAGGAGCGTTTCCTCAGGTAACCCGCCTGCACCTGTGTGGAGCGAGCTCACCAGAGGCCTCTGCAGGAAGAGGAAGGGTGTCTTCTGCTCTGCCTGTAAGAAAGGGTGGCCGTGTTTTCTCCCATCGGTCTCTCTGCCTTCGTCTGCTCATCAGGTCGATAGTAAAGCATTTCTGAGACTGTTTCATCTACGTAGTTATTTTCTCATTGATTGCGATCATAAAATAAAATAAAATCATTTTACTTTAATTATCTTGGAGCAAAAATATAATAAAATCTCAATATGAAGACAATGACCCTTTTAATTATAATGAAGGAATAAAAATTATAATACTAAGAATCACACTTTCCCCCTCTCTGATGGTGTGGACATGGGCTGGCTGGCTTCACACGGTCTCTGCGTGCAGGAGTCCAGCATCCTTTGTGACACCAGCGTCCAACACACAGTCCAGAGCCACTTCCCATGGTGCATTCAGTGGAACGGCCACGTGAAATACGAAAGTGCTGCTGGCTCCTCAGTCCTCAGATCATGACATGAAATACAGACACCTGGTTGGTGGGTGTGTGGTTCAGGCATGGACAGCAAGCCGTGTCCTTGCCCCTGGTGACAAACCCACACTCCAGCTTGTGAAGACGGAGGTTCAAAGGAGGTGAGGATGGAGCGTGCACAGAGCGTGGGCAAAGCAGTAGAAGTGGAGCCTCGGGGGCGTCCTCAGGTTCCACAGCGGGGGCGCTGAGGTGTGGCTGCTGTGGGGACACGTGGTTCTGTAGATTCCACCAGCGGCTGTCAGCGAGGAGCCCGTTGAGGCAAACCAGAAGACAGGACGAAGGAGGATGTCCAGGCAAGGGCGACCAGTGCGCCACGGACAGGAAGGGTCCCGGGAAAGACAGGACCACAAAGCTTACAAGGGGCGGACCGTTCAAAAAGGTTCTGGGGCAGTGGTTCTAGAGAAAGCACTCGGGATCCTGCTGCAACCCACTTGCAGAGATCAACTTTCCATGAACTGAAGACCTTTGAAAAGAAAAATTTATGCACATATATGAGGGTGTATGTGTGAGAATAAAAATCCATATACATGCATTTGTACACTCGTACGTATGTAGAAATTCTGTGCTTACGTATATAAAGTGAGTTATATGTACACACGTCAATCTGCTTCTACGTCACCTGCTCTTATACAGAGGGTCCGTCTTCACCTTCCAAATGTGATGATAGATGGATAGATGGATGGATAGATAGATGGATGGATGGATGGATGGATGGATGGATGGATGGATGGATAGATAGATAGACAGATAGATAAAGATTTTAAAATTTACTATTCAAAACCTTCCTGTTCGCCGCACATGCCATAAACAAAAGATAGACCACAGACTTAAGATGTTATCATAAATGAAGAATAAATGGCTTGTATACAAAAACTATAGTGATCTGTTACAAATCGATTCTAAAAAGACATACTACTTAAATGGATAAGTTGGCAAAAAAAAAATAGGAAATTCACAAAAAAATGAACTCTTGATGGAGAATGTTGTCCAAGGTCACTACTGATCGGGAAGACGCTACGAAAATCCAGAGGCGCTAACTCACTGCACGGACGGTTACCACCTATTTAGAGAAGCGGGGATCATTGCACGTGGCTTTGGGGAGGCGGATGGGCACAACCAATTTGTACGGCAATAGTCTGCTATCCAGGAAAGCTGAAGACACACACCTCAAATCGCCTGGCACGTCCCCCCTAGACGTTTCCCCTCTGGGTACTCTTGCATGTGCACTCAAGACACACGTACAAAATAGTCACGGGGCTTTGATGGGAGTTGCTCACTAAGAATTAGATACACTCCCGATAGGTATGATCTGAACGGGAGTATGTCCCCACCAGGAGGATCTGGGACAGAAAGCACACAGTGCCATCGCCAGAAACTAAGAGGACCTGAGCAAAACTTCCCCACCTTCAGGACAACCCAGCTCGGCTGAGTCAGGAGCCCAGTGAACAGCTTTCTTTATTCATTAGCTCTGGCTTATTAACTTTACTCACTCATTGGAATGTTGGGGATGTGCACCAAGAATGGTGCACGGAGAATGGTGCATGGAGAATGGTGCATGGAGAATGTGCACGAGAAGATGAAGACTTGCTTGCGTTCACACCAAGGAGCTAATGCCGCAGGTGCCCTGGAGTCCGTTTTCTTAGCCATTTACGGGGCTTATAGAACACCAGCAACTCCCTTCGGGAATAATGTCACTCGTCTCCCCTGGACAGAGCCATCATGCAATACCGGTCAGAGCAGAAATCTGCACACAAATCTCACTGTCCCGACCGCGGAGCGAGACCAGCTCCGTGCACGGCGCTCACTTCCCCAACCGCGAGCCTCTGCATCGGGGGGAACCAGGGACGGGTTACGTCCCCAGCAGGCGTCCCTGGTGGCCACACGTCCCCACACCAAGTCGTTCTAATGAGAACAGTCAGAGACCAGGGAAGCAGGCAGTACCTAGATGGATGTATCTGGGGGCCAACACGGGGACGAGTCAGGGTGTGGTGCCCCGGGTAAAGGAAGAGGGGGTGAGGAGAACAGTTTGTCTGATTGTTGCCGGCCCCCTTCAGGACACAGCGAGCAATCGGGCCCTGGGCCTCTGTGCCGCTGTCCACCTCACCTGCGTCCGCACCGACGTTCCCGTCAGGAGAAACGCCTCAGCCAACACGAGACGCTCTTCAAACGCACTGCTCATAAGACGACAGGACAACGGCGTAATAGTAACTTTATTTTGGGAGCTATTTCAGTGGGATTTCTTCTTCCTAATGTTTGTAATGCTTAGAAAGGGACTTCCTTTTGTTTGGTTTGAATGTATATTTTTCCTCTTCAGAATTAGCAGCTTGAAAGTTTTAACGAATTCCCAAGTCAACTATCAGGGGGTGCAATGAGCCCACAGCTCCGATTGCTCAAAATACTCATGCATATCAGAGTAATAACGGGATTTTACGTGCTTGCTGCACCAGTCCGAGGCACTAGCATAGGAGACTGGTCAGCGGACTCGCCCCGCGCTGGGGTTTTGGCCTCGCAGATGGAGTTGGGCCACGTGCGCACACACCCTATAAAGAACGTGGACGTATCTGGACAGAACGTCAGAACAGGGGCCCCAATTCGCTGTACTACCCCTTCCCGTCTCGTCTCCAAGAGAAGGCTGCACGGCCCAAGGAGAAGCAAGGAGAGAGCTTCACTTCTCATTCCGCCCGAAAAACCCGGGGTGCGGCCGCCAGACCCCAGACATGCCCCTCGGCCACTCGGGCTGCAGTCTGCACCTGGAGCCGGTGTGGCCTCGGCCCCTCTGCCGGGGGAGGGGGAGTCCCGGCCTGGGGGGGGGCTGCTGGGGCCTCTCCCTTTGCAACCAGCTCTCACCCTCTTTGCTCCCATCTGAATCTCTGAATCTTTCCTGTGTGCCCGGGCCCGGCTCCTTTGAGCGGATTCAAGGCCCCCTGTATCCTCACACGTGTCGTTTTGAGGAGGAATTAGTAAAATGCCTCAGAGCCACGAGTGGATTTGTCGCTCACACGCGGGATCCACGCTTCGGCTTAGTGCTGGCGTCCGCGTGCTGTTTTTTCTCTCTGCAGGGTCAGTTAGCATCCCCACCAAGGGCTAAGTGTTGTGTGTTGACTGTAGCTCACAGGTGGCATGCGGGCGTGTGTGGTCCTAGTGAGTTCGCACACGCACACTGGAAGCTGAATTTAAGACGTTTGCCCCCAGCACGCCGTCTTGTGTTCCCGTCTCAGCAGCGCTGTCAGAGTCGTGTCAGGCGGCAGCGGAGCAGGGGCGGCCTCTTCTCCCCGTCAGTGGTCGGCCCACAGGCCTTTCTCCTCAGTGTCCACTGTCGTCTCTGTCGGCTGTCCCGTGGCGGCCCGCGAGCCGTGCTGCCCAGCAGATGGCTCCACCCCCCCTCGCTGTCACCCCCTAGTGACACACACACCCGATTGCTTCCGATCTTTCTCCCGCTGCTCCGTCTTCCCAGGTGAGACCCCGGCACCAACTGTGCCCCTTCCCCGTGGGACCAGCTCTGTGCAGATGAGGGAGGGGATGCTCCTTGGCGATCAGAACGCCTCTGGAAGCTCCGTTCTGGGTTTGAGGTGTTAACCCCACTTGGAAGGCCCCTGAGTCTGAGTTTGCTGAGCCCTGCATGCCGGTCTCGCTAGATCACCGTGTCCTCCCACGTGTTTGTTTAGCCGTGTTGCAGTCAGAAAGCCCATCACCCACGTCCCTCACAGGGCACGATGTGGCTGCTTCCCATCATCTCGGGACCATGTCTCTCCCCACAGACAGGCAAGGGCCCCTCCCTGCAGAAAGATGTTTTACGAACCTGTGGACACCCCCACTTTGTTGGTGGCTCTTCCACGTCTCACTCACAGACCAGTTGCCCCAAGACAGGTGTCCACAGAGGACTCATTTCAGAACTGCTGGTTCTAGCCAACGTGGTTATGCCGGAAATGCCCTCCGTGAAATCTCAACCCCCTGGCGTCCAAGGTACGTGGGCTGTTCCCACAAGTTTGACAGAATGAGCTAGATAAGTCTGACGTGTAAATGAAACCCAGGGTAAAATAAGCATGAATGAAGCATGAGAGACTATGGACTCTGAGAAACAAACTGAGGGCCTCAGAGGGGAGGGGGTGGGGGAATGGGATAGGCTGGTGATGGGTAGTAAGGAGGGCACGTATTGCATGGTGCACTGGGTGTTATACACAACTAATGAATCATCAAACTTTACATCAGAAACCAGGGATGTACTGTATGGTGACTAACATAATATAATAAAAAAACATTTAAAAAAAAAGAAATAAGCTATGATTCTGCCAAAACAGCATTCTAGAATCATCTGCCTTCTTTAAAACACATAAACAGTAAGCAAGCAATACAAAAAAAGAAAGAAAAAAAAGCTTGCTTGTTTCCCAAATTCAAAAGTCTCCTGTTCTCTGGGATTCTGAAATAATCGTAACCAGACACCGGGCCGTTGCAGTGACATGGTTGGCGTTGTCCAGAAGTGGTGGAAAACCAGATGCTCCCCACTGACCACACCCCTGGGTCCAACCCTGAAGAAGAGCACCTTGGACCCGTGGAAAGGTTCTCGTGTGACCGTTCTCATGTCCTTGTACACTTTCCCCCTCACACGCTCTGTGGCGTCCGAGCGTCCAAAGTTCCACTCTATGTGCTGTTCGTTTCCTTGAGACACCTTCTCTCAAGATCTCAGGGATGACGTTGTGTCTATCCCTCTCCGATTTTCAAGCAAACACATAAACTCCATACAGTCAGGGGTGTCATTTTGTGGCCAAAGAGTTCTTTCCAATACAAAGACAAAACTACATGGTAATATTGACCCCTTTTGAAATCTTCGGTAGTTCCCCACTGTGTTCATCAGGAAAATTCCAAATTCTTCTGCAGTTCACAAGAGCATCATGTATCTTTCCTCCTTCTGCAAACTCTGCACTGCATTTCCACATGCACTCAGCTTTATGTTTGACAAAAACTTAGCTCTTCCGCCCGTCCTCGTCTTTGTTCTACTGGTGCAAAAACCAGGAAGAATGTCTGCCTCCTCTTCACTCCTGTGTCCACCACGGCCATGGAATCAGCTGTTCTTCAGGGCACAACCCAAAACTCGAGACCTTCATGAACTACCTTCTGACCAACAGGGTGGCCTAGCACCCCGTCTGTTGTGCATCCACGGGGTGGGTCACTTTTGTGAATGACCCACAGCTCGGTGCTGTGATGGTCGATGTGCCATTTGTCTCAATAACGAAAGAAGGGTCAAGCAGCTCATGTGTTATGAAGGTCAGGAACGTGGCGAGAGGGCACGTTTCTCTTGTGGTGTCAGACACGATTTAGGTCATCAAGCATTGAGCCCAGCTGCTGCCACATGCATCATCAATACAACAGTACCCAGATGTGTGCGAATGCTCCAGCTTCCCTCGATGCCACCCCTACCCCTCCCCATTCCTAAGAAGCACCCACTTGCTACAATTTTAATACATGGCATTCAAACACCTTCAATGCAAACTCGCCATTTATGGATCATGGTAAAATCCATAAATAATCATGCCAGGGAACGAATGCTGTCTGTGCTCCAGGCAGTCCCTAGTTGACTTTGTTGAATGCTCACCGCATCCTGCAAGGCAGATTCCACTTTATTTCTATTCTGTCTGTAAGGAAACTGAGGCCCAAAGGGTGAGTGCACTCCCTGAGGCCCCACAGGTAGAGGTGGCCCGGGTGAGTGTCCAGTCGAAGCCACACCCTGCACCACGCACAGAGAACAGAAGAGAAAGAAATGGTAGTCTGCAGGGCCCCCTCTGGCCCCATGCACAACTGTGGCAGGTATCCCGTGTCCAGCACGGCTGCCCCTGTGACCACATGGGAAGAACTCCAACCAGGAGAAGGTGGGTGCAGCAGGAGACGCCCACGTGAGCACACGGGGACCCTCTACCACCTGCCAATGAGGCCTTCCAGCTGCATCGTGTCTCCAGAACTCAGGCACGGTGCGGGAGGTGCAGCTGTGAGCTGAGGGAAAGTACCGGAATCGGCCCTGGTAACCTTGACTTGACTGAGTGTCACATGAATTAACAAAGAGGAAACGTCTCTCAGGCAGAAGGAAAGGCAGTTACAGAGAAACAAAGATGCAAGTTTTGGATTCAAGTCAATGACCTGAAAAACTCATCCCTGCTCTGTCAAAACACACACACACACATACACACTTTGGTATCTACCGGCAGACCTGTGAACACACACGGGGGCACAAATGTGTGAATGCATTTTTTCCTCAGTACGTTTTCACTGGAGTGTGATGCAAACCCAGAGAGCAAACACCATAATCAGCTGCTCAATGCCATGAACATCGCCAGGGCCCATCCCAGGACGGCAGCACCTTCAGCGGCTCCCCCGGGACTCCCGCGACCACCTGCCCTCCCCGCCTACAGGGAAAACTCTGCTCCCAGCTTAGTTCTGCCTGTTTTTGAACTTGGTAAGGACGATCTGCCAGTGAAAGTCTACTCAGGGGATGGGAACTGGGTATTTGAACAGAGAGGATTTAGAACAGAACCGTTGGCCAGCACCAGAGAACTGGGAAGGACAAGACGGAAGCAGTGGTCTCAGAGCAGCGAGGCTGGGGAGGGGGAGGCCTGACATTACCTGAACCACATCACGTGAGCGTGCACTCACCCCCCTAGGGCCCCAGAGAACAGCTCCACCAGCAGAAGGTAACCCCCAGCAACCCCATGTCCATCACCACAAGGATCCCTCAGGCGGTCATCTTACGGCCACATCCATTTCCTTCCCTGAGACTCCCAGGTTAACCCCAACAACCAATTCTTCTGCATTTCCATAATTTTGTCATTCGGGGATGCTATGGAAGTATAACCATGCAGTCTGTAATTTCTGAACACTCATCTGGGCTGTCATGAGATCGACAGTTTGCTCTGTTTCACTGTTGGGTCGTATCTCATGGTATGGGTATGTTACAACTTGATTAACTTCACTCATTGGAGGAAGTATGGATGGATTCCGGTTTGAACTGTTATTAATAAAGCTGCTATAAATACTCATTTACAGTGTTTTTTTAAATAATGAAGTCCTCATTTCTCTGGGATAAATGCTCATGCATATAATTATCAGCTCATATAATAGTTGAATATGGAGTTTCGTGAGAAAATGTTTCAGTGCGTTGAACTGTGGCCCCCAAAAGATATGTCCACCCAGAACCTCAGGATGTGGAATTGTTTGGAATTAGAGTCTTTGCAGGTGTAATCAGTTAAGGATATCGAGATGAGATCATCCTGGATTGTCCGTGGGGGCCCTGAACCCAAGGGCGGGTGTCCTCAGAAGAGAAAGGCGGAGGGAAATCTGACTCAGACACTCGGGAAGCAGGGGGAGGAGGTGGCCCTGTGAGGAGCTTGGAGCTGTGCGGCCACAGGCCTGGGATTGCCCCACGACTGCCCCACGATGGCCAGGCACCCCCAGAAGGACCTCCCCTAGAAACTTCCGAGGGAGCCTGACCCTGCCAGTGCCTTGGGTTTGGACGTCTGCCATCAGAGTGGTGAGAGAAGCTGTTTCTCTTGTTCTTAAACTACCAGGTTTGTGGTAACTTGTTATGGTGGCTATAGGAAATCACTGTAACCGCCCAGCGGTCTGCCAGGGAGGCTGTCCCCTCACCGCCACCAGCAACGTGTGGGGCCCCATGCTCCATAGCCTTGCGAGTGCTGGTGTTGTCGCTGTTTTGTGTGTTATTTGAGCCATCCTAGCAGGTGTCTGGTGATGTCTCACTGCCTGTGTGGTTTCGACACTTCCTACTCGGCGTGTTCACAGGTAAGAGTATGTGAGCTTCCGCGTGCCTTGTTCGTCGCTAACTGAGGGAGCGCTGTTGTGGTTGAGTTTGAAGTTTCCC